>NC_090813.1:135287439-135887439 GCF_000390325.3 Nicotiana tomentosiformis
ATTTTTGTAAAGAAACATACTTATTTTAAATTGACAATATCATCATAATCATATGTCATAATCCTCCCTTATTTCACCATATCACAATTTATCAATAATAAGTATTACGTTCACAACCGTTGCGGTGCGCAACCCGATCCCACCATATCATTATAATCAATATCAAAATCCTCCCATATTCTACCATATCACAACCGTTGCGGCGTGCAACTCGATCCATAAACCATTTCAATAAATGTAACCAATCCAATAGCTCAATTTACAAGACTCTCTATAATTAAGGAATATGAAAGCAAAGCAATAAAGGAACCACGTACTAATCAAAAGAATTCTACAAATAATACAAAAGCAAAAAAACAAGTCATCTATGTGACAATAAAGTGTGCAAGCAAGGCAATTGATCATGGAGTCATGGAAGGAACGAACAAATCAATACAAGAATGATTGATGACAAAATAACAAATTACGGCATAGAAAACAATTAAAGCATGTAACAATTAAGGCGTGGGATAAGATAATTCATGAAATATGAGAAAGCATGGAACAATTAATTTGACGGTGTATATACCCTCAAGTCAAGGTTAGACCCAACACTTACCTCGCACCGCAACCAAATCAAAGCTCAACCGGGGTCTTTCCTCTAAAATTCGCCTCCAAACCAATCGAATCTAACCAAAATCGACTCAATGTTATCAAACAATGTTAGGGAAAATAATTACAATAGATAAAGTTAATATCTTTACACTTTTTCAAAAAAGTCAACAAAATCCAACCTGGGGCTCGCCCGGTCAAAACCCGAGTACAATGGTAGATTCCGAAAACCCATGACCCTATGAGTTCATATATGTGATTAGTTTCAAAATCCGAGACCAAATCGACTCTCAAAACTCAATTTCTTATTTTTCAAAAACTTGTCAAGATTTCACAAAATTTCACTTTGATTCCCATGATTTTGATGTTGAAATCTGAGATAGATTGATGAAATATGACTAGAAATGGCTTAGAATCACTCACCCAAAGTTAGTAGATGAAATTTCCTCTCCAAAATTACCTCCTACCGAGCCTAGGGTTCCAAAATATGAAAATGAGGCTAAACATCCTGCCTCTCAACTTTTGTCCAGGCGCAGATATCGCAAATGCGACCTGGGGCTCGCAAATGCGAAGAAGATATCACAAATGCGAACTCCCCACATCTCTGCTGTCATCGCAATTGTGACAACAAGTTCTCAAATGCGAACATGGACAAGTCGCAAATGCGATCCATGTTGTTCCCAGGCCATCTTCCCAATTGGGAACAAAATGTTCGCAAATGCGATCATCACAGACTTGGCCATTTGTCGCAAATGCAACCTCTGATCTCGCATTTGCGAGACCTGCACACCATGTCACACCAGCAACTACCAAACTCTCTGAAATGCGTCCGAAACTCACCCGAGCTCTCGGGGCTCCAAACCAAATACCAACACAAGTCTAAATATATCATACAAACTCGTTCGCGCGATCAAAATACCAAAATAACACCTAGAACTACAAATCGAGAATCAAAATGTATAAAATTTTCAAAGAAACTCAAGAACATGCAAATTTACAACTGGACGTCCGAATCACGTCAAATCAACTCCGCTTTGCACCAAATTTTGCAGACAAGTCATAAATAGTGAAGTGAATATATTTCAAGTTCCAGAACCAAAATCTGAATCCGGTAACAACAATGTTAACATACGGTCAAACTTAGGAATTCTTTAAACCTTCAAGTTGCTAGTTTTCAACAAATTATGTTAAATCAAGTTAGGGACTTCCGAATTCGATTCCGGGCATACGCTCATGTCCCAATTCACGATACGGACCCACCGAGACTGTCAAAATACAGATTCGGGTCCGTTTACACAAAATGTTGACTATAATTTAGTCAAATGAGTTTTAAGGCAAAATTTCATATTTTCTTCAATTTTTCACATAAAAACTTTTCGGAACGAGACACGGACTGCGCACACAAATTGAGGAAGGCTAAACGAAGCTCTTCGAGGTCTCGTAACTAACCAAATGTATAGATAGATTGTACATCAGGGTGAGCTACGACAAATTATGAAAAAATGACACTGTATAGCCGTTCTCATATACAAATTTTGTTTATTTGTTCGGCAACCGAATGTAAATAGTTTTTGGCGGGGGATAAAATTGAAAAAAGCCCGACAAAATAAGTCAATTTAAGAAAATATTTTTCTGAAAAATGTTTCGTTTGCGAATGGATAATTATTTTTGTAAAGAAACATACTTATTTTAAATTGACAATAATCTAAGAAATGGAAATTGTTTTGAAAATTACTTTGGAATAATAATAATAATAATAATAATAATAATAATAATAATAATAACAACAACAATAACAACAACAACAACAACAACAACAACAACAACAACAACAACAACAACAACAACAACAACAACAACAACAACAACAACAACAACAATAATAATAATAATAATAATAATAATAATAATAATAATAATAATAATAATAATAATAGTAGTAGTAGTAGTAGTAGTTATTTTGTTTGTTTAAGTGATAGGTGAAACACTGATATGAAGATAACAATTGAGATAATTGTAAAAGAATATGACTTTCGCCATAAGTGAGAAAAGTTATTTTTTCTATTTTGATGAAATTGATTTTATTTGCATTTGTTAAAAATCTTATGGCAATTAAACACGCCTGCACATATCTTATGGATTCACCTCCTCACAGAAAAAGTTTAAAAAAAAAAAAGACAAAATAATAAGAGAAAATCAACTAAATATCTTATTTTTAATCAAATGATGATGTTAACTAAAATATGTTGAATTTTCTTTCAGAAAAATAATTAATATTAATGAAATTTTTACTATGACTTTGTTATCAAAGAAAAAGAGGAATTAAACATTGGAAAACATAAACTGTTACCTTGTAATTAAAATTAAATACAAGTGAATATCCCATATGTACGGTAGGGAGAGGGTTAGATTTTCATTCTCCAAATCCATGAAGTAATGTTTTTCATAAAAGAAATGGATTAGGAGAGACAATGATATCTAATATACTTGTTTTGTTAAGTGCGCGCTCACCTTATGACATAAAGATTTGTGCTATTTTTCCTCCTAATCTATTTAATATAATCTCATACCAATCTCGTATAGGAGAGGACCAAATATCGCTTTTATAAAGCGTTTTCAACGAATCTCAACCCTTCATATGTATTCTTTGTTGATACTGTTTCAACTATAAGTAATCCAAACAATCTCTCATTTGCCAAAAAGAAGCGTACATGTATATGATGTGTGTCCATTTTGCTTCAAGAAAATGACTGACCAAGTTACAGAGTTAATAAATGGAAGTGTTACAGATCTAATTGTTAGGTAAATCTAGTCTTGGATGTATGATGTTGCTTTTGCAAATTAATCTAGAACTAGCATGCGAGTCTTTGAGCTTCATCGGTAGAACTATATATATATATATATATATATATATATATATATATATATATATATATATATATATATATGGGTTTATAACTTACCTAAGTCGTCTTACATGTGAAACAAATTCACCTTCCATGCATGAAAGAGAAATAGTTTCTTAACCAATAACTTTGTTATCATACACTTTCTTCTTAATTGTATGGGTTCAAAATATACCAACTCTGAGCAACAATAATAACAAACCAGTATAATCTTACCAGTGAGATCTAGGGAAGGTGGTGTGTACACAAGCTTTACCCCTATTCTGTGAAGTTAGAGAGGTTGTTTCTAATAGACCCTCAGCACAAGGATGAAAAGAGACAACAGAACAGTGACTGCAACAGAGACCATAAAGATAGAATCAGAAAAATAAAAAAAAATATCACTAATCAGTAACAATGGCAAGGTACTAGGAAACTGGAGCGGAAAAATAATAAGATCACAACATGTATCACTAGCATACGAAAACAAGACACTAACAGAATAGCCTTATCCCCGTACGGAGTAGGAAAACGCTCAATTGCCTCCTAACCTACAACCCTAATGCTCGACCTCCATACCTTCCTATCAAGGGTCATGTCCTCAATGAGCTAGAGTCGCACCATATCCTGCCTGATAACCTCTCCCCAATACTTTTTAGGCCGCCCTCTACCTCTTCTCAAACCCGCCAAGGTTGAATGCTCTCACCTCATCACCGGAGCATCTAGGCTTCTTCTCTGAACGTGCCCGAACCATCTGAGATTCGCTTCCCGCATTTTATCTTCCAAGGGAGCCACACCCACCTTCACCCGAATATCTTCATTCCTAATCTTATCCAACCTAGTGTGCCCGCACATCCATCTCAATATCCTTATTTCTGCTACTTTCATCTTCTATACATGGAAATTCTTGACTGGCCAACACTCTGCCCATACAATATGGTCGGTCTAACCACCGCTCTATAGATACCTTTAAGTTTCGGTGACACCTTATTGTAACACAAGACGCCAGATGCCAACCTCCATTTTATCCACTGTGTCCCTATTCAGTGTGTGACATCCTCGTCGATCTCCCCATCCCATGGATAACTGACCCAAGATACTTGAAACTTCCTCTCTTGGATATGACACGTGAATCCAACCTTGCATCGCTTCCCCCGTCGCGTCGCTGAACTTGCACTCCAAGTATTATGACTTCGTCCTACTCAACTTGAAACCTTTAGACTTAAAGGGTCTGTATCCACACCTCTAACCTCTCGTCAACACTGCCTCGCATCTCGTCAATCAGAACTATATATAAGCAAATAACACACATCACAGCACCTCCCCTTGAATATTGTGGGTCAGTGCGTCCATTGCCGGTGCATATAAGAACAGGCTGAGCACATATCCTTGGTGTAGCCCCACAACCACCGAAAAATGATCTGAGTTTCCTCCCACTATCGTAACCTGAGTCTTAGCTCCATCATACATGTCCTTAATCACCCTAATGTATGCTACCGTAACGCTTTTTACTTCCAAGCATCTCCAAAGAACCTCCCTAGAGACCTTGTCATACGTATTCTCTAGGTCAATAAATACCATGTGAAAATCCTTCTTCCTATCTCTGTACTGTTCCACCAACCTCCTAATAAGATAAATAGCTTCTGTAGTCGAACAACCATGCATAAATCTGAATTGGTTCTCGGATATAGAATCTCACATCCTCACCCTCACTTATACTTCTCTCTCCCACACTTTCATAGTATGGCTAAGCAACTTGATACCCCTATAGTTGTTATAATTCTGGATATCACCTTTGTTCTTATATAATGGAATCATCATACTCCACCTCCATTCCTCATACATCTTCTTCATCCTGAAAATAATATTAAACAACCGTGTCAGTCACACCAAGCATTCTCTACCCACACACCTCCAAAATTCTATCGGAATCTCATATGATATGGTCGCTCTGCACCCGCTCATCTTACTCATAGCTCTCATGACCTCCTCAACCTTAATGTGCCTACAATATCTAAAATTACGGCGACTCTCAGAGTACTCCAATTCACCCAACACAATGTCTCTGCCTTCCCCGTCTTTGATGAACCTCACTTGATCCAAATCACAAGCCTTTCTTTCTCTCTTCTTGGCCAGTCGGAATAACTTTTTGTCCCCGTCTTTGTCACCCAATTATTCATACAAATGACCAAACACCGCATTTTTGTCCCCCGTGACTGCTAACTTCGCCTCCTTCCTAGCCTTCTTATACCCTACTATGTTCGCCCTCCTCTCCTCCTCGTCAGTGCTTTCTATTAACTTCAAGTATGCCGTTTTCTTTGCTTCCACTTTTCCTTAGACCTCATCATTCCACCACCAGTCTCTTATGTGCCCTCTATATTAACCCTTCGAGACCCCTAACACCCTCTCGCAACCTCCCGAATATAGTTCGTCGTCATTGACCACATACCACTCGCGTCCCCCTTCTCCTCTAGGCTCCCACAGCCATCAATGTCCCCTCCAGCTCTTGCGCTTTATCCTTAGACATGGCTACCCACCTAATCCTCAGGCGACCCCTAACAACCCAATTCTTCCTTTTTATCATGATGCCAACGTTCATCACCAAGAGCTTATGTTGTGTTACGAGGGATCCACTCAGGACAACCTTGCAATCCTTGCACAAACCTTTATCACAGCTCTTGAGGAGGAAATAATCAATCTTCATCTTCGCCACCATACTCTGGAAGGTGAACAAATACTCATCCCTCTTAGGAAAGATAGAGCTCGCTATCACCAACTCAAAAGTCTTGGCGAAATCCAACAAAGAAGTACCTCCTCCGTTCCTAACCCCAAAATATACCAAGTTTGAGCACTTTCGCCAATTTGAAATGTAAGGCATGAATAAATTGGCATTTCCCAAAGCTAACTATATGCATCTCCTACTTATGTTTCTAACTAGTATAGATAATATCTTCAGTAGATGTTTATATTCACTACTAAAAATTAGTCACAGATCAAGACTGCAAATTGACATATTTAGGTGTCACGATCCAAAATCTACCTAGTCGTGATGACACCTAACCCAACCCGCTAAGTAAGCCAAATAATATATGTTATAATTAAACTGAGAAA
The DNA here is from genome assembly GCF_000390325.3 of Nicotiana tomentosiformis. Taxonomy (NCBI): domain Eukaryota; kingdom Viridiplantae; phylum Streptophyta; class Magnoliopsida; order Solanales; family Solanaceae; genus Nicotiana; species Nicotiana tomentosiformis. Next base: position 135,294,027 of record NC_090813.1, read on the forward strand.
TCAACAATGTATATAATAGAAATTACAATCGAATTCGATACAACTACCCCAAGGACTGGTAGTACAAGTCACTAGCAACTATGAATAACAGTACAATTTCAGTTTGAGAAAAAATACATCATCTGTTTGAAATTTATATAAACAGAGTTACAACTTCTAATCTACCATGCACAAATGGTAGCTTGTATCGGGAGTGTCGGTACGTCTTCAATGCTAGACTCTCGAACTCTGCAACCGTTCTTCTCCAAATATCTGCACGGAAGGTGCAGAAGTGTAGTAGTACAACTGACCCCATGAACTCAGTAAGAATTTTGACTAACTCCGGTGAATTAATGACGAGGGTTTAAGTCCAAAGATAATCACTAATAAAACTTGTTCAGTTAAGTAGGAAATAGAAACAACACTAGTAATAATAAGTAAATTACAAGAACAAATATGAGAAGTAATAAATGATTAACTCAAAGGAATCACAGTCAGTTTTCTCAATATCACAACCAATCCTTTTATAACAGCTTAAGTCATGATATTAAAATGATAACCACCAAAACAACGTAGTAAACCTAGGAATATTCATAAGAAGAGGAATGTGTTCTAAATATCAAATCAAATGGAACGGCAATACCCTTCATGCATTTACCTCATCTTCACCAAATTTATGCATGTATGTCAAATCAAATGGCGCGCCAACACCCTTCGTGCATTTATCTCATCCTTACCAAGCATATGTATAACATTACCAAAACCAGGTAGAAAGAATATAAATAATAGTAACAACGAAGTAGAAGGTACACAGATATCAGTAACAAATAGGGCAGAAGCCTATAGATAATGGTGACAGACAAAATATGAGGCATAGAAGTAACAATAGCAAATAAGGTGGGAGATCATAGATTTTATGAACAAATAAGGTAGAAAGTTTAAATAAAATAACAATTAAGGTAGAACGCAAAGACGTGACAATAACAATCCACATAAAAAGTATAGGTGCAACACTAACAACTTATGATAAAAGCATAAATATATACGCAAGGGGAAGGTATCACGATTTAATGCATATCTCTCGTCCTCGCCTGCACGGAAACACCCAACGTGCCATGAATTCTCATCCTCAAATTATAATATAAAATAATTGTAGGGCATCACCTTTCTTACTTTTACTCTTTTCCTCATATGATAATATAAAATAATGGTATGTCATTATCCTTCGTGCATAATAATATATATGAAATGGCACAACATCACCCTTTGTGTTTTACACTCTTTCTCACATAATAACGTATATGCAATGGCACAACATAACCTTTCATGCTTTACACTACTCCTCGCCAAACATATGTATATCAATAACAAACAAGGTAGGAAGTATGAATAACATCAAGAAGAGTGGTTAAGCAAATACGCCACGTGAACATCAATCACAACTCTTGTACCAATAAACAATTCAATAAACTTCAAGAACCCTATTGTTCAAGTATCTCGACAAAGCTCAAACATGTTCTTCAACATAAGCATAGAACCCAGGTACCTCAGAATAATGGTCATAGACATGTATTTGTGATTACATAAAGTGATGACCGAATTTAGCACATCAATAGTTTCACAAAGAGTCTGTCATATTTAATCAAGTTAGGCTAAGTCATGGTTTCTAGCATTGAAATTTATATTCATACTATTATAAAAGCCAAGTAAAACACGAGGCAAGTAAATCACGTAGTCTAACAAGGCACAAACAATCATATAATCTGCCTAGAGCATGGATCTGGCACATGCATATACGCTCGTCACCTTGCATATACATCTTTCCCCCTATGTAGAAAATAATACTATTTTATTAGAAAATATTCTCTCAACAAAGCTAGGCAAGACACTTACCTCTTTTTGGAACACAATCAATAATCAATCACGGTTTTTCCTTTAGAACAAGCCTCCAAACTAATCAAATCTAGCCAAATATCGTTCAAACAATTCAAAACAAGCTTTAAAAATTACCCATGAATGAAAAAGGTTCAATCTTGAGCTAAATTGAAAAGGTCAATAAAAGTCAATACGGGTCCACGTGGTCGAAATTCGAGATTAAGACCAAATCTCGATTACCCATTCACCCTCGAGCCCGGATATGTGATTTATTTCGAAATTCGACCTAAATTTGAGGTGTAAATCTCAATTTTATAAAATTCCTAAATTCTATCCAAAACCCCCAATTTTTACTTTAAAATTCATAGTTTGATGTTACAATTCATGAAAACGTAGTTAAAATTGATTGAAAACTAGTTAAAGATTCTTAACAACGAATTTGGAAAGAAAATTCTCTTCAAAAATCGCCTCTATGGAGTTTAGGGTTGAAAAGTTGTATAAAATGAGTGAAGTCCCGATATTCCCCTCTTTTACCCAGCTGCAGACGTCGTAATTGCGAACTCTTGATCGCAGTTGCGACCATCGCAAAAGCGATCAGTGTCCCAGCTATTAGTGGTCACAAAAGCGACACCAAATCCGCATTTACGAACATCCTCCCAATCGCATTTGCGATTCCAACTTCGCAATTGCGAAGGATGCCCGGCTAAGCTCCAGTCGCATTTGCGACACAACAATCACAAAAGCGGCGCCCACCAGATCACATTTGCGATTCCCTCTTCGCATTTGCAAAGCCAATAGTCCCTCTCCAGATATCGACTTTGCAAAAGCGAGACTCGCAGTTGTGAACATGTCATCGCAATTGTGAGATATGCAAACCTGAAACACCAGAAAAAGCATAAGCAATTCAAGACCTTCTGAAACTCATCTGAGCCCCTCGGGCTCCAATCCGAACATTCACATAAGTGTAATAGCATCATACAAACTCGCTCGCTAACTCAAATATTCAAAATAACATCAAATATCAAGAATCGATCATCAAAACTCAAAATTTTAACTTTGAAACTCATTTTTCCAACTTTTCACATAGTGCACCGAAACGGTCTCGGGTCACCTGGGACCCAACCAAACATACGTACCAACCAAAAATCATCGCACAAACCTATCGGAATCGTCAAAATATTGATCGAGGTTGTTTATCAAAAACGTTGATCGTGGTCAACTCTAGTCATTTAAAGGGGAAAATCACATTTTTTTAAAAAAATATTCACATTTAAATTTTTGAAAAATCGAGACGGACCACACATGCAAGTCTTAAATCGTCAAATAAAGCTATGAAAAGTCCCGGAATATAGAAAGAAAAAGTAATACTTAAAATTACATGTCGGGTCGTTAGATTAGGAGAAAATACATTAATGAAATTGAACCGTCCTCATACTTTGGGTCGTAGATGACTAGATTTTTGGTGGCGCATTTTGTAAAGATATATACGATGGTTCCAATCTATATAAATATATAAAAGAAGGACATAGCTCCGGTGACGTGGCTAGGCTCACTTATCAGGATTTGCTTTTCTCTTTTTTCTCTTTTTTTATTTGGGGGGTTTCTCGATGAATGAACAACGGTTGCTACCCAATTTTACTTTTTAAAACCGTTTCTCTAATAAGCGTCGTTTGTTTTCCCTAATATGGCAGCCATTTGCTTCATTTGCTTTTACCAATAAATCAACAGGGGTGAAAGAATTAAACACATTAGCGTTTCAACCAAAACCATAAGGTCTTCAATTTCAATTGCAGCCAGGATGGAGAATGAATTAAAGATAGAGTAAGAAATCAATTGAGGAGAAGCAATTTCTCTCTGTAAAAATATCTGAGGTACAAAATTCTTCATGTTTGATTGGTGTTTGATCATGTGTCTCCTTATTAAACTTTTTTTTACCAGCTTCTTACATTAATTTTTTGCAGAGTATCAGTCAAAGCATTGGATTCCTGTGAATTTTTCGACTCTTACTTCTTTTTCTTTTTATTGGGATTTCCAGTGTTTGTCTTGACAGTGGGATTAGGCTTTGAAGATATATTTTATTTATACGTCATCTTTGGCCATCCTTGTGTTCATCATTTTTTCTGTTTGTTTTAAGCTTCAATTTTCAATTTTGCTATGACTTTTGATATATATTACTCTATGCTTGTAATACATTAACAACTTACTTCAACTGGGTTCGAAAAAAGTTGTACTTTACAACATTCAATCTTAATTCCTCTATATAATATGGGGTGAGTATAAAATTATATATTTTAGATGCCCAACTTATAGTTAATTTATTTCCTATAAAGTGTTTCAATCGTTCTTCTAAATCTTTTTTCTCCTTTGTTATTGTTTTGGTTATTTCCCTCTTTCTTGTAACAATTATCTATAATTATTTTATTTGTTGTTGTAACTTGTAATAGAGTAGGGCAATAAAGAGTTATACTAAAAAATGATAACCAAGTCACAGTATAGGCATGAACAACAATCTCCTTTATACCGCAGCAATTTGACTATGCATGTAGTCTTTCAATGAAAAATAGTGAATGTTATGTCATCAGAAAAGCCACCTTACTTTCGTTTAACATGATTATTTCATTTTTCTTTTTGCAGGACAAGATGTCTTCAGCTCTTGGTTGTCGAACGATTCTTCTGTTTGTCTAAAGTTTATTAGGAGATTCAAAAATTTTCTGCGCCGCCTTCCCTTCATTGTTTATTTAATATTTTTACCTTATCCTAACTGTAATTTCTTTTGCAGAACAAAATATTGAGAGCCCTCTTAATAGCCTGCTGCAACACCTTTGGAAGAACAAGGAAGGTGAGAGTGCTTTTTAGCACTTCTATTTAAGTAAAGCCTATATCTATTTTCTTATCTATCACTTAAATCTAATAGAGGCATTTGTCTTTTTGTATGGAACCTTTACATTTTCACAAACTTCAGAATCAAAATCATGTGCATGTACTTAAAAGTTCACTTGAAGTATTTGTATGGCTTAAGCTTAGGATTGGAATGAAATTTATAAAGACTGTCGAAGCGACCAATTTGGTCTAGAAAGATGGTAATGAAGCATTTTTTAGCTGGAGAAGCAATTGATAGTTAACTAAGTCCCTCAATATCTTGGTATAGGCTTCAAGTGCAAGAGAAAATAAGTAGGAATTAGGTGGTTGAGAACTTCCTAGGATTTGACTTAACAGATAGGTACAAGAAGACCTTGGGTTGTTTTCTTTCCATATTTCCTTGGTTATAACTTATAAGCAAAAAAGTGTGAATCATGACCTAATGTAATTTGCTAGGATGCTGCGGCAAGCAAAGAGATCGAGAACATAGCTGTTTCAGCAAGATGTGGAGCTTATTGATGTGAAGAGCCTGCCATCTATTATACAAATTAGTGAACAGGAGGCGATACTTCCTTATGGTTGCCTCTATTATGACTGCTTAAATCTATCTTTCCTTCTCCATTTGAATTATCTCCATTTTAATAGTTAAACTTAGTATTTACCGACAGTTCTATTTAATTTAATAGTTTATCCAAGAGTTACTTAATGAATCGGTTTGGATAGATATTACTAATGATGAAACAATTTCTTTCATATGTCTGTCATCAAAGTTTGCTTTTGTAATCCATATTTATGTATTATTTTTTAACTTGAAGTAGTTGTATGACCACATCTTTTTTCAGTGCAAGTAGCTCTTTATTTGCCTTTTCATTTCAACTTATTTTCCTTCACCAAATTCTTTCATTGAGTATCTTTGATTGATTTTGCTTAAGACTCAGAAGAACTCTTGCATTTGATAAACTAATGTCCCTTTTTAGAAGCATTTTTGGAAGTAACAAATATTACTTTGAGTAGTTTCAAATCTAATTTAACTTGAATGATTTTTGGAATGCTAAAAGTCCGTTTTGTGTGATCTAAATGTTAAAAAATTAATGTTTCTCCTTAGCCTGAGTAACAAAATAAAATACTTTTAGATAAGCCCTTAATATATATTTGACTAAGAGAATCATGTATTTACCTCTTTTCCACCCAAAGATATATGTATAAATATATTTTTATAAACTGAACATTTTGCTTAAATATTTTTCTATTTCTTCTTTTCCGAAAGAATTTTTGATAGTGTAAAATGTTATTTACCCAAGCTCCAATTTTTGTATTGTGATTTCTTCAAACATAGATAATTAATTTTTATTGCATAAGTGAAGTGTTTTAACCTCTTTTGTGTCAGCTTATAGGACTATTCTAATTATGTTTTTCATGATCGCGAAGCGCGGCATATTCACTAGTAATGGTATATAGTAAAGTTAACAGTCTTGTACTCTTAGCACATACTAGCTCCACCTTGTTTCTGTATGTTGTTCAAAGCACCATTATATCAATTATCTTGATATCCAAAGGAAGAGAACAAATAAATACTCCCTCCGTCTCAAAATATTTGTCACTTTTCCCTTCTTAAGAGTCAATTTGACTAACCTTTGAAGTTCAAATTTAAAACTAAAATTTAAATATTCGAAAATTATACGAAAGGTGCTATAATTCGTAATTCTTTACCTATCGATATATTTGGTGAAAAATACATATTAAAATATTAGTCAAAAATCATACCGTACAATTTGAATAGCGAGAAGCGAAAGTTGACAAATATTTTAACACAGAGGAGGTAGAATCAAAGAATTCTAGGTTGAAGTATAGTATGTAAATAAAAATGGGGGAGAGAGAGAGACCTGCACGATGATAAACAAACACTCTGCAGCAGAATTTAAGAATCCTTCCTCAGAAAATTAAATAGAAAGATAATCGTCAATATTCCTTTTGCTCCGAGAGGAAGAATATATACGAAATCGAGGTCTGGAGCTATAGCATGTGCCCTCCCATGGACAGATAGAGATATAGTTACCACAAGTCTCCACGTTTAAACAAAATTTTCATTAATTGCGCCCAATTTGGGAAGATGCAACGACTTGTTTAAAATTCAACATATAATTAAGCTGAATTGAATGTGATCAGCTGTCTTAAAGTAATAAAATTTAGCTTGACCTAGCTAGTATGGTTATTTAACAATAAGGTTAAAACTTAAATGGTATTTATAGGTAATCTATCGAGCAATATTAGAGATCTTTTCTATAAATAAAAAAAACAGAAAAATATACGAGAATAGTAAATATCGTACGGAAGTACCATTTTAATGTGGACAAACAAAAAATAAGAAGGAAAAAGGGAGCATATAAGTTGAGCTAGAAGAATATGATTCATCAATATAAGAAGGATAGGCGTTAACATTCATTTCCTTTTCTTTTCTAAGTGTAACTTTGGTCCAAAATAAGAGGGAAGACCATTTGTAAGGGATCTTTATACAAATAGCCGGTCGAATTCATTGTTTACTTTTTAATATACATAGATTATACAATAATTATATATAATTATACATATATTTTACATGTATTATACATATATTATATATCCTCTAGCTATTTTAAGTTTTAAACGCTTGAGTAGACAGCTATTTAAGTTAATTCTTCCATTTGGTATTGCTACCTGGGCCTCTTTCTTGGAAATATCAATATATATATATATATCCAAAAAAATAAATTTTTACGGGGCATACATATCCATTTATGATTTACCGAATTTTTAAACTTTAACCGATACCCAGTTTAGGTATAACTCAAGACAACAGTACTTTTCCTCTGCTTTTTGTTTTACTTCTCGTCTAAAGTTAGGCTTGACAGAAGCAAACTTCATACTTGTTTATATCTGAAGTTCGCAATTTCATACGCGAATTTTTAGTTAATCCTAATACGAGTAAACTTATGAATTTTTGAGCACTTTGAATATAACTTCAATAGTGATTCAAAAATCGGGTATATCTGTAATTTCCCCATCCAAAAGGGTTAGAAGTACTTAATTTATCCCTTGATACGGTTTCGACTGATGAATCAGAGACCCAATGGCATGTGAACTAGCCCCAAAGCCCAACTAACGTGCAAACAAATAGTTGAGGCCGATGGCTTTTTTACCCTAAAAAGGTTCCCTTTCTTTTTGCCCTTTAATTCCTCCTTACTTGTGACTTTTCTAGAGTATATTTTGCGAAAATGATACTGTATAGTCGCTCTCAAAATAATAGCTGAACAAATATATAATTGTTTTAAAATTTTGGTATATATATACATTCTGTATGTTATATACAAACAATATACAAATTTTGTACACTTTTTCGGCTACCGAATGTAAATAATTTTTTTTGCGCGGGCTAAATAAAAAAAACTCGTGTATTTTCCCCGTTAACAGAACATGAGCCTTTATTAAGAAAGGGGGAACTTTGAAAAATAACTATTGTTTGGAGGCTTATTGTTGGGTGTAGCTATAATAGTTAATTGCATTCCGTAGCTACCAATTGCTTGCCATGCGATGTATGTCGTTGTATTCATTTCAGTTGTATTCATTGTATTCAATTTGGATATATTCATTCGTATATATTTTACATTGTATTCAGTTTCACTGTATTGAATTCAGTTATTTTCAGACAATGAAAATAAAAGATATAGGTCTAATTAATTCGGATGTATACACTGTATTCAATTCGCCTATATTCATTCTTAACTATTTTATATTGTATTCAATTTCACTGTATTCAATTTGACTGTATTCAAACAACAAAAAATAAAAACAGTGATATTCAGCTGTATTCAATTCATTGGTAGCTGCTTTTACACTGAATTCAATTTATTGTATTTAATTCGGTTGTATTCAAACAACAAATATTCAAAAAATACAAAGATCTGTCACAAAAAAATAACCTTAGAAATACATAAATACATGCAAAAATTAAAAAAAATGCATTTGCGTTGAAAAATATAGAATACACTCAAATTTGAGTATATTTGTACGGAATACAATGTATTTGTATCATTGTATGTGATTTATAGCAAAGAAGAGAAGAAACTTCGCCGGAGATTGCGTCTTTCAGTATCTCCGTTAGATCCAGATCAGGTGACGCCTCCAATCTACCTCCTTCATTGTTTTCGCTACCGGTAATGGACCCATCGAGACTTCGTGATTTTTAGATTTGGATTTGACGGTGTAGATCAAAGAAGGGAAGAGAAAGAGGCGGTTGGATCTGGATCTGATGAAGGAAATGAGAGAAGGGAAGAGAGAGAGGCCATGTCAATATGTGTGTCGAGGAATTTGCCGATCCTCTTGAAAGGTTCTTTCGGAAGATTTCACTAGGGGAACACAATTCCACTGCCCATGCTCGACTGCATTGTGTGTTAGAGGTCATTTGGTAGAGTGTATAAGAATAATGTTGAATAATGTGTATTAGTAATTATAACGACTCGGCCGATCGTTTTGAATATTATAACCCCATTTCCCCATTTACTGCTCAATTTATGCCTTTCTATTGACTTATGACTTATCGGGTTAGTTGATTCGGGTCCGGAAGGAATTCGGAGTGAAATGAGACACTTAGTCTCATAATTGAAAAAAAATATTAAGTTAGAAAACTGGACCGGATAAGGACCTATGTGTAAACGACCTCAGATTTGAATTCTGATAATTTCAATAGCTCCGTATGGTGATTTCGGACTTAAGAGCATGTCCGAAAGAATTTTTGGAGGTCCGTAGAGGAATTAGACTTGAAATGCTGAAAGTTGAATTTTTGGAAAGTTTGATCGAGGGGTTGACTTTTTGGTATCGGGATCGAAATCCGATTTTGAAATTTGAAATAGGCATGTTATGTCATTTATGACTTGTGTGCAAAATTTGAGGTCAATCGGACGTGATTTGATAGGTTTTGGCATTATTTGTAGAAATTAGAAATTTCAAAGTTCAATAGGCTTGAATTGGGGCGTAATTCATGGTTTTAGCCTTGTTTGAGGTGATTTGAGGATTCGACTACGTTTGTATAATATTTTAGGACTTGTTGGTATATTTGGTTGAGGTCCCGAGGGCCTCAGGTGAGTTTCGGATGGTTAACGGATCAAAATTGAACTACAACAGCTGCTGCAATTTCCTTCTATTGGAAATTTCTTCTGCCAGATTCGAGCCCAGAGATCTCTCGTAATCGAGCCCAGGGTCGAGGGCCACGATCGAAGCCATGATCGAGCCCAGGGTCGAGGGTCACGGTTGAAGGCAGGGTCGAAGGCATGATTGAAGGCCAGGGTCGAGGGCCATGATCGAGGATCTGGATCGAGACCTAGGATCGAGGGCCAGGGTCGAGGCCTAGGATCGAGGACCAGGATCGAGGGCGAGGAGCGAGGGTCAGGGTCGAGGCCTAGGATTGTTTCAGTGTGCCACAGGGAGGCTTCTATATTATTTGACCCTGGTTCCACTTATTTATATATATCATCATATTTTTCTCATTATCTGGATATGCCTTGTGAGTCCTTAGTTTCACCTGTTTATGTATCTATACCGGTGGGCGATATTATTACTGTGGATCATGTGTATCAGTCATGTGTGGTAACTATTGGGGAACAGGAGACTAGAGTTGATCTGTTATTACTCGGTATGGTTGATTTCGATATAATCCTGAGTATGGATTGGTTATCTCCATGTCATGCTATTCTGGACTGTCACGCAAAAATCGTGACGTTGACGATGTCGGGGTTGCCAAAAGTTTAATGGAGGGGTTCTCTAGATCTTGTTCCTAGCAAGGTAATTTCTTATTTGAAGGCCCAACGTATGGTTGGAAAGGGATGCTTGTCATATTTGGCCTTAGTAAGAGATGTTGATGCAGATACTCCTATTATTGATTCAGTACCGGTCGTGCGAGACTTTCCGGATGTATTTCTGCAGACCTGCCGGGTATGCCACCCGACAGGGATATTGATTTCGGTATTGACTTGGTACAGGGCACTCAGCCCATTTCTATTCCTCTGTATCGTATGGCACCATTTGAGTTAAAAGAATTGAAAGAGCAACTTCAGGAACTCCTTGAAAAAGGGTTTATTAGACCTAGTGTGTCTCCTTGGGGTGCACCGGTTCTGTTTGTGAAAAAGAAAGATGGTACTATGCGGATGTGCATTGATTATAGGCAGTTGAACAAAGTTACTATCAAGAATAAATATTCATTGCCGCTTATTGATGGTTTATTTGACCAGCTTCAGGGAGCGAGGGTGTTCTCCTAAATTGATTTGAGGTCTGGGTATCACCAATTAAAAATTCGGGATTCAGATATTCTAAAGACGGCATTCAAGAATCGTTATGGCCACTATGAATTTCTTGTGATGTCTTTTGGGGTAACCAATGCCCCAGCAGCATTTATGCATTTGATGAATAGTGTATTTCAGCTATATCTTGATTTATTTGTTGTGGTATTCATTGATGATATTTTGGTGTACTCACGTAGCCAGGAGGAGCATGCACAACACTTGGGTATTATATTACAGAGGCAGAGAGAGGAGAAACTTTAACGCCAAATTCTCTAAGTGTGAGTTCTGGCTTAGTTCGGTGGAATTCTTGGGACATATAGTGTCCAGTGAAGGTATTAAGGTGGATCCAAAGAAAATAGAGGCAGTTCAGAATTGGCCCAGACCATCCTCAGTTACTGAGATTCAAAGTTTTCTCGGCTTGGCCGGTTATTATCTTCGTTTCGTGGATGGTTTCTCATCTATTGCATCTCCTATGACTAAATTGACCCAGAAAGGTGCTCCATTTAGGTGGTCGGATGAATGTGAAGAGAGCTTTCAGAAGCTCAAAACAGCTTTGGCTACAGCTCCAGTATTGGTGTTGCCTATAGGTTCATAGTCTTATACTGTGTATTGTGGTGCATCACGGATTGGTCTCGGCGCAGTACTTATGCAAGACGGTAGGGTGATTGCCTATGCGTCCAGACAGTTAAAGGTACATGAGAAGAATTATCCAGTCCACGATCTTGAGTTAGCAGCTATTGTTCATGCCTTGAAAATTTGGCGGCATTATTTGTACGGTGTCCAGTGTGAGGTATATACAGATCACTGGAGTCTACGACATTTGTTTAAACAGAAGGATCTTAACTTGTGGCAGCGAAGGTGGTTGGAGTTGCTTAACGATTATGAAATCACCATTCTCTATCATCCCGGAAAGGCCAATGTAGTGGCCGATGCCTTAAGCCGTAAGGCAGAGAGTTTGGGCAGCTTAGCATACTTACCGGTAGAAGAGAGGCCTTTAGCCTTGGAGGTTCAGGCCTTGGCTAATCAGTTTATTAGATTGGATGTTTCCGAGTCGAATCGAGTTTTGGCCTGTATGGTTTCTCGGTCTTCTTTATATGATCGCATCAGAGAGCGCCAGTATGATGATCCACATCTGCTTGTCCTTAAGGACTCGATTCATCACAATGATGCCAAGGAAGTCACTATTGGAGATGACAGTGTATTACGGATGCAGGAAAGGCTATGTGTGCCTAATATAGATGGATTGCATGAGTTGATTCTCCAGGAAGCTCACAGTTCGCAGTACTCTATTCATCCAGGCGCCACGAAGATGTATCAGGATTTGAGACACCACTATTGATGGAGGCGGACGAAGAAAGATATAGTTGGGTTTGTATATCGGTGTTTAAATTGTCGACAGGTAAAGTACGAGCATCAGAGACCTGGCGGATTGCTATAGAGACTTGAAATTCTGAAGTGGAAGTAGGAGCGTATTACCATGGACTTCGTAGTTGGACTCCCACGGACTTTGAGAAGGTTTGATGTTGTTTGGGTGATAGTAGATCGATTGACCAAATTTGCGCATTTTATACCAGTCGGTACTAATTATTCTTCGGAGCAGTTGGCTGGGATTTATATTCGCGAGATTGTTCGCCTATACGGTGTGCCGGTATCCATTATTTTAGATCGGGGTACACAGTTTACCTCACAGTTTTGGAGGGCAGTGCAGTGAGAATTAGGCACACAGGTTCAGTTGAGTACAATATTTTACCCTCATACGAACGGATATTTCGAGCGCACTATTCAGATATTGGAGGATATGCTACGCACTTATGTCATCAATTTTGGGGGTTCTTGGGATCCATTTCTGCCACTCGTAGAGTTTGCTTACAATAATAGCTACCAGTCAAGCATTCAAATGGCTCCGTATGAAGCTTTATATGAGAGACAGTGTCGGTCTCCGGTGGGTTAGTTTGAGCCTGGTGAGGTTAGACTATTGGGTACTGACTTGGTTCAGGATACTTTAAAGAAGGTCAAAGTAATTCAGAAATGGCTTCGCACGACACAGTCTAGACAGAAGAGTTATGCCGTAAGGAAGGTTCGTGATGTTGTTCACATGGTTGGGGAGAAGGTTCTGCTCAAGATTTCAACCATGAAGGGTGTGCTGAGGTTCGTGAAAAAAGACAAGTTGAGCCCTCGGTATATTGGGCCTTTTGAGATACTTAAGAAAATTAGGGAGGTGGCTTATGAACTTGCTTTGCCACCTAGTCTATCAGGTGTTCATCCAGTGTTCCATGTATCCATGCTCCGAAAGTATGTCGGGGATCCGTCTCACATTCTGGATTTCAGTACACTACAACTGGACGGTAATTTGACTTATGATGTGGAGTCGATGGTTATTTTAGACCGGCAGGTTCGAAAACTGAAGTCGAAGAACATAACATCAGTGAAGGTGAAGTGGAGAGGCCAGCCAGTCGGAGAAGCTACTTGGGAGATGGAGCAGGAGATGCGGAACAAATATCCACACTTATTTGAGACTCCAGGTATTATTCTAAACCCGTTCGAGGACGAACGTTTGTTTAAGAGGGGGAGAATGTAACGACCCGACCGGTCGTTTTGAATATTATAACCTTATTTCCGCATTTAGTGCTCAATTTATGCCTTGCTATTGATTTATGATTTATCGGGTTAGTTGGTTCGGGTCCGGAAGGAATTTGGGGTGAAATGAGACACTTAGTCTCATAACTGAAAAACATATTAAGTTAGAAAAGTGGACCGGATATGGACCTATGTGTAAACGAGCTTGGATTCAAATTCTGATAATTCCAATAGCTTTGTATGGTGATTTCGGACATAGAAGTGTGTCCGGAAGAATTTTTGGAGGTCCATAGAGGAATTAGACTTGAAATGCCGAAAGTTGAAGTTTTGGGAAGTTTGACTGATGGGTTGACTTTTTGTTATCGGGGTCGAAATCCGATTCTGAAAATTTAATAGGTATGTTATGTCATTTATGACTTGTGTGTAAAATGTGAGGTTAATCGGACGTGATTTGATAGGTTTCAGCGTTATTTGTAGAAAATAGAAATTTCAAAAGTTCAATAGGCTTGAATTGGGGCGTAATTCATGGTTTTAGTATTGTATGAGGTGATTTTAGAATTCGACTAATTTGTACGATATTTTAGGACTTGTTGGTATATTCGGTTGAGGTCCCGAGGGCCTCGGGTGAGTTTCGGATGGTTAACAGATCAAAAATTGAACTACAACAGCTGCTGCAATTTCCTTATGTTGGAAATTTCTTTTGCTAGATTCGAGCCCAGAAATCTCTCAGAATCGAGCCTAGGGTCGAGGACCACGATCGAAGCCATGATCGAGCCCAGGGTCGAGGACCACGATCGAAGCCATGATCGAGCCCAGGGTCGAGGGCCACGATCGAAGCCATGATCGAGCACAGGGTCGGGTCACGGTCGAAGGCAGGGTCGAAGACATGATCGAAGGCCAGGGTCGAGGGCCATGATCGAGGATGAGGATCGAAGCCACGATCGAGGCCTAGGATCGAGGGCTAGGATCGAGGCCTAGGATCGAGGAACAGGATCGAGGCCCAGGATCGAGGCCTAGGATTGAGTACCTTAATCGAAGGCCAAGATCGAGGCAGAATCGAGGTTGTCTGGGCAGAATTATAAAAATAGGGACTTCGTCCCATTCGCCATTTTTTGACAAATTGGAACTTGAGGAGAGGTGATTTTTGATATATTTTCAAGAAAAACTTGAGGTAAGTCCATTGTGATCATTTCTACTCCACAATATTGAATTATCATCGAATAATCCGACTAGATTACATGATTTTGAGGTGTAAATCGGAGATTCGAACTTAGAAATTTGGAAATAAGATTTGTAGATTTGAGGGTCGAGTTGAGGTCAAATTTTGGTAAAATTGGTATGGATAGACTCGTGGTTGAATGGGCTTTCGTATTGTGTAACTTTTGTTGGGTTCCGATATGTGGGCCCCACGGGCAAATTTTGAGCTAAATTTCGGATTTTTATGAAAAATTAGTATTTTCATTTGGAATTAATTCCAATAAATTTTATTGACTGAAATGAATTATTTGTGACTAGATTCGAGGTACTCGGAGGCCGATTTGCAAGGCAAAGGCATAGCAGAGTAATGGGATTCACGTTTTGAGGTAAGTAACAGTTTTAAATCTGGTCCTGAGGGTATTAAACCCTGGATTTTGGTATCATGTGATTATTTTGGAGGTGACGCACATGCTAGGTGACGGGCGTGTGGGCGTGCACCGAGAGGATTGTGACTTGATCCGTCCCGAGAAACTGTAAAGTTGAATAATTTGTTGTTAGCTATATGCTCTCTATGTGTTGATAAAATTTGACTGTAAATCATGTTAGAAATCATGCTTAGGCTATGTGATAGTACTGTTGGGACCCATAGAGGTCGCATACTTGTTAAATTGCCTGTTAAATGCTATATGTACTCTGCCTCAGTTTTTACTTGCACATCTTATCTCAGTCTCTGTTATTAATATTGATATATCATATCGTTGTTGTGTGGGCTGATTTCATGATTAATGAGAGCCCGAGAGACTGGAGAGATTTATGACTGAGAGAGGCTGAGGGCCTGATTGTGAGATATTGATATCATAGCACGTGATTTGTCCGTGCAGCACGTGAGTTGGCCGTGTAGATCCTTATATTATACTATAGCACGTGAGTTGACCGTGCAGATCCTTATATTATACTATAGCACGTGAGTTGGCCGTGCGGATCCAAATATTTATATTATGGCACGTGAGTTGCCCGTGCAGATTATAGCGCTTGGGCTGTAGGAGCCCCTCCGAAGTCTGTACACCCCCAGTGAGCGCGGGTACCCATTGAGAGTGAATGATGAGGGCTGGGAGCCCAGTGAGTGATTGTTGTCCTAAAAGGTTATACTTGATTTCCATTTGTTGTTGCACGTAGTTGCTATCTGTCATTGTTGTGAATTCTCTGAAAGATTGTTGATATACGGATTACATGAACAAGAACTGTATAAAAATTAATTTGACATTAAACTCCTAGATTTGATAGCATGTCTATTCTTTGCTGGAATTACTGGAAATGAACCATAACTGTGTAGCTCGTTACTATCTTTAGTTCCTTATTTATTATTATTACTTGTTGAGTTAGTTGTACTCATACTACACCCTGCACTTCGTGTGCAGATCCAGGTATTCCCGGACATAACAGGTGTTGATCCTTTCGCGGTTGATTTTCAGGAGATTTTGAGGTAGCTACCGTGTTCTGCAGACCTTGTCTCTCCTTCTCTATCTCTTTGTTTACTGTATTTGGTCTCAGACTATTATAGACTATATTTTTCAGACTTGTATTTATATTAGATGCTCATATACTCAGTGACACCATATTTTGGGGAGTGTTTGTATTGTATTTAAATATTATATTTTCAACCTTAAAGAGAAGTTTTGGTTTATTGAGATTATCGGCTTGCCTAGTATCTAGATAGGCAACATCATGACAGGTTGGGATTTTGGGTCGTGACAGTAATGCTGTTATAAGTTATGCTGACATATTTCTTATCCATTATTTGATTTGATGTATTAAAGCATTGTACAATTTCTAAAAGAATTGTTTGTTTACAAAAATACCCTCATAACCATTCTATCACTTTATCTTTTTAAAAGAAACATATGTTGAGGAATATTTTTATATGAAAAATTTTTTAAAAATTATTTGATTTGTCTACCTATATTTTTGTATAGAACTAAATATTTATTTTTTAAAAAAAATATGCTAAGTATTTATTTATTTACTAGGGATATAATTTTATTTTTTCCTATTTGTATTATTTCATACTTACATTATTATAATATCATAGTTTAATTATGCATAAATTTTGAAGGACAATTTTGTCTTTAACTAAGCTAATGCAAGCATTAAAATTCATTGCATTGTTAATACCATGATTTTTTATGCATTAGTTATATATAGGATAATACCAAATAGGGTGTATAACTAATGCATGCATAACTAATGAATAGGTTTAAAATATGCACCAAATAAGGCATTATTAATACACAAAGCCAATGCATGTATTATTTATGACTTATCGGGTTAGTTGGTTCGGGTCCGGAAAGAATTTGGAGTGAAATGAGACACTTAGTCTCATAATTGAAAAATATATTAAGTTAAAAAAGTGGACCGGATATGGACCTATGTGTAAACGAGCTTGGATTCGAATTCTGATAATTCTAATAGCTTTGTATGGTGATTTCGGACTTAGAAGTGTGTCCGGAAGAATTTTTGGAGGTCCGTAGAGGAATTAGACTTGAAATGCCGAAAGTTGAAGTTTTGGGAAGTTTGACTGAGGGGTTGACTTTTTGTTATCGGGGTCGAAATGTGATTCTGAAAATTTAATAGGTATGTTATGTCATTTATGACTTGTGTGCAAAATTTGAGGTCAATCGGACGTGATTTGATAGGTTTCAACGTTATTTGTAGAAATTAAAAATTTCAAAGTTTAATAGGCTTGAATTGGGGCGTAATTCATGATTTTAGTGTTGTATGAGGTGATTTTAGGATTCGACTAAGTTCGTATGATGTTTTAGTACTTGTTGGTATATTCGGTTGAGGTCCCGAGGCACTCGGGTGAGTTTCGGATGGTTAACGGATCAAAAATTGAACTACAACAGCTGCTGTAATTTCCTTATGTTGGAAATTTCTTTTGCTAGATTCGAGCCCAGAAATCTCTCAGAATCGAGCCCAGGATCGAGGGCCACGATCGAAGCCATGATCGAGCCCAGGGTCGAGGGCCACGATCAAAGCCATGATCGAGCCCAGGGTCGGGTCACGGTCGAAGGCAGGGTCGAAGACATGATCGAAGGCCAGGGTCGAGGGCCATGATCGAGGATGAGGATCGAAGCCACGATCGAGACCTAGGATCGAGGGCTAGGATCGAGGCCTAGGATCAAGGACTAGGATCGAGGGCCAGGATCAAGGGCCAGGATCGAGGGCCAGGATCGAGGCCTAGGATCGAGAACCTTAATCGAAGGCCAAGATCGAGGTAGAACCGAGGTTGTCTGGGCAGAATTATAAAAATAGGGACTTTGTCCCATTCGCCATTTTTGACAAATTGGAGCTTGAGGAGAGGCGATTTTTGTTATATTTTCAAGGAAAACTTGAGGTAAGTCCCTTGTGATCATTTCTACTCCATAATATTAAATTATCATTGAATAATCCGACTAGATTACATGATTTTGAGGTGTAAATTGGAGGTTGAAACTTAGAAATTTGGAAATAAGATTTGTAGATTTGAGGGTCGTGTTGAGGTCAGATTTTGGTAAAATTGGTATGGATAGACTCGTGGTTGAATGGGCTTTCGTATTGTGTAACTTTTGTCGGGTCCCAAAATGTGGGCCCCACGGGCAAAGTTTGAGCTAAATTTCGGATTTTTATGAAAAATTAGTATTTTCATATGGAATTCATTCCAATAAATTTTATTGACTGAAATGAATTATTTGTGACTATATTCGAGGTACTCGGAGGCCGATTTGCGAGGCAAAGGCATAGCAGAGTATAGGAATTCACGTTTTGAGGTAAGTAACAATTTTAAATCTGGTCCTAAGGGTATTATACCCCGGATTTTGGTATCATGTGATTATTTTGGAGGTGACGCACATGCTAGGTGACGGGCGTGTGGGCGTGCACCGAGAGGATTGTGACTTGATCCGTCCCGAGAAACTGTAAAGTTGAATAATTTGTTGTTAGCTATATGCTCTCTATGTGTTGATAAAATTTGACTGTAAATCATGTTAGAAATCATGCTTAGGCTATGTGATAGTACTGTTGGGACCCACAGAGGTCGCGTACTTGTTAAATTGCCTGCTAAATGCTATATGTACTCCGTCTCAGTTTTTACTTGCACATCTTATCTCACTCTCTGTTATTAATATTGATACATCATATCATTGTTGTTTGGACTGATTTCATGATTAATGAGAGCCCGAGAGATTGGAGAGATTTATGACTGAGAGAGGCTGAGGGTCTGATTGTGAGATTTTGATATCATAGCACGTGAGTTGTCCGTGCAGCACGTGAGTTGGCTGTGTAGATCGTTATATTATACTATAGCACGTGAGTTGGCCGTGCGGATCCTTATATTATACTATAGCATGTGAGTTGGCCGTGCGGATCCAAATATTTATATTATGGCACGTGAGTTGTCCGTGCAGATTATAGCACTTGGAGCTGTAGGAGCCTCTCCGGAGTCTGTACACCCCCAGTGAGTGCGGGTACCCATTGAGAGTGAGTAATGAGGGATGGGAGCCCAGGGAGTGATGAGGGCTGGGAGCCCAGTGAGTTATTATTGTCCTAAGAGGTTGTACTTGATTTTCATCTGTTGTTGCACTTAGTTGCTATCTGTCGTTGTTATGAATTCTCTGAAAGATTGTTGATATACGGATTACATGAACAGGAACTGTATAAAAATTAATTTGACATTAAACTCCCAGATTTGATAGCATGTCTATTCTTTGCTGGAATTACTGAAAATGAACCATAACGGTGTAGCTCGTTACTATCTTTAGTTCCTTATTTATTATTGTTACTTGCTGAGTTAGTTGTACTCATACTACACCCTGCACTTCGTGTGTAGATCCAGGTATTCCCGGACATAACAGGTGTTGATCCTTTCGCGCGGTTGATTTTCAGGAGATTTTGAGGTAGCTGCCGTATTCCGCAGACCTTGTCTCTCCTTCTCTATCTCTTTGTTTACTGTATTTGGTTTCAGACTATTATAGACTATATTTTCCAGACTTGTATTCATATTAGATACTCATGTACTCAGTGACACGATGTTTTGGGGAGTGTTTGTATTGTATTTAAATATTATATTTTTAACCTTAAAGGGAAGTTTTGGTTTATTGAGATTATCGGCTTGCCTAGTATCGAGATAGGCGACATCACGACAGGTTGGAATTTTGGGTCGTGACAGTAATGCTGGTATAAGTTATGCTGACATATTTCTTATCCATTGTTTGATTTGATATATTAAAGCATTGTACAATTTCTAAAAGAATTGTTTGTTTACAAAAATACCCTCATAACCATTCCATCACTTTATATTTTTAAAAGAAACATATGTTGAGGAATATTTTTATATGAAAAAAGTTTTAAAAATTATTTGATTTGTCTACCTATATTGTTGTATAGAACTAAATATTTATTTTTTTTTTAAAATATGCTAAGTATTTATTTATTTACTAGGGATATGATTTTATTTTTTCCTATTTGCATTATTTCATACTTGCATTATTATAATATCATAGTTTAATTATGCATAAATTTTGAAGGACAATTTTGTCTTTAACTAAGCTAATGCATGCATTAAAATTTATTGCATTGTTAATACCATGGTTTTTTATGTATTAGTTATGTATAGGATAATACCAAATAGGGTGTATAACTAATGCATGCATAACTAATGCATAAGTTTAAAATATGCACCAAACAAGGCATTATTAATACACAAAGCTAATGCATGTATTATTTGATCTAATACATCCTACAAAACGACCCTTAGGGTACTGAAAGTTGAAACCCTAGAGCTCCTATATAGTAGGAATTGAACATGGACCGGAAAATAAAAAGAGTAAACCAAGTATTTTTGTACTTTGTTATAAAATATAAAAAGTGATTATAAATAATAATATTTTTAAAGTGTTTTGGTTTATAATAAATAGGGTACATTATTTAGCTATAGCATGTAAAATTTCCTCAAGACAAATACTTATTTGTCGTCGGTGAATCCACTAAATCAAACAATTTAAGCTTAAAATACATACTACTAAAACGAAAATATATGACTATGGTTCATGATAAAAATGCATAAGACATCTATATGTTTTTAATTTATTAATTTTTTATAAACATAGAATACGAGCAAAAGTTATTCCTTTCAATGACTATACCCTTTTATGCTTGTAGTACACCCCCTTGTGAAATCCCCTTATGAAGGAATTCAAAGACGCCGTACTGGTGTCTGACTACTATATCGTCCACTCCTATATGAGTGAATGAAAACAAACACGTGTTCTTTTGGTAATATGGAACACATGGTTATAATCAACTTCTTTCTTTTAAGAAAAGAAATTAATTTCCTAAGTTGATTATTATTATGTGTTGTATTATACCCAAAGGAATTTTAGAGATGGCCGGTGACCATGTAAACGCGAGATTGTTTTGCCATTACTCGAATTAGGCCATTCGAACTATAGATGAGCTTGGATTTGTGAATACTCCATAAATAATCTGAGCGTGCATTTGCGAGTACTCGATAAATCTAAAAATCACTAAGGTCTAGAAGAAGCAACATTTTAAGTGCAAAAATAGGTGCAAAATATCACTATATCCACTATTTCATAACAACCCTAATATAAAAAGGACAGTCCAGAACACTAAATTCCGACTATGCATGATTTTAAGGAAGGGTGGACCATAGTATAGTGCAACTTAATATAATTATTTATTTTAAAAGAACCTTAATTACGTACTATAACAATTTGAGCTGCAAGTAGGAAATGCACTTGTATTTGCTAATGTAAAGACGCGCATCGTTTAATCAGGGCCAAATCAAACACCTTTTATCAAACACCTTCTTTCCGTCAAAAGCTTATGCTATACTAGTTGTATTGGTTAACAAAATAGTAAAGGAAATATATGCTTAGCCAATTTCAAGGATGCCTCGTACATATCTTGTTCTACGACGTAAGACGCGTGGAAAATTAGGATTAGATAGTCCTTTCTTCCTAGCTTCGGCAATATGACTTCACTCACATTATATTCGTTAGCTGAAAAATTCATTCAGGAGAGAAAGAGCAATGAGCATAATCATATATTCATACTAAAAATTTCTCGAACTACAGCACTATTACTACTGGGGCATGGAATGTTCTGATACTTTTTTCCTCAAAATAACGTGTCATAATCTAACACGCCAAACATTGGCCAACTTCCCTTATTTTACAATTTTTTGGTTTAAAAAAGTGAAAGTTAAGTGTATTTTCTTAAATTATTCACTTATTTAAATTCTCTCAAATTTACAATTTTCAAATTCATTAATGTAAGTTCGGGTTTGTGATCACGCCCAACTCTAGTCTTAGATAGGATAAACGGTCGCTGCAAATATAATCCGATCTAAAAGTCCGGAGTCTAATCCAACAGAGAACTAAGGTTCAACTACAACTGTTCACTTTCACTAAGAATACAAGTTTGAACAATTCCTAAGTTATAAATATTAAAATTCTTATATCTAATTAACTAACAAATTAAAGTAGTAAATTAACAAGTAAAGATATTAGGGGTTGGAGAAAAGATTAAGGAGATCTAGAGTTATGATTTTCTCAATTGTCGGAATCCTTCCCCCTACGTCTTCTATATTTCGCCTAAGTATTCTCTACCGATCGTGAGTACTTTAGGTGCCGTAGCTCTCTCTCGAGTAACTACCACAATTTACTATATGTATTCTCTCGAACTACGCTAGCTGGCACTAATTCACCGCTCACTACCATCGCACCAAGGTTTCGTTATCTCTAATACCGCCTTTAAACCCTCCGTATTGATATCTCACATACGTTAGGAGTGATATTGTTCAACAACTACCTAAATATGTACCAACTGTCAAGCAACACACACTAAATAGGCACAGTCAATTGATGGCCATTCAATCAACAACAATAAACATGTCGTTGAACAAGTAGAGAAATACAATGGCTCAATATTATAAAAACATCACAAGAATTTATCCTACAAAGAGCTCCATCAAAACCCTAGATAACAAATTACCTATTCACAATAGTATGCAAAACTACAATACTAGAATTCACAACCAATAATGAAAATAGGAAGAAGAAAGTGAAAAACTCGTAGAAGAAATCTCCGCCTTGCTCCTAGTGTGTTCTTGCCTCCTTAGGTCGAATCCCCTCTTAAAAACGCCCCTCCCCCTCCTTTAGACATGTTTAGGGCGTATTTATAGGCTAGGGTTGAAGTCCTTGAGTCCAAATTCAGGTCGGAGTCTTTTAATTCGCGAACTTTTAACCATCGGACTACAGACCTCGCGAGGCCACGCTTATAGCGTGGCCATGGTGGCTACAGAGCTGGCTATACCTAGCTTGTAGCACGACCAAGCTGGCTATGCCTGGCCTGTAGCCAGGCTTGAGTACTTCGTGCTTTTGTGCTCTTTTCTCGTACTTTTGTCCTCTTTTTGTGCAATTTTCACCCGTCTTTACCTTCCGATACTCCTACACATAAAACAACATAATTTAGCTCAAAGGTCGCATAATTAACCACTAAACTAACAACATGTAAGGAGAGTAATGTACTAAAAATACAGCATTTTGGCCAAACATCACTACCCCACACTTAAAAATTGCTCGTCCTTGAGTCAATCACCAATTCACGCTAACCTTGAGCATTTTATTTTCTTTTAACCAATCTGAAGCACACCATACCTATGAATATGGTTGATAGCAACAATTAAACTTTAGCATATGCCTTCAACACAGACGTCCCTTTACTTTAAGCCATACTTCAAAAATTTATTCAACACAAAGACAACATACTCACAGCAATCCTAACCTCACAAACTGACTCAATATCACAATGCATTCGTGGCTTGAACACTTAACATCATAGAGAAATCTAATAACGTCTATCCCTCGCGAAATCATGTGCCCTCGCAACAAGAACAAAAGAGTAAGTTGAATCCACACATTCGAATCATATTCTCAAATATATTTTAAGGACTCATATATATCAACAAAATTCCTCACTCTCACACAGATGTCACATGTATGCACAAAGTACCATAGGCTTGCCCATTATGTAAACCTCCACTAATGTAGGCTTACTCGATCTAAAATAAAGTAGGACTTTTTCATGGTTGTAACGTGGGCTAAGGGAAGGGTAAGATATATTTTGGAATAGTGACTAACCCTCCTAAGCACTTTAACACATCACATATTTCTTTACGCGCAAATTCTTCAACCTCAACTTCGATTTCACAAACAATATCATCCCAAGAGATTTTCCTTTTTTTCTTTTAGCACTATTTTACTTCACACCTACTACCAAGGATAATATATATATATATATATATAATATACAATTTTTCTCTTCTTTACGACTCCCGCTAGTAGTGTATTCTTTTGCAAAATGTGTGCACCTTTTCTCTTTCATTGGTTCCACTCAAAAGCCACCGAAGTTCCCTCCTTACTTCTTCTTGCGCTCAGTTTACAATTAAAGTACTTTAAGAGGTACAAGAATCAAAACAATGACAATTAAGAACAAAGGGAGTATAGGTTTGTAATGTGATTGCCAAATAAAAGTCTATAAGCTCAAAAGGGTTGACTAGGGATAAATTTTATTTTGTGGTAGGCATTAAGTTCAAAAAGATCAAGGAAAGCCTAAAATCATTTTTTAAACCAAGCAAAGCCTAGGATTTCTCTTTAACTCACATGTCGGGAAAGTTCTAGACTCAGTTACAATGACATGGACTACACAAGAAGATCTCACCATACATGGCACATGACTCACTAAGGACAGTTTCATTCTGACTCTCCAATATTTGCAAGTATTTACGGAGCCATAAATTATTAAGCATTAAGCACAAAGTAAACACAAGCCAAGAAAATAAAATATAGAATTCAATAAACATGTTATCTAACTCAACAAGGCATCATAAGCAACTTCAAATCATAGGGAAGGCAATACACGTGTTAGAGCCTAAATATGTTACTATCAAACAAATCAAAAGGGCGCCTAGAAATCTCATCTTCCTTCTTTTATTCCCTAAATCCTAATCTATTCTAAAAAAAAAAAAAAAATATCACTCCGTTCAAACTACATCCCGTGAAAAAGAACCGAGGCACAAAGAAAAATCACGGAAGATTATTACTACCTAAAGTAAAAATTAAAAGACATGATTTTTGGATTTTTTCTGTTTTTCAAAAAAATATTGTGTGCGTTTTTTGTCAGACTTTAAACCCTCAAGAAAAATATCTAGAAAATTTATTGTCGGGAAAAGTCCAATCTTTTTCTATCTTTTTTTAAAAAAAAAATTATTCAATCAAACTAACACAACTAAAATAGCATAGAAAATCACCCAGACAATCTCTTCACCCCACACTTAAAATTATGCATTGTCCTCAGTGCACACCATAACTAATAAGAGAGTAAAAGAAACTCTCAGGTAGACCAAAGGCCGAAGTACTAGCAGCTTCATGATGTAATCAGACTTCTCCCAGGCATTTTCCTTTATGCGGGCACCCCACACTTTGTTTAAACCATCTGGCTTGTTGTTGTATCTTTCCAATAGCTTTACTTTCCATGCTCCTAAAAAATAAAATAAAAACTACACTACAAAAATAACATAATAAAAAGGTAAATAAATAAATAAATAAGAAATAGTAAAGTTGGGTTGCCTCCCAACAAACGCCTTAGTTAACGTCGTGGCACGATGTGATCTACTTTTTGCCTCCACCTCGAGCTTATGAATTGAACCCCTAATTTGGCTTCAAGTTTTCGGTTATGCACCAGGAGTGGTGGAACAAATCTAATTGGCCCCAGGAAACAATGTAATCTTCTGCGTTTCTTGGCCTTTACATGAGGTGTTTAATCTTGACTTTATGGCAAGCAAAATTCCAGAATGTAGGCACCTTGTTCCTCATTCCTTGACTCCTCAATTAGTTTAGATGACTCTATTTTCATATCATCATCTAAACACAATGTAGAAAAATGCTTAGAGTGAGGACAAATGCACTCAAACAAAAAATTTGCAGGCTCATTCACACCCTCTTCATGACACAAATTAGATTCAATTAAAGTTTCATCTTCAATATTCTCGGTTGACTCTAGTACCACTACTTCAACATGAGCATCCTCAAATTCTAGTTGGATAGATTTTGGTGATCTATTCTGAGCTCCTCCACTAGCACCTCAATTTCTATATCTAGTTCACGCTCTTATTGGCTACTATCCACAATATTGGCTTGTTGAGCATTAGAATCTTCAACCAGTTGACTCACTTGAGCCTTCAAGTTGTGAATAGTTTCCTCTTGTTCCACAAGGCACTTTAACATATCCTTGATCTATTTCAGGTCAGCTTTCCCTGGTTCTCTGTTCCTATTAACTTCACAAGAAAAAGTAGAACCATTATAATAATGGGTTGGAGGAGGATAAGAAATATAAGCACAACCATGAAAGTGACCATTTTGACCACCACACACATTTTCACAAATAAGATTGAGTTGGTGCATATAACTCACTCTCGAGGATATTTTGATAAGTTTGCCATGGGTAGTTTTCTTCACAATATGTATGAGGATCAAAAGTAGAACAACCAACATCTAAATTTCTATAATTCCAATATATCATATTTCTCAAATAAACGAGTAAAATAAAATTAAAAAAACAAAACCAAAACAAAACAAAAAAGAATAAAAATAAAGTTCAAACTTGAAACCTAGCAATATTTACATCTACAACTACACCGTTAGTTCTCCGGCAATAACGCCAAAATTTGATGACGCCCAACTCTAGTCCTAAATAGGATAAGCGACCGCGACAAATATAATCAGGTCTAAAAGTCCGGAGTCAAATCCCATAAAGACTAAAAATATAAGTTTGAATAATTTTTAAGTTATAATTATTAAGATTCTTATATCTAATTAACTAACAAATTAAAGTAGTATATTAACAACTAAAGATACTAGGGTATGGAGATAAGATTAAGGACGTCTAGAGATATGATTTCTCCAATTGTCGGAATCCTTCCCCCCTACGTCTTCTATAATTTTGCCTAAGTATTCTCTACCGATCGTGAGTACTTTGGGTGTCGTAGCTCTCTCTCTCACGAGCAACTACCATAATTTACTAGATGTATTCTCTCGAACTACGCTAGCTGGCACTAAGTCACCACTCACTACGATCGCACCAAGGTTTCATTATCTCTAATCCCGCCTTTAAACCCTCCGTATTGATCTCTCACATACGTTAGGAGTGATGTTATTCAACAACTACCTAAATGTGTACCCTCTCTCAAGAAATACACATTAAATAGGCACAGTGAATTGATGACCATTTAATCAACAGCAATAAACACGTAGTTGAACAAGTAGAGAAATTCAACGGCTCAATATTATAAAAAATATCACAAGAATTTATCCTACAAAAGGTTCCATAAAAACCCTAAATAACAAATTAGCTATTCACAATAGTACGCAAAACTACAATACTAGAATTCATAACCAATAATGAAAATAGGAAGAAGAAGTGAAAAACACGCAGAAAAATTCTCCGCCTTGCTCCTAGTATGTTGTTGCCTCCTTAGGTCGAATCCCCTCTCAAAATGTCCCCCTTCCTTTAGACATGTTTATGGCGTATTTATAGGCTAGGGTTGAAGTCCTTGAGTCCAAATTCAGGTTAGAGTCTTTTAATTCGCGGACTTTTGACCATCGGGCTACAGACCTCGCCAGGCCAGGCTTATAACGCGACCAAGCTGGCTACAGAGCTGGCTACACCTAGCCTGTAGCACGGCCAAGATGGCTACAGAGCTGGCCTGTAGCCAGGCTTGAGTACTTCGTGCTTTTGTGCTCTTTTCTCGTACTTTTGTCATCTTTTTGTGAAACTTTCACTCGTCTTTGTCTTCTGATGCTCCTACATATAAAACAACATAATTTAGCTCAAACGTCGCACAATTAACCACTAAACTAATAATATGTAAGGCGAGTAATGTATTAAAAATATAACATTTTGGCCAAACACCAGTTTGTATTGTATTTAATCTGTTGAATTACATTAATTTGACTCATTTTCATCCAATAGTTTGATGTATTCAACTTGTTGGCAAAGTCAACAAGCCTATTATTACCCAACCTGTTTACACGAATTATTAGAAAAGGGACAATTTTGCAACCGCTAATGATATACATGCAATAAAAGTAATATAAACCATGAATTGGATAAGAAATGAAATAAATTCAGTACCCATTTTGTTTTATTTGTTAGTTGCCGTAGTATGAATCATAAATATATTTATAACTTTAGGCGTGGCTTATAAAGTTCGTTGTTTATTTTATTTGGAGTATTGTAAGGATCCGACCGGTCGTTTTGAGAGTTGTAGCCCTGTTACCCTATTTACTGCTCATTTTGTACTTTATAACTGCTATGCGACTTATCATGATAGTTGGTTCGGGTCCGATGAGGTTTCGGAATGAATAGAGACACTTAGTCTCAATGTGATTTGATGGGTTTCGGCATCGTTTGTAGAAGTTGGAATTCCTTAGTTTCAATAGGCTTGAATTGGGGTGCGATTTATGTTTTTGATGTTATTTGAATTGATTTGAGGGCTCGACTAAGTTCATATTCATGTTTTAGGACTTGTTGGTACAATTGGTTGAGGTTCCGGGGGCCTCGGGTTGAATTCGGATGGTTAACGGATCGAAAATGAGACTTAGTGCATTGCTGAAGCTGGGAGTTTTCTGGTGTGATCGCACCTGTGA
Organism: Nicotiana tomentosiformis; assembly: GCF_000390325.3. NCBI lineage: Eukaryota > Viridiplantae > Streptophyta > Magnoliopsida > Solanales > Solanaceae > Nicotiana > Nicotiana tomentosiformis. The sequence goes on from NC_090813.1 coordinate 135,322,591, forward strand.
GGGATTGGCCGCAGATGCGATGCCACAGATATAGTTGGATTTGCACAGTTGCAGAACTGGGCTGGCCTGCGGCACGACGCATGTGCGAAGGGGTAACCGCATCTGCGAGCAAGGCTCCGTAGATACAGAGTCGAGGGACAAGGTCTGTTTCCGCAGAAGCGGATAGTGGGCCACAGAAGCGCCTTTGCAGGTGCGGAACCTGGAGCGCAAATGCGGGCCCTGGGGATTTAAGTGATTTTCGCATAAGCGGATATTTGGCCCGCATGTGCGAAAAGCTTGGGCAGTGATTTAAAAACGAGGGTTCCAAGATTTTTACCATTTTAAATATTTCAAGTTCGGGATTTGGCGATTCTTGAGAGGATTTTCGGGGGATTCCTTGAGGTAAGTCATTTGTCGTCTAATTTATTCAATAATTGTATTTCCCTATTATTTTTCCCACCTAGTTTATGTGTATTTAAGGTGGAATTTGGGAGTTTGAGGCTAGGGATTTAGAGAGTTTGATTTGGGGATTTGGGTGGCGATTTGGTATCGAATTTTGTTAAATTGGTATGGTTAGACTCGTGATTGAATGTGCTCTCGGGTTTTGTGACTTTTATCGGATTTCAGGACGTGGGTCCGGGGGCCAGCTTTTGAGTCGACTTTTGACTTTTGATTAATAACTTAGTATTTCCTTATGGATTTAATTCCTTTAGCCCGTGTTGATTATATCGCATTGTTTGTGGCTAGATTCTAGGAATATGGAGGCCATTTCGCGAGGCAAAGGTGTGTTGGAGTAGAAATTTGCCCAGATTGAGGTACGTAACACTTCTAAACTTGTCCTTGAGGGTTCGAAACCCCGAATTATGTGTTATGTGATTGGTGTTGAGGTGACGCACATGCCAAGTGACGGATGTGTGGCCGTGCACCGTAAGAATTGTAACCTGGTCGATTCCATAGAACTAAATAGTGGATTTATCTTGTTGATATCCGCATTTTTCATCATGTGATAAAGTAACTGAGCTATCAATTATGCTAGAAATCATGTTTAGGCTATTGCTGGTACTGTTGGGACACATAGTGGTTGTTTCCTTGTTGTTGACTTATTGATTACATTGAAATTTTGTACTCAAGTCATATTTATTCATTTCATATCATATCTCAGTCTCCGTTGCTATTTATTACTATAGCATATCATCATTTTTGGGCTAGTTTCACGATATTGTGAGCCCGAGAGAGAGACTGGAGAGATTGATGACTGAGTGAGTCCGAGGGCCTGATTGAGAGTGACAGTTATAGGATCGGGTTGCACGCCGCAACATGTTTATTGATTTATGCCTGGATCTGGCTTATTATAGCACTTGGACTGAAGGAGCCCATCCGGAGTCTGTACACACCCCCAGTGAGCGCAGTTGATTATATTGAGGGATGAATCTTCCCTGAACATAGATCTTATCAGAATTATTTATATCTAGGGATGGATCTTCCCCTAGGCTGGATTGGCCTTATACAGTACTGAGTGACTGATTGTCAGTTGATGTATATATATATATATATGTGATGGATCTTCCCTAGGCTAGATTGGCCATATACAGTACTGAGTGATTGAGTATTCTGAGAGTGTGAGTATACGAGGCTTTCAGCGTGGTGCATGACATACAGCATGTGCATTAGCATGTAGATGTAGAGAGGTCATACTCCTCATATCATTCACAATTTATCTATTTTACTTGAATTGAGTTTAACTGTTGAACTTGAAAGTATGCATACATTTTTGTACTGTTATTTCTATATTGAAGTGTACCTGTTGAGTTCGTCACTACCTTTCAGTCCAAAGGTTAGATTTGTTACTTATAGAGTTAGTTGTACTCACGCTACACCCTGCACCTCATGTACAGATCCAGGTGCTTCCGGTCATGGCAGTTGCTGAGTTGTGGAGTCCGGATTTTCGGAGACTATCGAGGTAGCTACTTGGCATTCGCAGATCTTGACTCTCCCTCTTTATCTTTCATTTTATGTTTCAGTTTTATTACCTAGACAATGTATTAGACTATGTCTTTATGTAGATGCTCATGTACTCGATAACGCCTCGGTTTTAAGAGAGATTTTGTTTTGAATTATGATTTCTTACTCTGTTTTTAAAAAGGGTTTTCCTTAATCTTAACTGCTTCCGTATCTTTCAAAGCTTTAGAGTGTTGGAAATGTCTGTGTAGTCGGCTTGCTTAGTACCATAATATGCGCCATCACGATAGGTTAGTTTTGGATCGTGACAAGTATATACGTCCTTAAAGTATAAAAAGATAAACGGGAACACCTAACAATTCGGGACCTTTGGTTCTTATTTTGATTGAACTTTTTGGGTCATGCTTTCAAAGTGAGAAAGAGTAGCAGTTGGAGAACAATTTAAATATCCACATCCTTTATGTACTCATCTTGAAGTACAAAAAATGTGTCAAATTCTTTTGAAACACTCCACGAATATTTGATTGTATTCTAACCGACAAAATTATATTTTATTGTTGCATTGGGGGATAAATAGTATTTTGTTGTATCAATTGGCGTTCTCGTGTGATTATTCGTTTGGAGTTTCGTTGAATTTAAACAGACAAAACCCAACAAAAAGATCCTAACAAATCCGTAGGAATAAGTTTATAGAATTTGAAGAAATTAGGATAGCGAATAGCTCTATTTGACCAAGATTTGGAAGCTGAAAACACTTTTATCTTTCTTTCAAGAAAGCACTTTTGAGTTTTGCCGCCCCCTCCCCCGGGGGAGATTTGAGCTGTTTACCTAAAAGGAAAAACGTCTGTTTTTTTAGCAAAATCAATGCTTTTGCTGCGGGAAGAGCTACAAAGCAGCAGCGGGATTAGATATAGAAAATTATCTTTTTCATGATAAAATACCCTTACAAAAATTGGGTATTTACCTATCGATCCCTAATTAAATTAACATATCTGAGTCTCAACTAAAAATACATTCCTATTCTCCTAATCCTTTTGATTAAAAACTTTACTATATATTTTTATTTTATGTTTTATATTTTAATTAAATAAAAATCTAATTACGCTCTTTTATAATAATATTTATTATTTATCTATTTATATAATACTGATTATAAAATGAAACTTGACACTATTTATTTTTGTAATTTGACTTTCATTTTCTTTTTGAAAGGATTGACAAAATACAATGTCTATTAAAAAAAAAATGAAAAGACCTTCTCGGATGAACCGGCCAACACAAATTGCTACTCTCCAACGGGATATCTTTGAAATGTTAGTTTGACGTCAATATTTTTCAAAATAAATATTGTTTTTTACAGTTTAGCCAAATATGTGCCTTTTAAGTGCTTAACTTGGTAATTAAGTGTCTTTTTTCTTTTCCAAATTAACTTGGTGGTTGAGCTTTTTCTTTTTAAATTTTGTCTTGGTAGTTGAGTTAGGTTATTAGCAACTACCAACAGAATTAACTACTCCCTCCTGTCCATTTTAAACAATATTTTTTTTGCTCTTTTTAAACATATTAAAGAATTCAACTTTTAATATTAATTAACAATAAAATTGATCATATTAACCTTAATTTGATCATTGAAAATATAACAAATTACTTTTAGGCTCTTTACTCCAAGGGCAACTTTGGAAAGAAGAAGTAATTAATTCCTTCTTGATATCTAAAAAAAATCAAATATTGTGGATTATCAAAAAAAGTCAAAAATTACTTAAAGTAGACGGGAGGGAGTATTAATTAAGAGGTGAATTTAACGAAACTATCAGTAGCCGTTATATAAAAAAAGCCTAAAGTCCCTTTTAAGCCTAAGTTCTTGCAATTAGTTAGATAAGATTAAAAAAGGGGGAAATCTTTTTCACTGAACCCATGAGAAGACAGCACCAACAGAAATAAATACTCTATCTCTATCTAATATACGTTTCAAATTTATATACTCCTATAATATATGTGTCAAATTTAGTTAATTCACATGTAGAAATTAAAAATAAGATTTCAGAAGTTATATTTATAAATAATAACGACCCGATCGGTCCTTTTGAGTGTACTAGCCCCGATCCCCTATTTACTGTTTTTTCCGTATCTGTTTCTGCTTATTTGACTAGCCGGGAGGTCTTGTTTTTGGTTTCGGAGTGTTTTGGGACACTTAATCCCTAAAACAGAAGTTTAAGTCTTAGGATTTTGACAGTAGTCGGAACTGTGTGAAGACGACTCCGGAATGGAGTTCTGTCGGTTCCGTTAGCTCCGTTGGGTAATTTTAGACTTAGGAGTATGTCCGGACTGTGAATTTAAAGTCTGTAGCTAATTTAGGCTTGAAATGGCAAAAGTCAAATTTTTGAAAAGTTTGAACGGGGAGTTGACTTTTTGATAGTAGGTCCGTAATGTTGGATATGACTTGTGTACAAAATGCGAGGTCAATCGGACGTAGTTTGGTATGGTTCGGCGTCGTTTGTAGAATTTAGAAATTTCGAAGTTCATTAAGTTTGGATTGGAGGACGATTCGTATTTTTGTTGTTGGTTGACGTGTTTTGAGGGCTCGACTAAGTTCGTATGGTATTTTAGGACTTGTTGGTATATTTGGTTGAGGTCCCGGGGGCCTCGGGGGTGTTTCGGATGCTTAACGGTTTGAATTTGGACTTAGGCTAATGGCTGAAGGTTTCTGTAATCTAATGGTTTCACACCTGGGGTGGGGAGACCGCAGGTGCGTACTCGCATGTGCGGGTGAAGGAGCGCAAAAGCAGGAGTTGAGAAGATAGCCAGGGGTCGCAGGTGCGAGGACATTTCCGCATCTACGAGCACGCAGATGCGCTCGAAGCTCCGTAGATGCGGAGAGTGAGATGGAGGGGAAGGTCGCAGAAGCGGACCTTTGTCCACAGGCACGCACACGCAGGTGCGGCCCCTTCATCGCAGATGCGGACCCAGCCCTTTAAGTCATTTCTGCACCTGGGAGGGTAATTCCGCAGGTCCAGTGTCGCAGGTGTGACCGTGGGTCCGCAGATGCGAAAGAACTGGGCAGAAAATGGGATTTCGAGGGTTTGATTTTCATTCCGATTTTGGGACTTTGAGAGCTCAGTGTGAGGCAATTTTTTGATGTTTCTTCAAGAAGATTGTTGGGGTAAGTGATTCAAACTCGGATTGGACTATATTTCATGAATCTATTGCTATTTTCATCATCTAATTAAGGATTTGAGTTGTAAATTTGGGAAAAAATGGTAGAACTTTCATAGGCTAAAATTTTGAGTTTTGGAAAGTGATTTGAGGTTGGATTCGAGAAATTCTTATATGGTTAGACTCGTAAGTGAATGGGTGTTCGTATTTTGTGACTTTTGTCGGATTTCGAGACGCAGGCCCGGGGCCGGCTTTTGACCAATTTTGGATTTTGGCTTGTAATTTCATATTTTTCTTGTGGAATTAATTCCTTTAGCCGATATTAATTATCTCGTACTGATTGTGGCTAGATTCGGGGTATTTGGAGACGGATTCAAGGGGCAAAGGCATTGCGGAATAGGATTTTATGCGGTTTGAGGTAAGTAACAGTTTTAAATCTGGTCATGAGGGTATGAAACCCCGGATTATTGGATTATATGAGTATTTTAGAGATGACGCACATGCTAGGTGACGGGCATGCACCGTAGGAATTGGGACTTGGTCCATTCCGTGAAACTGTAAAGTTGAATAACTTGTTGCTAGCTATATGCTCTCCCTGTGTTTAGAAATTTAACTGAAAATCATGTTAGAAATCATGCTTAGGCTATGTGATGGTACTGTTGGAACCCACAGAGGTCGCGTACTTGTTGAATTACTTTCTAATTGTTGTCTTGTACTCAGTCATGATTTTACTTGCGTATCATATCTCACCCTCTTCTTGATTTTGTTGATACACTATGCTATTTTTGTTTGGGCCGATCTTTGTGATTTTCGAGAGCCCGAGAGACTAGAGAGGTTGATGACTGAGTGAGGCCGAGGGCCTGTCTGTGAGGTATTGATACTATAACACGTGAGTTGTCCGTATGGTCCTATATATTGATACTATAACACGTTAGTTGTCCGTGCGGATATAGCGCTTGGGCTGAATGGAGCCCCTCCGGAGTCTGCACACCCCAAGTGAGCGCATGTACCTATTGAGTGTGAGTACTGAGGGCTGAAAGCCGAGTGATTGAGCTGTGGTGACGAGTTGAGTGTCTATTGCCCTGAGAGGCCGTACTTGTTTTCCATTTGTTGATGCACTTAGTTGCTATCTGTCAATGTTGCGAAATTTTTGAAAGATTCTATATCTGGATTACCTTCACTGTAACTGTATAAACTGATTTGACTTGAACTGCCGGATTTGAAAACATGTCTATTCTTTGCTGGAATTATTGAAAATAAACTGTATTTGTATAGCTCGTCACTACCTTCTAAGTTCTTTATTTATTTCTGTTACTTGCTGAATTGGTTGTACTCATACTATACTCTGCACTTCATATGCAAATCTAGGTGTGTTTGATCATGGAGGTCGTTGAGTTCATGCACGATCGAGTACCGGAGACTACGAGGTAGCTACCGACGTCCGCAAACCTTATCTCTCCTTTTATGTTTTCTTTCTTTTCAGTATTGATACTCAGACACTGTTTGTATTAGACTGGATATCTAGATACTCATGATTCAGTGACACCCCGATGTCGGGCTATTTTTTCACACTTATGTTTTATTTGGGTTTTACCCCCATTTTTATGAAAGACTCCGGTTATTTTAAATGTCTTAATTCATTTCTGTTAAATTTTAAAAGTGTTTTGGAAAGGTCGGCTTTCCTAGTATCACGATAGACGCCATCACGATGGATTAGGTTTTAGGTCGTGACAAGTTGGTATCAGAGCCTAGGCTACATAAGTCTCACGAGTCATGAGCAAGTTTAGTAGAGTCTTGCGGATCGATACGGAGACGTCTGTACTTATCTTTGAGAGGATGCCGAACCCTTAGGAAACTTCACATTCTTGAATTCTTGTCGTGCGAATCTTTTGATTCTGGTAACTAAATTTCTGTTGTTCAAATTCTCTCACAGATGGTGAGGATGCATACTACGGGGCAGGATGGACAACCACCAGTACCACCAGTCAGGGCCGCGAGAGGTCGAGGTCGCGGTAGAGGCCGTGGTAGGGGCAGAGATGTAGCTCGCACCGCACCTAAGACAGCACCTGCAGATCCACCAGTTGCTCCAGTTCAGGAGCAGGCTCCAGTTGTGGATGAGCCGGTGGGACCAGCTCAGGCACCACCTGTGCGCATGGTGATTCCAGGCCTTCAGGAGGCCTTAGCTCAGATTCTGACTGGTTGTACCAGTCTTGCTCAGGCGGTCTCTGTTTCGGCCGCAGCAGCCACTTCTCAGGCCAAGGGAGGTGCTCAGACTCCCGCCGCTCGCACACTAGAGCAGGTGGTACAGGGATTTCAAACACCGGGGGCACTACTAGCCCAGCCGGTTGCAGCTGCGCAGGACTATGTAGTACCTGTCATGCTTGATGATGAGCAGCGTCGATTGGAGAGGTTTGGGAGACTCCAGCCTCCATCTTTCAGTGGTACCGAGGAAGAGGATGCACAGGGCTTCTTGGATAGGTGTCATAGGATACTCCGTACAACAGGTATTCTGGAGACCAGTGGAGTCTCGTTCACTACCTTTCAGTTCTCTGGGGCTGCCTTTATTTGGTGGGAGGCTTACGAGAGGCGTAGGCCGGTCGGCGCAACAGCCCTTACATGGAAGCAGTTCTCCAGTCTATTCTTGGAGAAGTTCGTGCCTCAGTCCTGTAGAGAGGAGCTGCGCAGGCAGTTTGAGCAGCTTCGTCAGGGTGATATGTCTGTGACGCAGTATGAGATGCGATTCTCGGAGTTGGCCCATCATGCTATCTGGTTGGTTCCAACATACAGGGAGAGGATCAAGAGGTTCAAAGATGGCCTCACTTTTCAGCTGCGATTGCTTATGACTAGACAGAGTGTGTCTTGTGCTACTTTCGACGAGGTTGTCAACATTGCTCGTCAGATTGAGATGGTTCGCAGCCAGGAGCGGGTTGAGAGGGTGGCCAAGAGGCCTCATGGACAGGGTGGATTTAGCGGTGTCACTTCTGAGGGCAGTTCCATCATGGTAGGGGTCGTCCTTTTTGACAAGCTCAGACGGCTCGCCCAGTCCACCATGGTACATCATCTGGCCACGGGTAACACAATCATCAGCAGGGCCAGTCATCGTTCAGTGCACTACCAGTGCAGAGTTCTCACCATGCCTCGTCAGCTCAGGTTTCCAAGGGTAGTTCCTCTGGGCACTAGGAGCAGCAGTTCCGTCAGAGGAGGGGTTGTTTCGAGTGTGGAAATTTTGGTCACATCAAGAGAGATTGCCCTAGGTTGTTGAGTGAGACTTCACATCAGAGTACTTGGCCGATGGCACCAGCACCAGCAGCTCCACCACCCATCCAGCTAGCTCGAGGTGGGGCTCAGTCAGTTAGGGCTCCCCCGAGAGGGGGAGGCAGATCAGGGGGTGGCCAGGCCCGTTTCTATGCCCTCTATGCCAGACCAGATACTATTTCTTCAGATACTGTGATTACAGGTATTGTCTCAGTTTGCCACAGAGATGCCTCTATATTATTTGACCCTGGTTCCACTTATTCATATGTATCATCCTATTTCTCTCATTTTCTGGATATGCCCCGTGAGTCTCTAGTTTCATCTGTTCCTGTATCCACTCCAGTGGGCGATACTATCATTGTGGACCGTGTATATCGGTCATGTGAGGTGACTATTAGGAGTCTAGAGACCAGAGTAGATCTTTTGTTGCTTAGTATGGTCGATTTTGACGTGATTTTGGGTATGGATTGGCTGTCTCCATGTCATGCTATTCTAGATTGTCACGCTAAGACCGTGACATTGGCGATGCCGGGGTTTCCGAGGGTTGAGTGGAGCGGCTCCATACACTATGTTCCTAGTAAAGTGATTTCATACTGGAAAGCTCAGCGGATGGTTGAGAAAGGTTGTCTATCTTATCTGGCCTTTGTGAGGGATGTTATTGCAGAGGCCCTTGTTATTGATTCTGTTCCGGTGGTGCGAGATTTCCTGGATGTGTTTCCTGTAGACGTGTCCGGCATGCCACTTGACATGGATATTGATTTCGGTATTAATTTGGTGCCGGGCACTCAGCCCATTTCTATTCTACCGTATCGTATGGCACCGGCGGAGTTGAAGGAATTGAAGGAGCAGCTTCAGGAACACTGTGATAAGGGGTTTATTTGACCTGGCGTGTCACCTTTGGGTGCACCAGTTCTATTTGTGAAGAAGAAGGATGGTACTATGAGAATGTGCATTGGTTACAGACAGTTGAACAAGGTCACAATCAAGAGCAAGTATCCTTTGCCGCGTATTGATGATTTTTTTGACCAGCTTTAGGGAGCGATGGTGTTCTCCAAGATTGATTTGAGGTTAGGGTATCACCAGCTGAAGATTCGAGACTCAGATATTCTTAAGACAACTTTCAGGACCAGATATGGTCATTATGAGTTCCTTGTGATGTCTTTTGGGCTGACCAACGCTCCAGCAGCGTTCATGCATCTGATGAACAGTGTGTTTCAGCCTTATTTGGGCTCGTTCATTATTGTATTCATTGATGACATCCTGGTGTACTCTCGTAGCTAGGAGGAGCATGCTCAGCATCTGAGGATTGTGTTACAGCGATTGAGGGAGGAGAAGCTTTATGCAAAGTTCTCCAAGTGTGAGTTTTGGCTCAGTTCAGTGGCGTTCTTGGGACGTTTGGTATCCAGTGAGGGTATTCAGGTAGACCCGAAGAAGATAGAGGCGGTGCAGACTTAGCCCAAACCGTCCTCATCCACGGAGATTAGGAGCTTTCTTGGTTTGACGGGCTATTATCTTTGTTTTGTGGAGGGTTTCTCATCTATTGCATCGCCCTTGACCAAATTGACCCAAAAGGGTGCTCCTTTCAGGTGGTCAGATGAGTGCGAGGAGAGCTTTCAGAAGCTCAAGACTACTTTTACCACGGCTCTAGTTCTAGTTCTGCCATCTGCTTCTGGTTTCTACACAGTGTATTGTGATGCCTCGCGGATCGGTATTGGGTGTGTTCTGATGCAGGAGGGTAGAGTGATTGATTATGCTTCACGCCAGTTGAAGTCTCATGAGAAGAACTATCCTGTCCACGACCTTGAGTTAGCAGCTATTGTTTACGCCTTGAAGATTTGGCGGCACTATTTGTATGGGGTTCATTGTGAGATATACACTAATCATCGGAGTTTGCAGCATCTGTTCAAGTAGAAAGATCTTAACTTGCGTCAGCGGAGGTGGTTGGATTTTCTTAAGGACTATGATATCACTATTTTGTACCATCCCGGGAAGGCTAATGTGGTGGCTAATTCCTTGAGTCGCCGGGTGGAGAGTTTGGGGAGCTTAGCATATCTTCCAGCACTAGAGAGGCCATTGGCATTGGATGTTCAGGCCTTAGCCATCCAGTTTGAAAGATTGGATGTTTCTGAGCCGAGTCGAGTGTTGGCTTGTGTGGTCTCTCGGTATTCTCTTTATGATCGTATCAGGGAGCGTCAGTGTGATGACCCCCATCTGCTTGTCCTTAAGGACACGGTCCAGCACGGCGATGCTAAGAAGGTCACTATTGGAGAAGATGGTGCATTGAGGATGCAGGGCAGGCTATGTGTGCCCAATATAGATGGTTTGCGTGAGTTGATTCTCCAGGAGGCTCACAGTTCACGGTATTCTATTCATCTAGGTGCCGCGAAGATGTATCAGCACTTGAGGCAACATTACTGGTATAGGAGCATGAGGAAGGGCATAGTGGAGTATGAAGCTCAGTGCTTAAATTGCCAGCAGGTGAAGTATGAGCATCAGCGACTAGGTGGGTTGCTCCAGAAGTTAGAGATTCCGGAGTGGAAATGGGAGCGGATCACTATGGATTTCGTTGTTGGGCTTCCACGGACTTAGCAAAAGTTTTATGCAGTTTGGGTGATTGCGGACCGGATGACCAAGTCAGCTCATTTCATTCCTGTGATGACTACCTATTCTTCCGAGCAGCTAGCTCGAATGTATATCCGCGAGATCTTGAGGCTTCATGGCGTATCGGTATTTATCATCTCTGACCAGGTACGCAGTTTACATGTCACGACCCGAAATTTTCCACCGACGGGACCGTGATGGCGCCTAACATTTCACTTGCTAGGCAAGCCAACGTTAGAAAATCGTTAAACCAATTCCTTATTTCTATTCAGTAAATGACAATAATTAACTAAGATGAAATATAATAAGTGCGGAATATTATAAAACTGTATTAATTACTACCACCCGGATCGGGAGTCACAATTCACGAGCATTCTAGAATTTACTACAAGTAATAGTCTGAATTAAATAAAACTGTCTGAATGAAAGGGAATAGTAGGACATAAAAGATAAACGGGGACTTCAGGGTTTGTGAACGCCGACAGATCTACCTTGAGTCTCGGGACAGCAGACCAATAACAAAATCTCGATCAACCTAAGCCGGTACCAAAATCTACATAGAAAGTGCAGAGTGCAGCATCAGTACAACTGACCCCATGTACTGGTAAGTGTCGAGCCTAACCTCGGCGAAGTAGTGAAGAGGCTAGGACAAGACACCCATATATAACCTGAACAGTATAATCATGCTAGCGGCAACAAGAGTAAATAAAGAAATAATGCAGAAATAATGGAAAGGGAACATACAGTGGGGGGATACAACATAAAGAGTGAGAATAATAAAAAGACAGAATTAAACCGAAAATCCTTAAACGAATTGAGCAATTAAAACAGCAAGGAAAACTGCACGACATCACCCTTCGTGCTTTTACTCTCAACCTCACCAAATAAATAAATAGAACGGCACGGCATCACCCTTCGTGCATTTACTCTCAACCTCACCAAATAAATAAATAGAACGGCACGACATCACCTTTCGTGCATTTACTCTCAACCTCACCAAATAAATAAATTGAACGGCACGGCATCACCCTTCGGGCATTAAACCTCTCATAATATACACGTCATCACCCTTCGTGCTTTAAACCTCTCATAATATACACGGCATCACCCTTCGTGATTTACACTCTTCCTCACAATATAAATAATGCATGCACGGCATCACCCTTCGTGCTTTACACTCCTCCTCACCAATCACAGAATCAATAACAACATATAGATAAGAGTATCACAAAGAAACCAGTATTTTAACCATGATCAATAGCACAATGTAATCTCAACCTTGAATCAATATTCCAAAGTTACCAAATCTCAGTGAAACCAGATGTGAGTCACCCAACATTTCAAATAACCCGCTAAGCATGAATAGTAGAATTTAAGGCTACAAAATAGACAAGAATAGAATTTCACTCACATGCTATGACTCGACAACGACGCATAGATGCTCGTCACCTCACCTATACATCGTATTTAACAATCAAACACGTAGCAAATGAACACATAATACCTATTCACTCAAGCCAAAGTTAGACACGACACTTACCTCGCTCCGAAGGCCACTTAATTCTCAATCACAGCATTTTCTTTGGAATTCACATCCAAATCACTCGTATCTATTCAAAAATAACTCAATAATATCAAACATTACTAAAGGAATCAAGTTTAATGAATAATTATAGATTTTCCAAATTTTTGCTCCAAAAAGTCAAAAAACGACCCCGGGCCCGCTTAGTTAAAACTCGAGGTTCGGACAAAAATCCACTTACCCATTCACCCCTGAGCCCGAATATGTTATTAGTTTTGGAATTCGATCTCAAATTGGGGTCTAAATCCTCAAATTTCCGAAATCCCTAGTTTCTATCTTAACCCCTAATTCTAACATGAAAACTCTAGAATTTAGGTTCATAATTCATAAAATGTAATGGGTAATTGAAAGAAAATAGTTTAGAATCACTTACCACTAATATGGGAAAGAAATGGCTCTTGAAAAATCACCTCTCACCGTTTGGTTTTTGAGAAAAAAATGAATTTTTGGCTAAAATCCTATTTTTGGATTTTGTTAAGTGATGGGCGACAGTGTTCATCGCGTTTGTGAGAACACTGTCGCATTCGCGAAGGGTACTAGCTGCCAAGCCTTTGCGTCCGCGAGATCCAGCTCGCGTTCGCGATGGTTACTCCCCCCTGGCCTTCGCGTTCGCGAGGCATTGCTCGCGTTCGTGATGAAGGAACGACCAACCCTCCCCTAGGTGTGCCGAACGCGTAGGGTAACGCCCCCATTGCTTCGCGTTCGTGACCAAGCCTTCACGTTCGCGAAGAAGCAATCATTGCCTCATTAGTTTACTCTTCTCGTTCGCGAGAGGACCTTCGCAAACGTGAAGAAGAATATGCCAGACACCAGAATCTGCAGAAAACCAGATTTTTCCCAAGTCCAAAACATCCCGTGGCCTATCCAAAACTCACCCGAGCCCTCGAGGCTCCAAACCAAACATGCACACAAGTCTAAAAACATCATACGAACTTGCTCGCACGATCAAATCGCCAAAATAAAACCTAGAACTATGAATTTAGCACCAAATCAAATGAAATTCTCAAGAACACTTTAAAATTCATATCTCCTCAACAGGATGTCCGAATCACGTCAAATCAACTCTGTTTCTCACCAAATTTCACAAACAAGTCTTAAATATCATAATGAACCTATACTGGGCTCCGAAACCAGAATACGGACCCGGCACTAACAATACCAAACATCAATTAATTCTTAAAAACAATTAATTTTCAGACTTTTAATTTTCATCAAAAATTCATAACTTGAGCTAGGGACCTCCAAATTCGATTCCAGGCATACGCCCAGGTCCCGTAATTCAATACGGACCCATCAAAACTGTCAAAACATGGATCCAAGCCCGTTTACCAAATATGTTGACAGAAGTCAACAAAAATTAACTTTTATGGCATAAATTCTTATTTTCATCAATTTTCAACATGAAAGCTTTCTGGAAACATACCCGAACCATGCACGCAAATCGAAAAGGGTAAAAATGAGATTTTAAGGCTTAAGAGCACAGATTTGAGTTCTAAAACATAAGATGACCTTTTGGGTCATCACATTCTCCACCTCTAAAATAACCGTTTGTCCTCAAACGAACATAGAAAAGTACTTGGGCTGGTGAAAAGGTGGGGATATCTACTTCGCATATCGGACTCAGACTCCCAAGTAGCTGCCTCAATAGGCTGACCTCTCCACTGCACTCGAACTGAAGGGTAACTCTTTGATCTCAACTGGCGAACTTGCCGGGCTAGAATTGCCACCGGCTCCTCCTCGTAAGTCAAATCCTTGTCCAACTGGACAGAGCTGAAATCTAACACATGGGATGGATCGCCGTGATACTTTTGAAGCATGGACACATGGAATACAGGATGAACAGCTGCTAAACTAGGTGGCAACGCAAGCCTGTAAGCCACCTCTCCCACTCTCTCCAGAATCTCAAAAGGTCCGATATACCTAGGGCTCAACTTGCCCTTCTTTCCGAACCTCATTACACCCTTCATGGGTGATACCCGAAGTAACACTCTCTCTCCGACCATGAATGCAACATCACGAACTCTACGGTCGGCATAACTCTTCTGCCTGGACTGAGCTGTGCGAAGTCGATCCTGAATAATCTTGACCTTATCCAAGGCATCCTGTACTAAGTCTGTGCCCAACAACCGAGCCTCTCCCGGCTCGAACCACACAGCTGGCGACTGACACCACCTACCACATAATGCCTCTTAGGGAGCCATCTGAATGCTCGACTGGTAGCTGTTATTGTAGGCAAACTCTACAAGGGGCAAGAACCGATTCCATGATCCTTCGAAATCTATAACACAAGCACAGAGCATATCTTCCAAGATCTGAATAGTACGCTCGGACTGCCCGTCCATCTGAGGATGAAATGTTATGCTCAACTCAACCCGCGTACCCAACTTACACTGAACTGCCCTCCAAAAGTGTGAGGTAAAATGCGTACCTCGATCAGAAATGATAGACACAGGCACACTGTGAAGACGGACGATCTCCCGAATATAACTCTCTGCTAACCGCTCCGAGGAATAGGTAACTGCCACAGGAATGAAGTACGCTGACTTAGTCAGCCTGTCCACAATAACCCATACTGCATCGAACTTCCTCTGAGTCCGTGGATGTCCAACAACAAAATCCATAGTGATACGCTCCCACTTCCACTCAGGAATTTCTAACCTCTGAAGTAAACTACTAGGTCTCTGATGCTCACACTTTACCTGCTGGCAATATAGGCACCGAGCTATATAGGCAACTATGTCCTTCTTCATTCGCCTCCACCAAAAATGCTACCTCCAGTCCTGATACATCTTGGCGGTGCCCGAATGAATAGAATACCGGGAACTGTGGGACTCCTCAAGAATCAACTCACAAAGCCCATCCACATTAGGCACACAAATATGACCTTGCATCCTCAAAACTCCTTCATCTCCAAAAGTAACCTGCTTGGCACCACCGTGCCGCACTGTGTCTCTAAGGACAAGTAAATGAGGATCGTCATCCTGCCGATCTCTGATGCGCTCAAACAAAGAAGACTGAGCAACTCTATAAGCTAGAACACGGCTGGGCTCAGAAACATCCAACCTCACGAACTGGTTGGCCAAGGTCCTGAACATCCAATGCAAGCGGTCTCTCACCAACTGGAATATATGCAAGGCTACTCATACTAGAAAATTTTCTACTCAAAGCATCGTCCACCACATTGGCCTTCCCGGGATGATATAATATGGTGATATCATAGTCTTTCAATAGATCTAACCACCTTCTCTGCCTCAAATTGAGTTCCTTCTACTTGAACAAATACTGCAAGCTCCAATGATCAGTGAATACCTCACATGGCACTCCATAAAGATAGTGCCTCCAAATCTTCAGCGCGTGAACAATGGCTGCCAACTCTAGATCATGAACATGGTAATTCTTCTCGTGAACCTTTAGCTATCGGGAAGCATATGCAATAACCTTGCTACCCTGTATCAATACCGCACCCAGACCAATGCGAGATGTGTCACAATATACTGTATAAGATCTTGAACCTATGGGTAATACCAATACCGGTGCCGTAGTCAAAGCAGTCTTGAGCTTCTGAAAGCTCACTTCACACTCGTCTGGCCACCTGAACGAGGCACCCTTTTGGGTCAATTTCGTCAATGGGGCTGCTATGGATGAAAACCCTCCACAAATCGACGATAATAGCCCGCCAAACCCAGAAAACTACGGATCTCTGTAGCTGATGTGGGTCTAGGCCAGTTCTGAACTACCTCAATCTTCTTAGGATCCACCTGAGCACCCTCTTCTGATACAACGTGACCCAAGAAAGCAACAGAACTCAACCAACAATCGCATTTTAAGAACTTAGCATATAATTGGCTGTCTTTCAGAGTCTGAAGAACGATCCGAAGGTGCTGCTCATGCTCCTCTCGACTGTCGGAGTAGATCAAGATATCATCAATAAACACAACCACAAAGGAATCCAAGTAGGGTTTGAACACCTGGTTTATCAAATCCATGAATGCTGCCGGGGCATTTGTCAGCCCAAATGACATCACTTGAAACTCATAATGCCCATACCGAGTCCGAAAAGCTGTCTTAGGAACATCGGATGCCCTAATCCTCAACTGATGGTAGCCAGATCTCAAATCAATCTTTGAAAACACCATGGCACCCTGAAACTGATCAAATAAATCATCAATCCTCGGCAATGGATACTTGTTCTTGATGGTGACTTTATTCAACTTTCAATAATCTATACACAAGCTCATCGATCCATCTTTCTTCTTCACAAACAACACATGTGCACCCCAGGGCGAGACACTAGGTCTAATGAAGCCCTTATCAAGCAAATCTAGCAACTGCTCCTTCAATTCTTTCAACTCTGGCGGGGCCATGCGGTATGGCAGAATGGAAATAGGTTAAGTGCCCGAAGCCAAATCAATGCAAAAATCAATATCCCTGCCGGATGGCATCCCGGAAGGTCTGCAAGAAACACCTCTAGAAACTCACGAACCACCGACACTGAATCTATGGAAGGAACCTCCACACTAGAATCGCGAACATAAGCCAAATAAGCTAGACACCCCTTCTCGACCATATGTCGAGCCTTCACATAAGAGATAACCCTGCTGGCAGAATGGCCAAGATTCCCTCTCCACTCTAGTCGAGGAAACCCCTGCAAGGCTAAGGTCACCATCTTGGCGTGACAATCTAATATAGCATGATAAGGTGACCACACACGAACCATGTCAAGAAGTAGGAGATTTACACGAGTTTCAAAACTCCCAATGGTGACCACACACGAACGATAAACACGATCTAAAATAATAGCATCTCCCACTGGTGTGGACACATACACATGAGCACTCTAAGAATCACGTGGCACAACCAAATAGGAAGCAAAATAGGATGACACATAGGAGTAAGTAGATCCCAGATCAAATAGAACTGAAGCATCTCTACTGCAAATTGAAACAGTACCTGTGATAACAGTGTCAGATGACTCAGCCTCAGGCCTGGCTGGGAAAGCATAACACCGAGGCTGGGCCCCACCACCATGAACTACGTCCCTGGGACGGCCTCTAGCTGGCTGGTCTCCACCTCTAATAGTCTGACCTCCACCTCTAACTGTCTGGCCCCTACCTCTGGCTGCCTGACCCCTGCCCCTAGCTGGCTGAGTAGGTGGTGCAGCAACTGGTGCCGTAACCATGGCACGAGAACTCTGATGCTGTGAGCTGCCCGTTGCCCGAGGGCAAAATCTAGCAATGTGCCTCGGATCACCACAAGTTTAACATAACCTCGACTGCTGTGACTGCTGGCCCTAAATCTGACCCTGTCGACCTTAATAACCACCCTGATAACTCTGGAGTGGAGGTGCACTAATAGGAGCTGGTGGTGCACTGTAGGCTAGCTGGTCGGAATAATGCATCTGAGGGCCACGACCACCTGAGGCACCGTGGGATGCTTGGAGCGCTGAATGAAATGGCCTGGGAGGATGGCCTCTACCAAAAGTACTCCTGCCTCTAGATGAGGCACCGCTGAACTCACTAGACTGACGAGGTCTCTTGTCAGACCCCTGACCTCCCTGAGTAAGAACTATTTTGACTCGTCTAGCGACATTAGCAGCCGCCTGAAAAGAAATCTCACTCCCAGTCTCCTTAGCCATCTGCAATCTGATAGGCCCACTCTCTCTCTCTCTCTCTCTCGGTGGGAAGCAGAAGAATAGCATGACGGGCCAAATCCATAAAACGGGTCTCATATTGAGTAACAGTCATACTGCCCTGCTGGAGACGCTCAAATTGACGGCGACGCTCCTCTCTCAATGTGATAGGCAGAAACTTTTATATGAAGAGATGAGAGAACTGGTCCCAAGTAAGAGCAGGCGACCCAGCTGGTCTGGTCAACAAGTAATCTCTCCACCATTTCTTGGTGGAACCAGTCATCTGAAATGCAGCAAAATCGACCCCATTAGTCTCCACTATACCCATGTTCCGTAAAACCTCGTGACAGCTGTCAAGATACTCTTGGGGATCCTCTGAAGGAGCACCACTGAAGTGAACAGGAAAGAGCTTGATAAACCTGTCTAATCTCCATAAAGCCTCGGAAGACATAGCTGGCCCATCTCCGACCTGTGCCACAATAACCGGCTAAACTAATCCGACTGGCTGAGCTACTGGAGCCTGATACTGGGGAGCTATCTGCTCTGGAGTGGGAGTGGTAGGAGTCTGGGCTCCTTCTCCAGCCTGAGAGACTACTGGTGCCATGGGAAATGCGCCTGTCTGGGCCACACTCTCCATAAGGCCCACCAAACGGACCAAAGCATCCTGAAGTACTGGGGTAGCAATGAACCCCTCCGGAACCTGAGCTGGTCCGGCAGGAACAGTCTGGGTTGGAACCTCCTCGTCAAGCTCTATTTGAGGCTCCACTGCTGGGGATGTTGCTCGGGCTCTCGGCTGAGCCCTGCCCCTGCCTTGTCCTCTAGCACGGCCTCGGCCTCGATCTCTGCCCTGCGTAGGAGCTGCCACTGGAGGCTCTGGTTGCTGCTTAGCTGAGAAAGAGGTACATGTTCTCTCCATATGTGAGAGAATATGAGTAGATGAGTTCAATCAGTATGAGAAAGCAAAATCGCACGACGAAGAAGAATAGAAGTGAAACTTGTTCCTAAACTTCATAGCCTCTAGAAAATAAGCACAAACATCTCTGTACCGATCCTCCAGACTCTACTAAGCTTCCTCGTGAATCGTGAGACCTAGGCAACCTAGTGCTCTAATACCAACTGTCACGACCTGAAATTTCCCACCGACGGGACCGTTATGGTGCATAACATTTCACTTGCTAGGCAAGCCAACGTTAGAAAATCGTTAAACCAATTCCTTATTTCCATTCAGTAAATAACAATAATTAACTAAGATGAAATATAATAAGTGTAGAATATTATAAAACTGTATTAATTACTACCACCCGGATCTGGAGTCACAATTCACGAGCATTCTAGAATTTACTACAAGTAATAGTCTGAAAGAAATACAACTGTCTAAATAAAAAGGAACAGTAGGACATAAAAGATAGACGGGGACTTCAGGGTCTGTGAACGCCGACAGATCTACCTTGAGTCTCTGGACAGCGGACCAATAACAAAATCTCAATCAACCTAAGCCGGTACCAACATCTGCACAGAAAGTGCAGAGTGCAGCATCAGTACAACCGATCCCATGTACTGGTAAGTGTCGAGCCTAACCTCGGCGAAGTAGTGACGAGGCTAGGACAAGACACCCACATATAACCTGAACAGTATAATCATGCTAGTGGCAACAACAGTAAATAAAAAAATAACGCAGAAATAATGGGAAGGGAACATACAATGGGGGGATACAACATAAAGAATGAGAATAATGAAAAGACAGAATTAAACCGAAAATCCTAAAACGAAATGAGCAATTAAAACAGCAAGGAAAACTGTACGGCATCACCCTTCGTGCATTTACTCTCAACCTCACCAAATAAATAAATAGAATGGCACGGCATCACCCTTCGTGCATTTACTCTCAACCTCACCAAATAAATAAATAGAACGGCACGGCATCACCCTTCGGGCATTAAACCTCTAATAATATACACGGCATCTCCCTTAGTGCTTTAAACCTCTCATAATATACACGGAATCACCTTTCGTGCTTTATACTCTTCCTCACAATATAAATAATGCATGCACGGCATCACCCTTCGTGCTTTACACTCCTCCTTACCAATCACATAATCAATAACAACAGATAGATAAGAGTATCACAAAGAAACCAGTATTTTAATCATGATCAATAGCACAATGTAATCTCAGTGAAACCAGATGTGAGTCACCCAACATTTCAAATAACCCGCTAAGCATGGATAGTAGAATTTAAGGCTACAAAATAGACAAGAATAGAATTTCACTCGCAAGCTATGACTCAACTACGACGCATAGATGCTCGTCACCTCACCTATACATCGTATTTAACAACCAAACACATAGCAAATGAACACATAATACCTATTCCCTCAAGCCAAAGTTAGACATGACACTTACCTCGCTCCGTAGGCCACTTAATTCTCAAGCACAACTTTTCCTTTGAAATTCACCTCCAAATCACTCGTATCTATTCAAAAATGACTCAATAATATCAAACATTGCTAAAGGAATCAAATTTAATGAACAATTACAGATTTCCCAAATTTTTCCTCCAAAATGTCAAAAATCGACCCCGGGCCCGCTTGGTCAAAACTCGAGGTTCGGACCAAAATCCACTTACCCATTCACCCCCGAGCCCGAATATGTAATTAGTTTTGGAATCCGACCTCAAATTGGGGTCTAAATCCTCAAATTTCTGAAATCCCTAGTTTCTACCCTAACCCCTAATTCTAGCATGAAAACTCTAGAATTTAGGTTGATAATTTATAAAATGTAATGGGTAATTGAAAGAAAATGGTTAAGAATCACTTACCAACAATTTTGGGAAGAAATGGCTCTTGAAACATCGCCTCTCACCGTTTGGTTTTTGAGAAAAAAATAAATTTTTGGCTAAAATCCCGTTTTTGGATTATGTTAAGTGCTGGGCGACAGTGTTCATCGCGTTCGCGAGAGAACTGTCATGTTCGCGAAGGGTACTAGCTGCCAAGCATTCTCAAAGTTTACTCCCCCTGGCCTTCGCGTTCGCGAGGCATTGCTCGCGTTCGCGATGAAGGAATGACCAACCCTCCCCCAGGTGTGCCTAACACTACGCATTCGCGATGGGCTTGTCGCGTTCGCGAAGGGTAACGCCCCCATCGCTTCGTGTTCGCGACCAAGCCTTCACGTTCACGAAGAAGAAATCCCTGCCTCATCAGTTTACTCTTCGCGATCGCGAGAGGACCTCTCGCAAATGCGAAGAAGGATATGCCAGACACCAGAATCTGCAGAAAACCAGATTTTTCCCAAGTCAAAAACATCCAGTGGCCTATCCGAAACTCACTCGAGCCCTCGATGTGACAAACCAAACATGTACACAAGTCTAAAACTATCATACGAACTTGCTCGTGCGATCAAATCGCCAAACTAATACCTAGAACTACGAATTTAGCACCAAATCAAATCAAATTCTCAAGAACATTTTAAAATTCATATCTTCTCAACAGGACGTCCGAATAACGTCAAATCAACTCCGTTTCTCACCAAAATTCACAGATAAGTCTTAAATATTATAATGAACCTGTACCGGGCTCCGGAACTTGAATACGGAGCCGGCACTAACAATGCCAAACATCAATCAATTCTTAAAAATAATTAATTTTCAGACTTTTAATTTTCATCAAAAAATCATAACTTGAGCTAGGGACCTCGAAATTCAATTCTGGGCATACGCCCAGGTCCCATATTTCGATACGGACCCACGAAGACCGTCAAAACACGAATTCGGTCCCGTTTACCAAAAATATTGACCGAAGACAACAAAAATCAACTTTTAAGGCATAAATTCTTATTTTTATCAATTTTCAACATGAAAGCTTTTCGGAAACATGTCTGGACTATGCACGCAAATCGAGGAGGGTAAAAATGAGATTTTAAGGCTTAAGAGGGCAAATTCGAGTTCTAAAACATAAGATGACTTTTTGGGTCATCACATTACATCACGGTTCTGGAGGGCCGTGCAACATGAGTTGGGTACTCGAGTGGAGTTGAGCACAAAATTTCACCCTCAGATGGACGGACAGTCCGAGCGCACTATTCAGATATTAGAGGATATGCTCCATGCGTATGTGATGGAGTTTGAGGGTTCGTGGGATCAGTTCTTGCCACTAGCGGAGTTTGTCTACAACAACACTTATCAGTTGAGCATCCAGATGGCACCGTATGAGGCTCTGTATGGTAGGCGGTGTAGGTCTTCGGTGGGTTGGTTCGAGCCGAGCGAGGCTAGATTATTGGGTATAGACTTGATCCAGGATGCTTTGGAGAGGGTTAGGGTGATTCAAGATAGACTACGCACAACCCAGTCCAGACAGAAGAGTTATGCAGATCAGAAGGTTCTCAATGTTGCATTCATGGTTGGAGAGCGGGTCTTGCTCCGTGTGTCACCCATGAAGGGTGTTATGAGGTTCGGGAATAAGGGCAAGCTGAGCCCGAGGTTTATCGATCCATTTGAGGTATTGCAACGTGTTGGGGAGGTTACTTATGAGCTTGCCT
The DNA here is from genome assembly GCF_000390325.3 of Nicotiana tomentosiformis. Lineage (NCBI taxonomy): Eukaryota > Viridiplantae > Streptophyta > Magnoliopsida > Solanales > Solanaceae > Nicotiana > Nicotiana tomentosiformis. The sequence continues at coordinate 135,345,279 of NC_090813.1, forward strand.
TGACTCCTGGTCTAGCAGGAGTTCATCCAGTATTCCATGTATCTATGCTCTAAAAGTATCACAGTGATCCATCTCACGTGTTGGATTTCAGCTCAGTCTAGTTGGACAAGGATTTATCTTATGTTGAGGAGTCGGTGGCGATCTTAGATAGGTAGGTTCAAAAGCTGAGGTCGAAGAATATTGCTTCTGTGAAGGTTCAGTGGAGGGGTCAGCCGGTCGAGGAGGCTACTTGGGAGACCGAGCATGATATGCGCAGTCATTATCCTCATCTTTTCACCACTTCAGGTATGTCTCTATGCTCGTTTGAGGACAAATGATTGTTTTAAGAGGGGGAGGATGTAACGACCCGGCCGGTCATTTTGAGTGTAATAGCCCCGATCCCCTATTTACTGTTTTCCCCGTATCTGTTTTGACTTATTTGACTTGCCGGGAGGTCTTGTTTTTGGTTTCAGACTGTTTTGGGACATTTAGTACCTAAAACGGAAGCTTAAGTCTTAGGATTTTGACCGTAGTCGGAACTGTGTGAAGACAACTTCGGAATGGAGTTCCGTCGGTTTCGTTAGCTCCGTTGGGTGATTTTAGACTTAGGAGAGTGTTCGGACTGTGAAAGTCAAATTTTTGGGAAGTTTGACCAGGGGTTGACTTTTAAATATCAGGGTCGGATTTCAATTCCGGGAGTTGGAGTAGGTCCATAATATTAGATATGACTTGTGTGAAAAATTTGAGGTCAATCGGATGTGGTTTGGTATGATTCGGCATCGTTTGTAAAATTTGGAAATTTCGAAGTTCATTAAGTTTGGATTGTAGGGCGATTCGTGTTTTTGTTGTTGGTTGACGTGTTTTGAGGGCTCGACTAAGTTTGTTTGGTGTTTTAGGACTTGTTGGTATATTTGGTTGAGGTCTCGGGGGGCCTCGGGGGTGTTTCGGATGCTTAATGGTTTGAATTTGGAATTAGGCTAATGGCTGAAGGTTTCTGTAATCTGGTGGTTTCGCACCTGCGGTGGGAAGACCGCAGGTGCGTACTCGCATGTGCGGGTGAAGGAGCGCAGAAGCGGGAGTTGAGGAGATGGCTAGGGGTCACAGGTGCGAGGACATTTTTGCATCTGCGAGCCCGCATATGCGCTCAAAGCTCCACAGATGTGGAGAGTGAGATGGAGGGGAATGTCGCAGAAGCGGACCTTTGTCCGCAGGCGCGCACACGCAAGTACGGCCCCTTCATCGCAGATGCGAACCTAGCCCTTTAAGTCATTTTCGCACCTGCGAGGGTAATTCCGTAGGTGCGACAGTGGGTCCGTAGATGCGGAAGAACTAGGCAAAAAATAGGATTTCGAGGGTTTGATTTCCATTCTGATTTTGGGACTTTGAGAGCTCGGTGTGAGGCGAGTTTTTGAGGTTTCTTTAAGAAGATTGTTAGGGTAAGTGATTCTAACTCGGATTGGACTATATTTCATGAATCTATTGCTATTTTCATCATCTAATTAAGGATTTGAGTTGTAAATTTGGGGGGAAATGGTAGAAACTTCATAGGCTAAAATTTTGAATTTTAGAAAATGATTTGAGGTTGGATTCGAGAAATTCTTATATGGTTGGGCTCGTGAGTGGATGGGTGTTCGTATTTTGTGACTTTTGTCGGATTTTGAGATGTGGGCTGGGGCCAGCTTTTGACAAATTTTGGATTTTGGCTTGTAATGTCATATTTTTCTTGTGGAATTGATTCCTTTAGCCTATATTAATTATCTCGTACTGCTTGTGGCTAGATTCAGGAATTTGGAGACGGATTCGAGGGGCAAAGGCATTGCGGAATAGGATTTTGCGCAGTTTTAGGTAATTAACAGTTTTAAATCTGGTCCTGAGTGTATGAAACCCCGGATTATTGGATTATGTGAGTATTTTGGAGGTGACGCACATGCTGGGTGACGGGCGTGCGGGCGTGCACCGTAGGAATTGGGACTTGGTCCATTCCGTGAAACTGTAAAGTTGAATAACTTGTTGCTAGCTATATGTTCTCCCCGTTTTATAGAAATTTAATTGCAAATCATGTTAGAAATCATGCTTAGGCTATGTGATGGTACTGTTGGGACCCACAGAGGTCGCGTACTTGTTGAATTACTTTCTAATTGCTTTCTTGTACTTAATCATGATTTTACTTGCGTATCATATCTCAGCCTCTTCTTCATTTTGTTGATACACTATGCTATCTTTGTTTGGGCCTATCTTTGTGATTTTCGAGAGCCCGAGAGACTTAGAGAGGTTGATGACTGAGTGAGGCCGAGGGCCTGTGTATGAGGTATTGATACTATGGCATGTGAGTTGTCCGTGCAACACATGAGTTATCTGTGCGGTCCCACATATTGATACTATAGCACGTGAGTTGTCCATGCAACACATGAGTTATCCGCGCGGATATAGCGCTTGGGCTGAAAGGAGCCCCTCCGGAGTCTACATACCCCCAGTGAGCGCATGTACCTATTGGGTGTGAGTACTGAGGGCTGAGAGCCGAGTGATTAAGCTGTTGTGACGAGTTGAGTGTCTGTTGCCTGAGAGGTCGTACTTGTTTTCCATTTGTTGATGCACTTAGTTGCCATCTGTCATTGTTGCGAAATTTTTGAAAGATTCTATATCCGGATTACCTTCACTGTAACTGTATAAACTGATTTGACTTGAACTGCCGGATTTGAAAACATGTCTATTCTTTGCTGGAATTATTGAAAATGAACTATATTTGTATAGCTCGTCACTACCTTCTCAGTTCTTTATTTATTTCTATTACTTGCTGAGTTGGTTGTACTCATACTATACCATGCACTTCATGTGCAGATCCAGGTGTGTTTGATCACGGAGGTCATTGAGTTCGTGCGCGATCGAGTACCGGAGACTACGAGGTAGGTACCGACGTCCGCAGACCTTGTCTCTCCTTCTATGTTTTCTTTCTTTTCAGTATTGATACTCAGACACTGTTTGTATTAGATTGGATATCTAGATGCTCATGATTCAGTGACACTCCGATGTCGGGCTATTTTTCCGTACTTATATTTTATTTGGGTTTTACCCCCGTTTTTATGAAAGACTCTGGTTATTTTAAATGTCTTAATTCATTTCTGTTAAATTTTAAAAGTATTTTGGAAAGGTCGAGTTTCCTAGTATCACAATAGGCGCCATCACGACAGGTTAGGTTTTGGGTCGTGACAAATACTAAGATGTTATATGTCTTATGTCTTTTCTCTTAATATTTCAAATTTGATAGTTTCACATTCTTATAAACAATAGATAACAGTACTTTATTTACATGTATACATATTACTTCATTTATCCCACATTATGAAACTACTGTTGTTGAAGATTTAAAATAATTTATGATGGGAGAATTATACATAAATACAATTCACACACATACATTGTAACTAAATTTCCCTTATTTTATTTTGCAAAGTTGTAGCCCAAAAATAATAGGCTAAGATTCAACATTCAACTCCAAATAGGTTCTCGAAATTACTTTTTAATTTTTTAAAAAAAAAGATACACAAGCTTTTAATCTAATATTCGAATTAGTAATTGTGACTCAAACATTAGTTCAACAAACCAAATCTATTTGGGTGGTAAAAGTTAAATTTTCAAGATAATTTACCATTGTTGAATAAGTTTAAATAAATGGGTTTAAATTTCAAATATGGCTTTATGAGAAATTTGGAGTGGATGTTGTTTAGACTTGTTAGAAATAATATAAGGAGGTTGTATACAAATTTTGATATCATTTAATGAAGATTTGGATTGGTCCACCATTGTTGAAAAGCTTAAATAAATGAGTTTAATTTTCGAATCTGGTCTTGTGAGAAATTTGGAGTTGGGTGTTTGTTAGACTTGTTAGAAATAGTATAAGAAGGTTTTATATAAAGTTTGAAGTCAATTAATAAAGATTTGGACTGGTTTTGAACAAATATTGCTACTGAAAATCGTGAAAGAAGTTCGCCTACAGATGCCACGACCCGGAATTCCCACCCTCATGATCGTGATGGCGCCTATCATTCCACTTGCTAGGCAAGCCAATGTTAGAATAATTTTTAGCCATTTTTAACTAATCAAATTAACTGATACTAATTAAACTGAATAAACTGAAATAGAATTGAAACAAAATGGGAAAAACCAAAATAACCGCAATATATAGACACAATCCCGGAACTGGTGTCCCAAGTGCACGAGCAATCTATTTTGGTATGAGTACAACTGACCTCATGTACTCTGTAAGTGCCGAGCCTAACCTCGACGAAGTTGTGACGAGACTAAGGCGGGTCACTTATACTAACCTACACGCAGTATTATAATAATAATAATAATAATAATAATAATAATAATAATAATAATAATAATAATAATAATAATAATAATAATAATAATAATAATAATAATAATAATAATAATAATAATAATAATAATAATAATAATAATAATAATAATAATAATAATAATAATAATAATAATAATAATAATAATAATAATAATAATAATAATAATAATAATAATAATAATAATAATAATAATAATAATAATAATAATAATAATAATAATAATAATAATAATAATAATAATAATAATAATAATAATAATAATAATAATAATAATAATAATAATAATAATAATAATAATAATAATAATAATAATAATAATAATAATAATAATAATAATAATAATAATAATAATAATAATAATAATAATAATAATAATAATAATAATAATAATAATAATAATAATAATAATAATAATAATAATAATAATAATAATAATAATAATAATAATAATAATAGGAAAGGAATACATGAAAGTAAGGCAGTTAACTTATGAAAAAAAACTCTATCCTAGGAATCGGTAAAACCAGAAACACCAGTACTCAGAATCTCAAATGAAAGCATCGAAAGCTAACACAGTACAACTATGAATACAAAACACACAATCCGTTGCGGCGCGCAACCCGAACCCACCGTACCATATCAGTCCTCCCTTATTTCACCATATCAATATCAATAATAACATGTAAAATTTATTGCGGTGCGCAACCCGATCCCACCATATAATTAGAATCAATATCATATTCTTCCCTTATTCCACCATATCAAAATCACATATAAAATCTGTTGCGGCGTGTAACCCGATCCATAAATAAAATCAATAAATCTAATCAACTCAGCATCTCAAATCACAAGAATCTCTATGATTAACGAATATGAAAGTAAAACCATAAAGGAAGCTCGTACCAAATCAAGAAATGCTACAATTAATACTAAGCAACAAGACAAGCCAAATATATGACAGTTAAACTGTACACATAAGATAATTACGGCAAGTAGCAATTAATCATGGAAGCATGAAAGAAACTAACATTTTAAATACGAGAATAATAAATGACAAGTAGCAAGTTAGGGCATAAGAGACAATTAAAGAATGTAACAATTAGGACATGGAATAAAATAATTAATGAAATACGGGAAAGCATGGAAATAATTACTTTGACGGCGTAAATACACTCGTCACCTCGCATATATGCCGTTACCCATGTAATTCACATAACACATAGCTCAAGGGTCCCTATTCCCTCAAATCAAGGTTTGACCCAATACTAACCTCACTCTGAAAATAAATCAAAGCTCAACCGGGGCTTTTCCTCTAAAATCCGCCTCCAAACAAATCGAATATAACCAAAATCGACTAAATAACATCAGATAATGCCAGAAAAATCAATTATAATACATAAAGTTAAGATCTTTACACTTTTCTCAAAAAGTCAACAAAAGTTAACCCCGGGCTCGCTTGGTCAAAACTCGAGATTCGGACCAAAATCCGAATACTCATTCGCCTTCGATCCTGGTTATGTAATTAGTTTTGAAATCCGACCTCAATTTGAGGTCTAAATTCCAAATTTACAAAACCCCCCAAATTCTTCCTAAATCCCTAATTTTCTACCATGAAAGAACATAGATTAAGGTTAGAAATTAATGGGTGTTGATGGAAATGGAAGAAAAAAAAATTAAAGTACATTAACCTATGAAAGGGTGATGAAATTTCTCTTCCAAGCGATAATAATAAAGTATGTTGCAGGCGGGCAGCCCCGATCCACACTCATCCTCACAATTCAGGCCCTCGGCCTCACTCAGGTATGCTGCAGGCGGGCAGCCCCGATCCACACTCATCCTCACAAATTAGGCCTTCGGCCTCACTCAGTCATAAACCTCTCAAGCCACTTGGGCATTTCAGTAAAACGGGGCATTCGGCCCAAAATATTTTATGCATCAAAATAGAGTCATAAAACTGAGTTATGATATGCAATGAAATGAATATGACTGAGTATGACTTTTTAATTTAACACAATAATTCACAGCAATATGACCTATGTGGGTCCCAATAATACTGGCACATAGCTTCAACATAATTTGTAATATGCTTTTCAGCTCAATTTCTTTAACCGCATGGAAAATACCAAGGTTATTTAACTATAAAATTCCACATAAACAATTATGTCACAATTTCTATAGTGCATGCCCACACGCCCGTCACCTAGCATGTGCGTCACCTCCCAACAATTCACAAAATACATATATTCAGGGTTCATACCCTCAACTCCAAGATTAGAAGAGTTACTTACCTCAATCCAAGCAAATTCTTTATTCCAATAAACCTTTTCCTCGTGATTCGGCCTCCGAACGCCTCAAATCTTATTCAAAATAATTCGATACAATCAACACGAGGTATATGAATCAATTCCATATGAAAATGCTAATTTTTTATAAAAATCCGAAATTTAGCTCAAAAATAGCCCATGCGGCCCACGTATCGGAACCCGACAAAAGTTACAAAATCTGAACACCCGTTCCGATACGAGTCCAACCATACAAAAATTATCAAATTCCGACATCGGATTGACCTTCAAATCTTCATTTTATATTTTTGGAAGATTTTATAAAAATCTGATTTTTCTTCCATAAATTCATGGATTCATGATGTAAATGAATATGGAATCATGAAATATAATCAATATAGGATAAGGAACACTTACCCCAATGTTTTCCCATGAAAATCGTCCAAAAATCGCCTAAACCGAGCTCCATAAACTCAAAAATGAGTAAAAATGGCAAGAACCCCGTTTAATAGACCCTCAGCTATTTCGGGCGTCACAGGTAGCGTGGGGTGCTGCCTGTGGTGCAGTTTCCAATATCCCAAAATTCCCAGCGCCAGGGCTAGCGCCCCACGCTACCCTGGGCGCTCGCGGCGACGGAAAAATCGTTCTAGACACGAAAATAGGCATAACTCTCTCATACGATATCCGAATTCAATAATTCTTTTTTACTATGGCTCCGTAATTTCAATACGGATCTAATACTTCAATCAAAACTGAATTTGGAGCTCATTTGCTTGATGTGATACCACATATTCTTGAAGAATCGACATCGAACATTCTAGGTTCAATGCCGAAACATAGCAAATCAATCCGGAATGAACTCAAATTTTGCGTACAAGTCATAAATTGAATAACAAAGCTGTTCCAATTTCAAAAATATGATTCCGACCTCGATATCAAAAAGTGAAACCCCGGTCAACCTTCCAAAAAATTCAACTTTCGGCATTTCAAGCCTAATTCCATTACGGACCTCCAAATAATTTTCCGGACACGCTCCTAAGTCCAAAATCACCATACGGAGCTATTGAAATCATCAAAATTCGAATCCGAGGTCGTTTACACATAAGTCAACATCCGGTCATTATTTTTAACTTAAGTTTTAAACCTTGGAACTAGATGTTCCAATTCATTCCAAAATCTCACTGGACCCGAACCAATTGCCCCGACAAGTCACACAACAACTGTAAAGCCCAATTTGAGAAGTAAATGGGGAAACTGAGTTGTAATACTCGAAACGACTAGTCGGGTCGTTACATTCTCCCCCACTTAAACATACGTTCGTCCTCGAACGTGCCAAGAGTTGTTTCCAAGCCATCAAATCACTGTTCCATCTTACCACACATGTACCCGGGGGTGAACCCACGTTACCCTATTCCATATAGGCTTGACAACACAATCCAACTGAATTCATTAATTTAACTCTAGCCCATAAACCTTGGAATTTTATTTCCAACCTTTAGAATTTCTTTCAAGACACAAGTCTTAAACTTACACACCGTATAAATCCGAACAAGTTGCATCGAGCTATAACTATCACCACGGATATAATCAACCAACATGTTACACAACTCGCTTGCTCGTAGCACTATTCCGGATCATAGTAATTACTCCAAACCAACCAAGTACTAGTATAAAACCTCATATCATGCCAAACCTCATCCCAAAATCTTCGTACACTGTTGATAATAAAAGAAACACGCGGAATAAATAAGTCACAGAGCTCTCTCGCCCCAACCAGAACCATAATCGCTTTTTGAGCTGACTTTCAATATTATCCTCCCTAACATACTGTAATCAAACATGATAGTACACATTCGAGGTCCAATGACCTTATATTACTAAACAGAACTATTTCCATAGACATGCCTCACCAATATAACTCAGAGCCACAACTCGTGCCATCTGTGCACCAGTACGCAACAATTCAAATGTACTCAGTCATGAAAAATGACTCAAATGAGAGAACTGCCCTGCAATATTAATAACTACTGCCACAACAAAACGCTGAAAATTCATCATACACCGTAGAACCATCACCCGATTCTAACACAAGGTTCATACCTTAACATAGCTCTGCTTTAATGTGTGTCCCCATACAAATGTTGGTCCATATAATATACCCCGAGCCACCCTGCTCAAAATCAATAACCACGGAGAGGCAAATGACAAAAATGCCACACAAAACCTGAAAGAACATAACCATTACGCAATCGATCATGCAATACCCAAATACTCATCACGCTCAAATTCCACTATAAACTCAAATAGGACCGCACTATCTGTACACATAACCAATGAATCACAATTCCTCGTAGCATAAAGGAGCAACTCACAGATCATCTCAGAACACGAATAAGCTCAACATCAACCGAATGACACATCCCTCAATAATAGCAGTATGGAGCCAACCATTCCGGCTCGGTATAGAATACACATCTTAATTGGGCCTACCAATGGACCGCCAAATCAACTCGGGTTACCCACAATTAGATAAAAATTCTTCCGAACTCCATAATGACTGAATCATAACACATTCTATCATCTGGCCAGCTCCGGCCACAACTTCACAGTCCATAACCATGAAACAATCCGCTCTTGAGAACTCCCAATCTCCAAATCCATAGAACACGCGAATCACCATATTTGATTCTATCTCCACCGCCCGAATGTCTAACATCTCTCTAATACAAGATCATCCCACGAGACATACTTTAAAAATTCTTCCGTGCCACTTGTCAAAATTTGAATATCAGCATTCTATCAACAGTGTGAGTACCGCAATACCAATTTATACATCCGTAAGTTAAAATACAGTGTACCTTCTGAAGTCTGCCCCCTTCTCATACAACACCAAGTAGTAATAGTATTCATCTAGACATCGAAAACTGTTCATGCCTCTAAGAATTTATGACCTCCCTTTCAAGGCTAAAACCGTGACCTTGCACACGCCAACCTTAATCCCACACAACTCACCGCATCTATTATGCCATCATGTGACAAGCACAAGAATTCCATTATCAACTTTGAGTCACCAATAATTTACATACCCTTTTAGTTATAAACCTTTCTCTTGCTTCTTTCCAGGAGAAAATCACAATACATAACACGTTCTCCACACCGGTAGAAACCATCAAGAATTCTTTGGAATCCATTTGTACAACCAAGCCACCAAGACCGAATCTCTCCAACTCATCCAAGCCACGCAGGTCACCAAGTCTAGGTGTATTGCCACAAAGCACCTGTAGAAAACCCCCACATCATAAGCACCCAAAGAACCGATCATATCCATTACCATACTGATCCAACCTACTACCCAGTTGTCCTATTTTCTCCGAGTCCCTTCTGAATTTGTCTTCAGATTGATACTTCTTCTTGATAAAATACCATGATCTTTAACCACAACTCACCCTAGAAACCTTACCAAAGAACCACAACGCCCTACGCCCATAAGCAACTGTATTCTTCTTAAGTACCTTCAAAAATACCACAACTATAACACTCACTTTGAGAATACCTTATGTGAATTTGAAATTGTTCTTCTTACCTTCCTTATACAAAAATGTAGAATCCTTAGTCATATAGAATTTTCGCAAGTCCAGGCACCATCAAACGCAAATCTCAGATTTTATCCATACACAAGTCCGGAAATATTCTCAATTGCTACATATAATTCTCAAACCTACTGGAATTTTCTCGGGAGTCACCCACTTTGCTCAAATCTAATTGCACCGCCCAAATGAGCCAAAAGACACGTGTCACATTAGTACCACAACACTCAAAGAAGTAACTCTACTTTAACACCACATATCAAATTCATACTCCATGCGCACTACGTCATTCACCTATAACAACTCACTCATCCCACAAATTTCATTTTCTCATACGTGCAATATAATCCTTAACCAGGAATTTCCTTATTCGAGTCATCCTCGATCTCAACTTTTGCAAGTCATAGCTAACCCACAAGTATGCCTCAGACCAAAATTAAAATTTAACACCTAACCATGAAATCAAATTGTCAATAGCAGACTCCCCACTTGGCTCAAAGCCATAGATTAAAACATTCCATAAATCATAATACCAATACTCTCTTACTGCCATAATGCCACAGTCAGTCCAATGAAACTTCTTCCCAAGTTCATACAACACCAACCAAAAAAAATACCTCAATCATCCGCTAAGCTTGTATTCATCCTCTTAACACATAAGTCAACTTTCTCAACCAGATTTAGATTCAAATCTCCACTCATACACCCCGTCGTTAGAAAAGAAACTCTCTACTAACATCATAAGGAATACTCCTACGTATATTACTCCGCAGGGATAATCCACCTACTTAGCCTCAATCTGGTATCTTGTTATACCCTTTCGCATTCACAATTACTATGCAATCACTTAGTCTATCTGAGTCCAAACTCATTAACCAGACATGAGAATTTAGTTTTACCCCAAAATTTAACAATGTGAAAGATCCATCAAAACATTCATACTAGAGATTGTACGCCACATCAATTCGGAAATCAAGCACCCAATGACCTTTCCTTTACATTTCAAGGAAACACTTCTCGTCATATTCAAATCGTCTTAACACATCCCGCATTTATATCATCTTTACCACAAAGCCATTCCGCCGCTCATCAAGCCACAACTTCCACTCATAGGGATATTACCGAACATATGAGTCCAAATGTACAGGTTACAACTGAAGCTACCGAGCCTAAGCTACGGTCTAAACCTGACCTCAAGTCCTCTAGACTGGCCCATCACCAAAATACAAAATACACACCTCGAACCTCATTCATAGAATCACAAGCCGACGATGCACAACTGATACCGAGCGCTCATGTGCGCATACGAATACGTGGAAGGAATTCAAAGAGTTATATTTCAAGCTGAATCAATTTCGCACGATAAGGAAAGAAAGATGGGAAATTATCCTAAATGCCTTGTAGCCTCTCGAAGATAAGTATGGACGTCATCATACCGATCCGCAAGACTCTACTAGACACTTGCTCATGACTTGTAGAACCTATACACCTAGAGCTCTGATACCAACTTGTCAGGACCCAAAAATCCCACTAGTCGTGATGGCACCTAACCCAACCCGTTAGGTAAGCCAATTTCCAACTATCTAATTCCAATGAAATTAATTAAAAGAAAATATCTAAAACCGATACATCTCCCCAAGAACTGGTAGTACAAATCATGAGCTTCTAAGAATAGAGTATACAAAGCGGAAATGAAATAAATACATAGTCTGTTTGAATAATACATAAACAGAGCTTTTATAAATCTAAGGCTACCCTGAATAAGAGGCAGCTACAACAGAAACACATGTACATCTTCAAGTCCCGCAACCAGCGAGCACAGCAACAACAGCAGCCAACATCTGCACGCAATGTGCAGAAGTGTAGTATCAGTACAACCGACCCCATGTACTGAGTAAGTAACAAACCTAGCCGTAGGTTAAAAGTAGTGACGAGCTTCTACCAAGGTCGGGTCCACAACCAATAGTACACAACAATCCATAACAACATAAAGCAAATAATACCAGAAATAACTCAGGGATAAAATACTCAGGCAAATAATGATTTCAAAAATTATAGTTCTTCCTTTTAAATATCTCAGTGAAAACCCAAATCGTTTGCCGAAGTTTCCAATAATATAAATAGTTTGAAAACATTAAATTTCTCCCAAAACCTTGTCAATAATAAATAAGATGTTTCATTTTCCTTCCGGATAACCCGTGTAAAACAAATGCATCACTATGCCCATCTGTCAAAAATGTGTGAGAAATCATGAATGATGTGATGTTGTACAGCATGAGGAAAAAAATACATCTCTATGCTTGTATATCATGTGTGCATGCCAATGCGATGCAATTCATTAATAAAATCATAAACAGCCCCTCGGGCAGAACATCACTCATATACAGCCCCTCAGGCAAAAACCTCACAGTCACTCGTGCCACTCGGGCATACCACATAATCACTCTTGCCACTCGGGCATACCTCACAATCACTCTTGCCACTCGGGCATACCTCACAATCACTCATGCCTCCCAGTCACTCAACACTCGGCACTCGGCACTCGCACTCAGTAGGTACCTGCACTCACTGGGGGTGTGTACAGACTCCGGAGGGGATCCTTCATCCCAAGCGCTATAATCTGCACGGACAACTCACGTGCGATAATAATAAAGTATGCTGCAGGCGGGCAGCCCCGATCCACACTCATCCTCACAATTTAGGCCCTCGGCCTTACTCAGGTATGCTGCAGGCAGGCAGCCCCGATCCACACTCATCCTCACAAATCAGGCCTTCGGCCTCACTCAGTCATAAACCTCTCAAGCCACTTGGGCATTTCAGTAAAACGGGGCATTCAGCCCAAAATATTTTTATGCATCAAAATAGAGTCATAAAACTGAGTTATGATATGCAATGAAATGAATATGACTGAGTATGACTTTTCAATTTAACATAATAATTCACAGCAATATGACCTCTGTGGGTCCCAATAATACTGGCACATAGCCTCAACATGATTTGTAATATGCTTTTCAGCTCAAATTCTTTAACCGCATGGAAAATACCGAGGTTATTTAACTATAACATTCCACATAAACAATTATGTCACAATATCTATAGTGCACGCCCACATGCCAGTCACCTAGCATGTGCGTCACCTCCCAACAATTCACAAAATACATATATTTAGGGTTCATACCCTCAACTCCAAGATTAGAAGAGTTACTTACCTCAATCCAAGCAAATTCTTTATTCCAATAAAACTTTTCCTCGTGATTCGACCTCCGAACGCCTCGAATCTTATTCAAAATAATTCGATACAATCAACATGAGGTATAGGAATCAATTCCATATGAAAATGCTAATTTTTCCTAAAAATTCAAAATTTAGCTCAAAAATAGCCCATGAGACCCACGTCTCGGAACCCGACAAAAGTTACAAAATCTGAACACCCGTTCCGATACGAGTCCAACCATACAAAAATTATCAAATTCTGACATCGGATTGACCTTCAAATCTTCATTTTATATTTTTGGAAGATTTTATAAAAATCTGATTTTTCTTCCATAAATTCATGGATTCATGATGTAAATGAATATAGAATCATGAAATATAATCAATATAAGATAAGGAACACTTACCCTAATGTTTTCCCATGAAAATCGCCCAAACATCGCCTAAATCGAGCTCCATAAACTCAAAAATGAGTAAAAATGGCAAGAACCCCGTTTTATAGACCCTCATCTATTTCGGGCGTCACAGGTAGCGTGGGGCGCTGCCTGTGGCACAGTTTCCAGTATCCCAAAATTCCCAGCGCCAGGGCTAGCGCCCCACGCTACCCTGGGCGCTCGCGGCGACGGAAAAATCGTTCTAGACACGAAAATAGGCATAACTCTCTCATACGATGTCCGAATTCAATGATTCTATTTGCTATGGCTCCGTAATTTCAATACGGATCTAATACTTCAATCAAAACTGAATTTGGAGCTCATCTGCTTGATATGATACCACATATTCTTGAAGAATCGACATCGAACATTCTAGGTTCAATGCCGAAACATAGCAAATCAATCCGGAATGAACTCAAATTTTGTGTACAAGTCATAAATTGAATAACAAAGCTGTTCCAATTTCAAAAATATGATTCCGAACTCGATATCAAAAAGTGAAACCCCGGTCAACCTTCCAAAAAAATTCAACTTTCGGCATTTCAAGCCTAATTCCATTACGGACCTCCAAATAATTTTCCGGACATGCTCCTAAATCCAAAATCACCATACGGAGATATTTAAATCATCAAAATTCGAATTCGAGGTCGTTTATACATAAGTCAACATCCGATCATTATTTTTAACTTAAACTTTAAACCTTGGAACTAGATGTTCCAATTCATTCCAAAATCTCACTAGACCCGAACCAATTGCCCCGGCAAGTCACACAACAACTGTAAAGCCCAATTTGAGAAGTAAATGGAGAAACTGAGTTGTAATACTCGAAACGACCAGTCGGGTCGTTACATCTTCTCATCCAAAATAGCTTAATACTAGCAAATTATGTAATGATATAAGCATTTAGCCTGAGATATATTCTTCTATTCAACCCGGCGTTACTGTTTCTACAGACTCCCTGCCAAGTTTGGCGACATATATACAATAGATGATTCCATTAACCATAGAACAGATGATTCCATGGGAAACAAACAAGATTAATCATTAGAATATCAGCAAAGGAAAACAATTTTTGTCACAAACAAGACTTGTAGTTCTAACCATCAAGAAGTTGCTTCTAGGAATAACATACGCTGTAGGGCAATTTGTTCTTGAAATATATAATAATTTGCGAGTTACTGTATGTTTCTTAAGACAAATTCTGATCAAAAGGATCCACAGAAATGTAGTCAATATGTTCTTGAAACTGAATAGCTGCCAAGAAAATCTCCTCTAACATTTCTAGACTTATCAATAACAGGATAATAAAGATTGTAACCTAGCTACACATGTACAAATATTTGAAACTTCATTCTTACTTAAAGGCACTTGTTTCAATGACTGTATTTTTGTTTATTCATAAACCTTAATAACATAAAAAAATAAAAAAATAAAAAATTCCACATGAGCATTGCAATAATTTTATTAAAGACTACAATAGGATTTCAATCTACTAACCTATTAAATGATTTAATTTATTGCTCAATTGAAGATGGTGATGAAGGCTGATCAAATCATGCACTTGCAAGCTGTGCGTATTTACTGTCTAACATATCATATTTACTCTCTAGCCCTTCCAGTCGTCCTTTTAGTGATTCATTTTCTCTTTTAGTAGCATTCAACTTCTCTAATAATGCAGCTTTCGAGGAGTTATCACCTTTCAACTCCGTAGCAGTTATCCCACCACCAAATTCAACTACATGACTCTTGCGTTGAGGTCCAAAGCACCTCTCTACAACCTCAATGTTTGTAAGAGACGATTCAGATTGCACCACTTCTTGGATTTTAGATTATAAATGAAAGATAATTTAATTAAAATACTGCAACACTGTAAACAAATGATGTAAAATGAAATTTGTCAATAAACATACATATTTTTTATTGGTTTCAGGTTCAACAAGCTTGTTGTCCTTCTTACGAGTCTCAAAAAAGATAGTTGCCACATCTGGTGAATTGCCATCTTTACCTCCCTTTACATTAAAATAAACAAGGCAAAGAAATATTTTTAACAAGGATGAGATTTCTTAACAAAATTGCAAGATTTACTCACCAATTCATAAATGATCTCTAATTGGCTTACTACCCGTACGATGAGGCATACTCAACTTAGAACTATTGACCGAGTTTTTTGGACTTTTTTCCTAAATTGAGAACACACCAAAAAATTATGGTCAGCCACTTAATATAACAAGATGTTAGTTAATAAATAGTTATGAAATCATACCTTAAAATTGTCTGATAAAAATTGCTCCTTGACAAGCCATTCCCAATCACTCTTGTCTATCCTATTTGGCACATCTTTTAGAGCATCACGAAATGGCTTAGACTTAATATTCTTGTGCAGTGATCCTCTCCAATTATTCCATAACTTTCTCATATGTTTCAAGACATGATCTCGTTGATCATTTATGTCATCACTATCAAATTTGTCCTATAATATTCACAAGTGTCAGTAAATATGGAGCTATTCAGTAAACTAGAAAATAAAAATTTAACCACCTGTGTGTATCAAAATAGATAATAAATATATTATAAAGGTTATTATACGAGTTCTAATTAATAGAGAGGGCAGATTCTTAAGTCTGTGACTTTGGATATGAAAGTGGGAGATTTGGTTCTATTGTGAAAATTTTATCATCCACAACAAAGTCATAGATAAGCCATGACAGATTCATACCATGATGTGCTGCACATATTGGTTCCCTATATTGATCTGTCAAAAAGCTATTACAATATAAATATGTTCAGTTTTTTATTACTATGTAATATCACCAAAGTTGGTCTAACTTTTAATCTGTTATTGTGCTAGCTCAAAATCTTCACTCAAAGATCAAGGGAAAAGGGAGAAGATGAAACACATCAGTAAGAGGAGAATGACAATCTATCTTCTCTAATTCATCCATGCTTAAAGATTTCGATCCAAGCACATTAAAAATTAAAGATAACTCAATAAGCGGTTCATACACAGATTTGCATAGTATACCCCGTAGAGCAAGTGGAAGCAAATGTTGTAGAAGAACATGACAATCATGACTTTTTAAACTTGAAACTTTTCGATCTTTAAGGTTGACACACTGAGAAATATTTGATGAAAATCCATCTGGGACCTTTAGGTTCTTCAAGAAACTAAAAAACATGTGCTTCTCTTCAGGAGATAATGTGTAACATACTTTTGGTAAGTCATATTTATCCCCAATTTTTATTGGGTGCAGTTCTTTCCTTATGTTCATTGCTTGCAAATCCAATCGAGTGTTTATGGTATCTTTGGTTTTTCCTTTGATATTTAAGATTGTCCCCAAAATATTATCACAGATATTTTTCTCAATGTGCATTATGTCTAAGTTATGCCGCAATAAAAGAGTTTTCCAATATGAAAGATCAAAGAAAATGCTCTTTTTATTCCAATTATCACCCCTACTCTCATGTGATATTTTAATCTTCTTCTTTGGATCCTTTGTTAATTGTAGCCCATCTAAATCAGCCACTTGATCAAGTATATCATCACCGGATAACTGTTTTGGTGGTAATCTTCGCTCCTTAGTACCATCAAATGACGCTTTATCATTCCTCCATTTGTGATTAAGAGGAAGAAAATGTCTATGGCCCATATAACATTGTTTTTTACAATTTTGTAATCGGATTGAGTAAGTTTCTTTATTGCAACATGGACACGCCAATTTTTCTTTTGTACTCTATCCAGACAAATTTGCATATGCTGGAAAGTTATTAATGGTCCATAACAAAGAAGCATGTAACATAAAGTTTTATTTAGTTGATGCAACAAAGGCCTCCACTCCAGATTCCCACAATTCTTTTAATTCTTCTATCAAAGGCCGGAGATAAACATCAATAGCATCTCCAGGACTCTCAGGACCAGGAATAATCATCGACAAGATAAAATTCTCTTTCTTCATGCATAGCCAAGGTGGTAAATTTTAAGGAATAAATACCACGGGCCAAATACTATAGGAAATTTTAGAATTTTCAAATGGTTGAAAACCATCACTAGCAAGTCCAAGTCTAATATTACGAGGCTCAGATGCAAAAGATTGATGAAGTTTATCAAACGTTTTCCACGCTATAGAATCAGTTGGGTGCATCATTATTCCATCATTAACTTTTTTGTCATGATGCCATCTCATCAAAGAAGATATTTTTGAGCACATAAACAATCTTTGTAGTCTTGGCTTTAAAGGAAAATAACGTAAAATCTTGCATGGTAACTTTTTTCCACTTTTAAATTTGGTTTCACTACTACGTTTATCCTCTTTCCATCTAGATGCACCACAAACTTTGCATGATTCAAGAGACTTATCATCCTTCCAGTATAACATACAATCATTCATACACGCATCAATCTTCTTGTAAGAAAGCCCAAGGTCCCGAATTACCTTCTTTGCTTCGTAATATGAATCTGGCAAGTTTGATCCATCAGGCAATAAATCTTCCTTCAACATATTTAGTAACATTATAAATGATGTATTACTCCAATTACCAATACTTTTAATATGAAGCAGCTTTACCAATGTAGAAAGTTTGGAAATATTTGAATCTTGATACAGTGGTTGCTCAAAATCCTTTAAGATCCTGTAGAATCCTTTTGCTTCAAGATTTGGTTCCTCCGCAAATAACCCATCACCATCATTGTTCATATTATTTCCATCAAAAGCGGGGTATAAATCTCTTAAAATTTCATGTATTTCATCCTCACCATCATCCTCTTCATCGTTATTATCATCTACAAATTCAAAATCTGACGATGGCTCACCTAACCTCTCCCCATGGTGATACCAAAAGGTATAGTTTTGGATTATTCCATGTACTATCAAATGTGATTTAACCAACTCACGTGTTCCTGAAATTACATTACAACATTTGATGCATGGACAATGTATTTCACGTGTTTCTTTCAATCTTGTAAAAGCATAATCCAAAAAGTTCTCCACCCCAAGGATGTAAGCATCATCAAGTCGATCATGAATAAGTTTCATCCATTGTTTATCAGGTGCCATAATCTGGTGCATGCACAAGATTTATATACATATATATTCAACCAAAAAATATTAGTATAGCAATACAAAAGGAGCAAAAAATGATCATAAGCGAACAAAAATATATTAGTCACCTTTACCAAGGAATATTAGTCAATCTATTTCAAAGATTATTTTATCAATGACCTATAATCCAAGTAACAGCCTTAATATCCTTACAATAAAGGATAAATAAATATGTTAAATTTCTAATACTCTTCATAATTGAGAATATTATTTGATAACCCATATCATAAAAAAGCTCTGTATATTTGACAAACATGTAATTCTAAGAAGAAAATCCAAAATACTTAACGCATTAGGTTTTGAAAATAAAATTAGTATTTTCAAACAGAGAAATCACTGAAACAGTAAAAGAATACCCAATTCCACAATTAATTTTTACATGTTCTAATTTTGCTATTAACACTACCAATATAAAGGACATAAATTTCTTAGGTAGGGGCATATCAATACATTTAATTTACATGAAACACATGGGTACAATGAATGAAGAGACTAAAGCATGATAAGCTCACAAATATTGCACAACTCTAAATTTAGAGGTGAAAAAAATCTAGGAGGGAAGATAAGGAAATACTTGACCCATTTAAGTTGCTCACAGGTTACTACACTAGCATTTGGATTTAGCAAACAGAGAATACATATTTAAACTAGCACCTACTACAAATATATTATACTAGTTTTTGTGTACGCGCGTTGCGCGTTTATCCTATATCGATGAGAATATATATTTTTTAAAATAGCATAAATAATGTATACAAAGAATTTGTTTTTGTTATAAAGATACTATTAGAAAAAGCGAAGGCATTATTTCTATATTTTTTCATATAGAAATATAAATCACCATCTCTTATTCTTCTATTTTCTAACTTTGTAAGAGCCTTAGAAGTTAAAAGACAGTGGCTGCAAGATGTAGAGGCAAAACAAGAGGCTCACGGTTGAATTTTCTGGTACTTGAACATATGCACAGTACTGCGCCTAGGCATTATCTGATAGTATTATTGAAGGATTATTGTATACAAACAATGGATTCCATGAATATCTAAGATATTATGATAAAAATGATCCTTGATGGTTTCTGATATCCAAACAAATTTACCTCTCACAACAAAAATAATAATAAATTGCCAAATGCCTAATGTATTACTCCTATTTGTTACTGGTACATGATTATCAGAAAAATGATACTATTTCATACTAAAGAATACTAGAAAGTTATAAAGTTCACATAAACAAGAATACAAAATTTCATGAATGCTCATAGAAAGTTACAATAATAAAATAAACTTACCTGATGACACTTGTAGAGTAGATATGTATGCTGCAATAGGTGAATAGATAAGTTTAATAAGAATATTCAAAGTTCATATAGAAAGTAGAGTATTTCAATTGATCATTATATATATATATATATATATAAAAGCAAATCTTCGATCAGAATTTAAATGATTATTAATGGGTTTCTTCAGCGGATGAGGTAATTCAGTAAAAATTTAATTATGTGACTGTCGATTGTTTTTCAACTGATGAGATAAATGAAGAAAGTGACTGACTTTTAATTTTTTAACAATTGCTCTTTCCATTACAATATGAAAGATTGCACTTTTTAATGCACCATCATTAATTATTTTCTATTACCGCAGAAAAAGATCCTTGTTAGGCTTTTTAAGCTCAATATTGCACACTGAATCAGCCACCATAATGTTGGCAGGTTCGTGTCGATAGCCACATGTGAATTAAAGTCAATTGGGTCTGCGACCGGTAATTTGACGAGATCAGCAGACGGGCCTCGTTACCGGGCGCTATGTTGTTATTTTCACCTTGATGAACGGACTCGTTGTCAAGATGTAGGGGTGCTGATTAAGAGTTTGACATTTTGTGTTTTAACTTGGAATCAAAGACACTTTAAAGACCAAGTATACAGTAGTGTATTATGGAGATTTGTATCAAATAACCACTATTATCCACAGCCCCATAGTGGGGTAATAGAAAAGGTTTACTTGCATTATCTTTATGATTCTTAAAAGTGCACTATTTATGACTAATGTTTACAGCTACAGAGCAACGTCAACTATCATTAAACTGTTAGGAATTAGAACCAACAGTTAATCCACGAAAATTCACCTCCTTGAACTAGCTAACAAAATACTATTTCAGTACCAAACCAGAAGCACCCAATACGGCTCTAATCAAAAGCGAAATCCAATAACATACTATTTTAGTGAACAAAGACTTTCCAACTAATTCATTATCAATATATTATCTTAAAGGGAAACTCTAAAACAAATCCAGAGAATCAACAAGAAAGCTTTACTTAATTTTAAATGAATGGATTCGTAAAGAAATCAATTATCTAACCAAATAATTTATACCCCAAACTCGGCTTATCCTTAACGGCTCATTTTGAAGCTTGATTCACAATTAGTTAGATAAAATAGAACGGGAGTGATAGAAGTCATTGCTAGGAAAACAATGTATACAGTACCAAACTCAACTTTTACTTGCCATATATAAGGCCAGGACTGGACGAATAAGAACAGATAGATAGATTTCTAGTATATTGCAATTACAAAGAAATATTTTCAACTGAAATGAGGCAGCAGGGCCTTAGGATTTGGGAACCTATTCTACTGCCATTGAAGGCACTACGCATAATCAGAATGCCAACCAAACTTTCTTATTAAGGAAAAGGTTTCTTACAGGAGCCAAAAATAATTCCATCACAGAAAGTTTCATTTATTGAAAATAAGGAGGACCTGACTTTCCTTTTTTTAAAATATATTTATCTCAATGGTGATAGAAAATTCTTAATCAGTATTATAAAAAGTATAAGTACATTAAACACTAACTAAAAATAAAATGGAACACATGAAATATTAAGAAAACAAGAGAAATTCCATGAGACTTATTAGGATAGATCTTTGAGAAGAAAAGGAACTCTTGAAGAAAACTAATGCTATTATAAAAGGCCCAAAGTTCTAACTCTAGTAAAAAATCAAAACAAGTCTTGCATAACAAAGAACGAGACTAGAGGGGATCTTCAGGAAATGGTAAGATAACACTTGCAATGGCAAGCACTTTCTATTTAGTGAAGTATATATTGAATTTTGCTTTGGAGTTTGATGCATAAAACAAGGATAGATATTACACTATATGTGATTATTCACTTTGTATATTACTTAAAGGAAGTATATAGCAAAATAGGGAAATCGGAGATATTGTTGTCAAGTTTAACATGAGACCTTAAGTTTCTCTTACTCACTAACACGTGCAAATAACACTAACTAGGCATTAAAAGATATATTGAAACCTTTGTTAATACCAGCTCTGAGCTCCCTAAGATGAGAATCATTCAAGTACTTATTTTTTCACTTTCTCATAACTACCCTTTGCAGCTTTATATTCCGCAACTGCTCAATCTTTCACTTTGAAAAATCAAAACTTGGATATCATGGACTTCCTCACATTCTAACTTGCATTTTTCTCATTTTTAGCATTCAACCAGTTACCAATCACCGAGACGATCAATCAGTCCTATGATTATTTAATAGCAATTGAATAATCAGCAACTACACAGATTTTGACTCCAAAATTCAAGCGAGGAAAAAAGCGACTAATTGAACTCGGAACCATAAACTTCGTCCTCGAACAGTCACGTCCGAACCCGCAAAACACCAACCAAGCTCAAACAAGATCCATGAACGAAGATCAATAGGGCAAAAACCAATATATATATATATATATATATATATATATATATATATATATATATATATCCATGAACAAAGATCAATAGGGCAAAAATCAATATATATATATTTTTTGTTTTATATCTATGTATATGAAAGAAACTTAACTCCAAAATCAGAGGAGTAATATCCGAAAATCAGAGAAGAAACTTAAATCTTTGTATATCTCTTTCTGTAATTTTTTTTCTGGAATTTGAAACGCAAACAGAAAATCGAAGAAGAAAACCTAAAAGCAGAGAAGAAATTTTTCCCTTAAAACCCTAGCTTTTCACTCACTTTTTCTGTTTAAAACTTAATAATTGAATTTGAACAGCCATGGTTTAAAACTGGGGTTTCATCTACACTAAAATTGATATAAAAGGGTACAATTTCGAACCTTACTTTGAAGAGAAGTAACTCGAAGATGAGCACTAGTTTCAATGAAGGTGACTAGTAATTTCTCTAATTTCGCTGAATTTTACTTCGCAGTTGTATGAGAAATAACAGTTGCGGTTTACAAAATAAGTGTTCATAACAAAGGAGTTGGAGAAGTCTCGGGGTGTTTTTCTTCTTTTTTGGGTGGTTGACGGATCCAGTTATGGGTGGGAAAAAAAGAGAAAAAAGTTAGCGCCACTTTTTTATTATTTATTAACGACAAGCTATGTTATATTTTAAGGCCAGAATATTATCACCTCGTTAATGTTGAGCTAATAATTAGTTTCAACGACCGAAAAAAATTTTGGTTGCTATAAATACACTTATAACGATCAGATTTTAGTCCCTTCGTTAAGAAGTGGTCGTTAAAAATCAAATTTCTTATAGTGATGGTAACGATGATTTATGCGATTATTGTCATGATCTCAAAATTCAAATATGGGCTTTATTATAATTGTTATTTTCTAACGTTATAACTTGGTTTGTTTGATAGGTTGTACGCAATAAAAAAATCAAACAAAGCATCAGAAGTGTTGGAATTTATATGTCCAGTACTATGGAGCTTGGAATTTGGAAATACTTCGTTGATATGAGGATTATAATTGGTTTTGGTAATATTGGTTGATCGTGTTGTTGATTCTAAGACAAGTTTATTTTGGATGGTCCTAAAATAGGAAAAACTCTGTCCGATTTTTCGTAAAATATAGATGAGGCTTATTTAGGGATACTTGCTCCTAAGTGCCGGTCATGATCCTAAATTGGCTCGTGACATTGCAACAATTTAGTACGAGCTTGCTATTATGAATTATTATGTTACCATTTTTAATTGATATGATGTTGTTAGTTCCTTTAAGCAATCATAGAGAAACTATCTTTTTCATCCATATATGTAATATGATTCAATGTTAACCTCATTGAAGTATTTTTGTATTCAATTTTCCTCTCCTGAAGTAACCATTTGTCTTTTTCGTTATTTTTTCTTCACATTAACTTCAATCAAAAAACTTTATCAATGCAACCAATTGCTACAAAAACAAAACTATATTTATTTGGTTTCTAAGAAACAAAAAAGTTGGAAGAACACAAATGAAATTGTCCCTGTGAAAATAATTTCTCATTCGAAGGAATTTGGAATTTGGGGAGAAAAAAGTTTAACAATTTAGAGATTTGATTCATGAAAGAATAATAATAAAAAAATCCATGGAATGATTTGATTTGCTGGTACCGTATCCCACTATCCCGTAAGTAAAGAATTTTAGATTTAAGGAAAAGCTAAATTATAGGAATATTTAATTTTAACCATAGTTTATGGACTGATTTAGTTTTGGCCTTTGGATTTGAATAATGACATATGTCATTAAATTAGACAGGAGGGGAGCCGGATCCGTGTATCATCATCATCGATATTCTGCTCAGTAAATTGAGCATAGTGATTTATTAATAAACATGTACACTTATCTTTAGGATATATATAAAAAGATTTATGTCGTCATAACTGTTAGTAGTATTCATTTTTTGTAACACGAGATTCTGACAAATCTATTATAATTATTACAGTGAATCCCGAAAGCTTCACTATCCTATGAGGATCACATAATCAATATATATCAAATTGAGTATGTCGAAATATATATATATATATATATATATATATATATATATATATATATATATATATATTCCTAACGAAGATATATCAGTCAAAACCTGGATAAATATTTCTTACATCTAGCACAGTTAAACTTTCAAACTTTTAATTTTTTATCAAAATTTCATATCTCGGGCTAGGGACCTCGGAATTCGATTCCGGGCATACGCCCAAATCCCAAATCACGATACGAACCTATTGGTAGTTAAATTCAAAATAGAGGTAACATCTAGAATATATTAGACCTGGAAATTCAAACTAGAGGACTTTGAAAAAATGTCATTAAAGAGACAAATAAATAAATAATTACGTACGAGGACTAGTTCTTGATCTTTTCTTCTTTAATTTATTTATATTCTTAAAAACTTAATAATAATAATATACTTGTGTTAGTACTCTTTGATTTGGAGAATAATCATGGTAATAGGTACAGTCGCTCGGTCT
This sequence comes from Nicotiana tomentosiformis, assembly GCF_000390325.3. Classification (NCBI taxonomy): domain Eukaryota; kingdom Viridiplantae; phylum Streptophyta; class Magnoliopsida; order Solanales; family Solanaceae; genus Nicotiana; species Nicotiana tomentosiformis. The sequence continues at coordinate 135,370,486 of NC_090813.1, forward strand.
ACTTTATATGAGCGCATCAGAGAGAGGCAGTATGACGATCCTCAATTACTTGTCCTCAAGGACACGGTCATTCCATGTAATTGGTGCAACGCCGGCTGGCCTACTCAACTCATAGGCCTCCCACCATCCGTAGGCTACCCCTGTCAGCTAAAAAGTAGTAAATAAAACAACACTGGTCTCCAAAATACCTGTAGTGAACTACATATGCATTAGTTTTTTAAAAAAGAAATTCAATTTTTACAAAAAGAATACTTTAAAAAACTGAAAAAACTAAAAAATATATATCTTGAAAATTCTTTTTTTTTTTAATTTTTTTAATAGGTTCGTATGATGATTTAGGACTTGGGTATATGTTCGGATCGAGTTTTGGATGACCCGGGAGCGTTATGGCGCCCAATAGTTAAAGTTGGTTCTTGAACGTACGACCACGCCCTGCCATGTCCCGTCTGTCCTGCATCCTGCCATGGCCATGTCCTACCACGTCCGACGCTGTGCCATGGCCACGCCCTGCCATGTCCTGCGTCCTGTATATGAACTTCCAACATATTATACTGGAACTCCAACACGCAGAAAGTTCCAGCATAATATACTGAGATTGGAGCACCTATGGCCCGGAAAAGTTTTAGGCGATAAGAGTCCGGGGGCCCGCGCCCACTCGGAAGGCTGGGCTATAGCACAAGAAAATATGAGAATCGAGCGAAATTCTAGTCGCCTTAAATATTTTTGTGCCATCAAATACGGCCTAAGGAACCATAGTCACCGCCGCGCTATGACCGTTCCTCGTTTGTCTGCGATCAGTGTGCGGCCCATGGACCCAGAGCGCCTATAATTTTTCCGGGCTATCAAATACGACCTAAGGAACAATAGTCACCGCCCCGCAATGATCGTTCCTCATTTTTTTGAGTTTTCAGTTGCTGCTCCACCTACACATCTAGCTAGGGGTGGAGGTCAGGCAGGTAGGGGTCGCCCTAAAGGGGGAGGCCATGCTAGATGTTATGCTTTTATAGGTAGGACGATGGAGATTGCATCAGGCACAGTTATCACAGTTCGTATGATAATTTTAGACTTATGTGCATGTTTGATTTGGAGCCTCAAGGGCTCGGGTGAGTTTCGGAAAGGCCACGAGATGTTTTGGACTTTGGAAATCTACTACTGAGCATACTGTTCCGCCATATCGGTAGCCTTAACCAGCAAAACGTGTGCTGATTTCGTGAGTCGATCCATAATCACCCAAATCGAGTCAAACTTACGAGGAGTACGAGTCCGTATGGTGATTTGAGGGCTCGACTAAGTCTGTATGGTGATTTAGGACTAGTTGGTATGTTTGGTTAAGGTACCGGGGGCCTCGGGTGTGTTTCGGATGCTTGGGCTATAGCACACGAAAATATGGGAATTGGGCGTAATTATAATTTTTTTACCCTGAAACGCAAAAACAAAATGAGGAACGGTCATGGAGGGGCAGTGAATCCGGGTTTTTAGGAAAACTTTTACGGGGCCTTACATAGACAAACTATCCGAGACTAATACTGAATGTCTTGATCTGAGGATGTAGATTCCTCCCTGCCCTATCAACTTTCGATGGTAGGATAGTGGCCTACCATGGTGGTGACGGGTGACGTAGAATTAGGGTTCGATTCCGGAGAGGGAGATATAAAGAAGTAGAAGGTCCACACTAGTCTCAAGATTACCAATCGTAACCACACACGAACGATAGACATGATCTGGTAACCTTCTCGAATGGACTTAATTCCTCCATTTCTAAACATGTTACCTCTGTATTAGCATATTCTTCGATTTTGACTTCAATCTGTTCTACGTCTCGAATCCTGAAAAAACTTACAAAATCCAAACATTCGTTCCGATACGAGTTCAATCATATAAAAATTATCAAATTCCGATATCGGATTGGCTTTCAAATCTTCATTTTACATTTCTGAGGAAGGTTCATAACATCCTTTCGGTTGTTTAATTAGTTACGTGGGTTGAGTAGTTCTTTCCAGAGTTCGCTTTCCTTATGTATCACATTCGAGTTTGTAGCTTGTGGGCATATTGTGGCATCATATGAGATCTTTGGCAGTATCTGAGCCCGATTCTCATATTTTCGTGTGCAATAGCCCACGCCTTCCGAGTGGGCCCGGCCCCCCCGGATCGCCTAAAAATTTTTCGGGCCATCAAATAGGACCAAACTCGAACAAGAATCGAATCATGACGCAGGGTAGACCTATCGTGCCGATAATCCAAAGACCAACCAACACTGGCCTAGGATCAATTCGAGGGCTCAAACCAAGATCGGGCTCGAACTTGACGTTGCTCGCGTTCTCGATGAAGAAAAGGCTCACTCCCCCTCCCCAGTGCCTAACGCTACGCGTTCGCGATGGGCTTGTCGCATTCGCGAAGGGTAATGCCTGGGCGTCACGCATCGCGTCACTCCCGCACGCCGCGCCCAGAATCATGGTTGTGGTGGTGTCGTGGGGCGGATACTGGCCTCCCGTGCGCCCCGAGCGCACGGTTGGCCCGGCAATCGAGTTTGGCAAAACATGAATAAAGCCAATCCATTCCCATTATTACATCAAAATCAATCATACCTAGTTCAAACCTTCAAATTCATATTCGGACGCGCCCCTAGGACCAGAATCACCATACGGAATTACCGTGAATAAATCTCAAGTCCATGTTCTTAATCATGCCCGATGAAATATGTTTAATAAGTCCATTTTTCGTCACTAAAAGTCCACCAGAAACTGCTCTACCAGCCTTCCTTCAATTGATCATAACTTTATGTACAAATGTCCAAATGATAAATGGTTTACCTTTCTGGAAACTAGAATCAACCGACTACAACTTTTATGTTTTGCAAGTTTTCTGATTCCTTATGAATCGCGAGATATAAGCTTCCAAAATCAGCTTCATACATCAGAATTTCTGGCGAAACTGCTCTACCAGCCTTCATTCAATCCATCATAACTTCTGCACGAGAATTTCATCATCACTTCCTCACTCAAGACCCGAGTTTGGATCAAATTTATGTTTTCCTATACTTTAATTATATTTGTGATGAATTTCTCCATATCTATGGGGTAGTTCCCTCTAGGTTTGATGGATTATAACTCTAGTTTATGTATTGAATCGTTTTGGAAGATTTAATTATTGCATATATATTAACTATTTCATGTAATCGAGAGAGGCATAACTTGTGGAACCCAATGTTGAAGTAAGGTTTGTACTTGTTATTCTATCTCCATGTTGTTATTTACGCATCGCATTATGGTAAAGGAGAGTGTTAATGCACGAAGGGTGGTGCCGGCGTGCTCAGCTCTCGTGGGCCACCTTTCTAAGGATCCGCCTACTTTAAATATTTTAGGATGAGGTAAAGTACGTGGCATGAAGGCAAGGCTAGGATGACTCACTTTCCGAGGTATATGGTAATGCGATTGAGGAATTTTTTCTCTAGTTGATCCCAGCTATCAACAGATCCAGCCTCGAGGTCTGTGTACCAATCAAAAGCATTTCCTTTTAATGAGCGGACAAACTGCTTGATGAGGTAATGTCCATAAGTCCCAGCATTGTTGCATGTCTCAATGAAGTGCGCCACATGTTGCTTTGGATTGCCTTTGCCATCAAACTGTTGAAATTTTGGAGGTTGATAGCTAGCATGCATCTTCAACATATGGGGTCCCGGGGGCCTCAGGTTTGAAATGGATTGGAACATGGAATTGAGGACCTGCTGATGCTGCTAAAGTCTGGTGCCATCGCACCTGCGGAAGGAGTGGCCGCAGATGCGGTCACGCAGGTGCAAAGATTCCATCGTAGGTGCGATTATCGTGTATATATAGGGTAAAAATTAATAATAATTTAATAGGTCAATTATTACTATTAGTATTATTTTTATTTTTATTTTTATCTTTATTTTAAAATAAAATAAATTAAAAAACCGAAAAAAAATTAAATATTTTTTTTAAAAAAAAAAAATTTCAGATAGGAATAAAAAAATAAGAAAAGTAGAATTTGGCATATGAGGAGGAGCTGGTGGCTATTCTAGCCCGGCAGGTTTGAAAGTTGATATCTAAGAGTTTTCCCTCTGTGAAAGTGCAATAGAGAGGTCAACCGATCGAGGCATCTACGTGGGAGTCAGAGTCCAACATATGGAGGAATGGTTTTTGATGTTTTCGCCATTTTTTTGGATTTAAAGATCGAGAATAAAAGGAGGTAACAAAGGTTTGGTGTTTTTGAAGAAAGCGTTTGAAGTAGGATCTTGTGCGAACTCACTTGAAACTTTATCCCATCATAAAAATTTTAACTTAACTTAGCCTATTGCAACAGTTTTTTATCTATTGCAAAGAACAAGATTAAAAGGTTTAATTGAAAATGAAAAAGTATAAGAAGTGCAACAACAAATGTAAATAAGTACAGTCTCTCAGGCCAATAATCACTCCACTCGTTTCCCTTGAAAATCTGACAAAAGTCGCCTCTGCTCAAGCTCAAGTTTATCAAAAATGGCAAATGGGACGAATGTCCTCTGTTTTTATAATTTACAGCTCTGCCCAATTTTGAAAATAAATACTACACACTTAGATATACAATACAAAGCAAGGAAATGAAGAAATGAGCATAAAGGAGTAAGAAATTCTCAATCAAAAGCTTCAAATCTTCAAGAGCCACGTCCGACGCCGTCCCATGTCCCGCAGCGTCCGACGCCGTGCCATGGCAGCGTCCTCGCACGCGACACCCCGAAAACCTCTATTTAATAGAGCGATATTATAATCGAAGAGCCAACCTTCGTTATTTCAAAGTAGGAGATTTGGTTATGAGGAAAGTAATCCAAAATACTTGGGAGCTTAACGTGGGAAAGCTAGGTCCGTTAGCTCCGTTAGGTAATTTTGGGTTTAGGAGCGTGTCCGGATTGTATTTTGGAGGTTCGGAAAGAGACCAAATTATTCTCCGCCTCTCGAAACTGGAAAGCAACGCTACTGAGACTGTTGTTTTGGAAGCTCTTTTGCAGCAAAGCGAGCAAGAAGATAGAGGCGTCACTAAGCTTATCCTATACTTGGTATAACAATTAACTAAGGCTCAAATATTTAAACTTGCCACATAAATCAACAATACATCATTTTTCACAATAAGGAGCCCATGGCTCGACCATAATGTACTCCAGGTATGATTCTAAACCGGTTAGAAGACGAACGTTTATTTAAGAGGGGGAGAATGTAACGACCCGACCGGTCATTTTCCGACCTTTTATGAGGAGGCGTTAAATAAAGCTCGAGAATTGAAGACCTCCGATATAGGCGGAGGCTCTAGTGTAGGGGATCCAGAGCTGGTACAACAAGAAGTAGAAAAGGTGCAGCTAATTCGAAACCAATTATTGGCCGCCCAAAGGAGGCAGAAATCTTAATCAGATTTGATAAAAGAAACATATTGAAGATATATTCATTAAAAGTCACGCAAAAAATTAGTACGATCTCGATTCATCCACTAAAGAGAGATCGACAAAACCTTAAAAAGTATAGAAGACGATGAATGAAAATTTAAGCAAAATATGAAAAATTCTCTTAGTTGGAATTAAAAAATAAAATTAAAGATAGGTGAATTTTTTTTTTAAAAAAAAGTAAAACAAAGTGGAAATTAAAAAAAAAAGAAAAGTAAAATAAGTGGAAATTAAAAAAATAAAAATAAACTAAGTGGAAAAATAGTTCTGAGGAAGATAAGAACAAAATTATATAGCGAGGGCCATATACATATCATAATAGACCCATGATATTGAAGCAATAGGGTCGATTTGTGGTCGGAATTTGATGATTTTAGTATGGTTGGACTCGTTATTGAATGGATGTTCTGATTTTGCATATTTTATCGGGTTCCAAGGCGTGGGCCAGGCACGAGTGACTGTGAGGTTTGCCCGAGGGGATGTATATGAGTGATGTTTTGCCCGAGGGGCTGTTTCGATACGCTCGTGGAACGCCATCTCCTTGATTGTGGTAGGCAGCGCGTGCCTCCGGCGTGCTTCGGCATCTGCACGCTCCGGACGCCTTCATCATTAAAGGACAAGGTTCCTTTTGGTATGTAATCCTGAGCCCGAGATCGCTTCTCCCTTATAATCGATACCTTAGTGCGTTTAAACACTGGCCCTTGGCGAACATTGATTACTCCGATAATCATGTAGTAGTTTCGCTTCTGCTGAACTCCCCAACCGCACCAGCAGCACTGCTTCTGCAGAAGAAAGCCCGCTTTAGCAGCTTTTCATTAAAACTCCCGACCAGCCGCTTCTGCGCTCAAATCCCATTTTTGCAGCGGATGTTGCTTTTAGGACTCCACCGGCACCTTATGAGAAATCAAAGTTTTTGGGTTCCGGGGGGAATATGGTCGCAAGGCTGAAACTTAAAGGAATTGACACATTTTCCAAAGGCGTCATAGCATGAAGGCATCATCCTCATAGCCCGAAGGCATCATCCTCATAGCCCGAAGACATCATGCCATGGCCTGAGGATCTCTCAAATCAGATTATAGCATTTGGGCTGTAGGAGCCCCTCCGGAGTCTAAACACCCCCAGTGAGCGTGTGTACCCATTAAGTATGAGTGCTGAGGGCTGAGAGCCGAGTGGTTGAGTTGTTGTGACGAGTTGAGTGACTGTTGCCCTGAGAGGTTGTACTTGCTTTTCATTTGTTGTTGCACTTACTATTATCTTCAGTTCCTTAGTTATTATTGTTATTTACTGAGTTGGTTATACTCATACTACACCCTACACTTCGTGTGCAGATCCAGGTGTTCCCGGATACGTGGGTCACAGTCCCGAACCCGTAGGCTATCGGTGGACTGCTCGAGCTGCTCCCGCAGCGAGAGCGGGTCGCCGCGTGCCGGCCGGGGGACAGACTGGGAACGGTTCCTTCGGGGGCCTTCCCCGGGCGTCGAACAGCCAACTCAGAACTGGTACGGACATGGGGAATCCGACTGTTTAATAAAAACAAAGCATTGCGATGGTCCCTGCGGATGTTTACGCAATGTGATTTATGCCCAGTGCTTTGAATGTCAAAGTGAAGAAATTCAACCAAGCGCGGGTAACTGGGGGTAGGGTCATCAGTAACTCCAGCTCGTGTCCTCACCATATGTGAGAGTATAGAATGACAAAAGGTTCAAACTCCGAGTTGTCTCACCCGACAAGAACCACAGCCCCCATCGCTCCGCGTTCGTGACCCAGCCTTTGCGTTCGCGAAGAAGAAAAACCCAACCATTCCAGTTTCTACTTCCCGTTCGCGAGAGTGCCTTCGCAAACGCGAAGAAGGAAATCCTTAGTAGCTTTACATTTTGTTAATCTATTTATGTAGCCTTCAAACAGATCGTATAAATTTTTTTTGTATCAGCTTTGTAAATTCTAAGTCTTAGAAGCTCATGATTTGTACTGCTAGTTCTTGGAATAATTTTAAAAGTTCGAACAATCCTTCACTATTTTTCTATAATTTCATTTGGAGAGTGTGGCCCAGTGGCACATTTCCGTCACTAAAAGTCCATTTTTCGTCACTAAAAGTTCACCAGAAACTGCTCTACCAGCCTTCCTTCAATTGATCATAACTTTATGTACAAATGTCCAAATGATAAATGGTTTACCTTTCTGGAAACTAGAATCAACCGACTACAACTTTTATGTTTTGCAACTTTTCTGATTCCTTATGAATCGCGAGATATAAGCTTTCAAAATTGGCTCCATACATCGGAATTTCTGGCAGCCAGAGCACCTGCGCGAGCTGCGACAGAGGAGCCCCCAGTAGCTCCAGCTGGAGGGCAGGCACCTGAGGTACCTGTTGCTGCACCAGCCCTCCAGGAGACTCTAGCCCAGTTCATGAGCATGTTCAGCACCTTAGCTCAGGCTGGATTGATTCTACTTGCACATGCCACATCTCAGGCCGGGGGAGGAGCACAAACTCCGGAACCTTGTCGACTTGAACCCACGGCACTGGAGTACAGGCGACGGGAGTCTGTGCTCCTCTCCCGGCCTGAAATGTGGCATGTGCAAGTGGAATCAATCCAGCCTGAGCTAAGGTGCTGAACATGCTCATGAACTGGGCTAGAGTCTTCTGGAGGGCTGGTGCAGCAACAGGTACCTCAGGTGCCTGCCCTCCAGCTGGAGCTACTGGGGGCTCCTCTGTCGCAGCTCGCGCAGGTGCTCTGGCTGCCAGAAATTTTGATGTATGGAGCCGATTTTGAAAGCTTATATCTCGCGATTCATAAGGAATCGGAAAAGTTGCAAAACATGAAAGTTGTAGTCGGTTGATTCTAGTTTTCAGAAAGGTAAACTATTTATCATTTGGACATTTGTACATAAAGTTATGGTTAATTGAAGGAAGGCTGGTAGAGCAGTTACTGGTGGACTTATAGTGACGAAAAGTGGACTTTTAATGACGGAAAATCATTAATTATCTCTGCCCAGTGATTTCTTCTATGTTTTTTTAAGTCTCACGTTGAATTCTTGAAGATCCAAATTTTGGCGTTTGACATATGCTTAAAGTAGAGATGCCCTCACGTTACATATGATCTTTCTTTGTTAGAAATATATTTTGTTAAAATTGATGTGGGCCCCACATTATGTGGTGGCTTAACCACATATGGGCAAAACATCACTCATATACAGCCCCTCGGGCATGTCTTATATGCGCTATAGGTACAACACATATAAGACATGTGTTATACCCACCAATTATTGTGGGTCAAATAAATAACAGGCATAGCGTATCAAATTCATGCGCTATATATAAAAATGGTACGACGTCGGACGTGGCAGGACATGGCCATGGCACGACGCAGGAGCGTTTCTCATTTTTTGTTCCTTTGGTCATTTTTTATGGGACGATTCAATTTTTGGCGATCCGTGTCTGGTGGCATGGGCCCCAATAGCTCGCGTGAGTTATAACACACAAAAATTGAGAAATCGGGTAGAATTCCTGTTTTATGGCCTAAAACAGGAGTGTGAAGCTTTAAATGAAGCCAAGAAATTAATCATGGTATCATCAAATGTGTCATGCTATCATAATGTGAATTAATAAAAAAAACCATTTAACACAATCAAGCCATTGTAAAATGGTTGAATCGCTAAATAATTCAGCAAGTTGTCATTTTGTTCTGTCCTTTCTTCAATGACAAATAACCTATCTGTTAAAACTTAAAAGTAGTCATTGTCATCTACGAATAATATTCTTAGAATGGAAAATGGTTGTGGGGATAACCAAGTAATCGACGACTTACTATTTTTCAACCCAAATATTGATCATGGGTTATTTTTCAAGCCAATTTAGGAAAATGTTCAAAATAAGCTTTGAGATTCACATCCAACAGTAGCGCTAAAGTACCGATTGCCAGAACTGAGCCGATTAGTTGAGCTATTATGTACAAAGGTACCTGCATCACATGCATATGATGTTAAATACTTCACATACATTTTGCTAATTCTTAAGATTAAAAGGCTAACAAACACTTTTGACAAAAAGGGATCAGAAACTGTAACTGCTGCGAACTCAAAATCAAACCAATAAATAACCATAAGATTTTGTGTCATTGAAAGTTAAAATTGAAACAGTTAAGACTACAACTAGTACGTACTAATTTCCATGGGAAGTGACGGAAGATAGTGAAAGTGATTGTAACAGCAGGATTAAAATGACCTCCTGATACTTGTCCCAATGAGTAAACCATCACCATCGCAACTGCTCCCCATGTCATGCTTATCCCTGGAGATGTTAAGCTCTCATCATCGTATAGCTTATTCATGGCAACCGATCCACACCATGAAAATATAATGAAGTACGCGCCAATGGCCTCTGCAATCAACTGGAACAAACATAACAGGGTGTAAATCAGTTAAAACTTCAAAAAGAAAACTAAATTTAGAAGTTAAATCCATCAAATTTGAATCTTGGATTTGCCTTGTGAAAGAACCTGACCTTTTGTGCGACTGCAACAACCGAAGCTGATGAATACAGCCTTGTGTTAGTATCAGAGTGAGACTTAAGGATATTGGCTGCAGGGGCACCTTCTTCCATTGTATATGGTGATTTCTTCTTCTCAGTTACCATCCATTTTCGCCCTCTTTGGATATCATAAAACAGGAAAATAGAGGCATAAAGGGTTCTCAATTTGTTTTCTCCTTGTCAACAAAGATGAGGATGTGATGAATAGTTGGAGAATATGTTCGATCCCGCTGTATATTAGGATCTCTAGAGCTCACACTGTTTCAAACTTCCATTCAGCCCTCCAATTTTCTTTTAATATTTATATTTATCTTTTGGTTTACTTATAATATGGTATGGTCTTCTTCACATTTCCGAAAGAATTGTTGACGCGCTGTTGCCATTTTTCTTTTTTCTTTTGCTTATAATGTTCATGAACTATGTATTCGAGGTGTCTTCACTAGATTAATTAAAGGACAATTGCCTTTACATGGCTAATCCCGTTTAAATGATAGAGCAGCTTCTTAGGAGTTCTGTTTTGTTGTCCAAGAGAGAGGACTAGTTGAGACAAGTCCAATTTGACCAATCGACCTTGAGTTTAAGTTCTATGCGGCGTAAAGAATATTTACACAATTAAGTCAATTATTAAATAACTATTGGTACATATCTTGATAAATATTAGTAACTGATAATCTAGTAAAAATGGTAACTTATAACCCGCTATCACAGAGTAAAAAAAATCTTTACATTGCCAGGATATATATTACTTAAATCCTTGAAGGTTTAGTGCATGATCTAAATTATTGTTGACTTTCACACGTAAAAAAAAAAACATGATTATTAACCAAATACACATAAGAAACATAACAGTGCGTGCTGAAAAAGCCATATACTTCTAGCTGTTTCCTTCTCTGTAAAAGACAGACAAAGAATGACTAACGTCTCAATCGAAATAATTACTAAGTTTCTCTTTTGGTCTGAAAGGATATATATATAGCACATATATCTTAAATTTCTCTGGCTTTTGAAATAGTACGAGGATCACTCAAAGCACTTTTTAAGTGTATCCATTACAATATATTGCCTCAGCCTTCAGCAGAAAAGCATGAGAAGTTCTGAGAATAAAAACTCCATTCGTTCCTTTTAAACATTCTCCGTATATCACAAAAACACCATGAGGGCGGAGAAATGAAACTGATAGTTGTATAACCTTCAATACACAATCTATGTTACAAGGGCCAAGGTCAAAAACTACATTTCTAAGACCTTATTGTTTCTAAAATTACTGAGTAACCAGTCACCTGGCGCCTTTCAGAAGGATCCGGACTGGCATTCTGTAGTATCTATCTATCTATCTATCTATCTCATTTTCCCAACTACGGAAAATCAATAGCATGCTGGCTCAAAAAAGAGGTGCAAGGCGGAGAGAAGTACAAAACAACCACATTATACACCACTACCAATTGAAAAACATTTCTAGTCATTTATGCAGCTGTCAATGGATTTTGTGATCGAAATGCCATTGGCTGCACGAAAAAAACTAGATTGGCTTTTCTAAACTAGAAACAGATAAGTCAGATGGAGTACGTATCAGTGCCCTTTGCTGTAAATGCCTCAAACTTCGCTCCATACTAACTTGTACCATTTCGGCAAGCATCTCCTTTGTTTTTCCTAATTGATCCTCTCCATCTATCTGAGATATAATATTGGAAACAATGTTCTCCAATGTGTCAGGTTGAAGTTCAGAGTTAGGATAAGGATTGTCTCTGAGCAACCTTAAAAGTATTTGCGCTTTTGTTTGAGACTCAGTTGTTCCTTGAACAGTCATCTCAAGAAGTCCAGGAATTACACCTTCTTTCAGAATTGGTTCTCTGTATTTATAGCGGTCGCTCTGGCACATTGTTAGGAGAGTTCCTACAGCATGTTCTCTGCTTTGAAGAGATCCACTTTCAAGCACCTCTACAACTGCAAATACTCCCCCTTCCTCAGATATCAATGCAGTTCTACCCTCCTCATAACTCACTAAGGATTCAATGAGAGCAGTACATTTCTCTGCAGTTTTTGAAGACTTTTTACAAGATTTAAGCAGAGAAACAATGAAATGTATGGCCTCTGTTTGAAGGATCAAGTTTAGGTTGCCTTGATAAGTTGACAGATTGTAAAGAGCCATCACTGCATCAACCTTAGCTTGTGAGTTTCCTTGTCTTAGGACTTCCACAAGTAGAGGAATGACACAAGAAGCACTAATAATGGGCTTTGTCACAGAAGAAGCGGATAATGTAAGCAATGAAGCCGTTGCATGGTCTTGTAGAGTTGAATTCTCTGATTGAAGAAAGCCTATGAGGGGTCCCAAGGCACCAGCATCAATGATACTTAACTTGTTTCTGAGGAGAGAAGCAAATATTAATCAAAGTCAGAAGCTCGCGGAGCTTTAATACTTAATTTGGTAGAATTCTGGAATACTGTTTGAAATTGGCAATCGTCACTTTCAAATCTTTCTTTAATGTATCAGAAAGCACAAATAGTCCAGATAAATTCTATTGGATGGAAGATAAACAAGTCAAGCACAAGAGTGCAGATAAGTGACACAAAATGTCAAAATCTTTTTGTGCAAACACACACATAGACATCTCAATTAACAAATCCTGTGTTCCTTTAATTAGCTCTGATGGTGTCTCTGAAGGGTGGTGTAGGCTTTGTCTATTTACTGAAGTTGATGTTATAACAGATTTAAGTAGCTGAACTACTAGGGAGAGCAATCGGAGTTCAACTTGAATGCATACAAGGTATTACACTGCACTATCCTATTCTAGCTACAGGTAGAGATTTACAGCTATGGGACAAATGCTTACTGCACTTAATTGATTCTGTCATACAAGTCTAATCCAAAGGAATGAATAGAAAAAAAGGTTTACAGACTAAACGGTTTCGCGGTCTTGGGCTACAAGTTGTGGTATTGATGTAAATGTTTACTTCTTTGGAGATAACACCAAAGTCTTTCTCCATTCTTAATTTACTCCTAAAATGATGATCATAGACTAACTATAGAGCAATAGCAGGGTTCAGATTAATTCCCAGAAGCACTCAAACGCGGTGCATGCCAACGAGAAGTAGCAACTGTGTCTATTGAAATTTGAGACGTAGAGCTATATCATTTGGCACTATAGATGAACGAACAAACAAAGAGTGAATAAAAACTTTAAACAGTAATCACTGTAATGGATAACTCATTTAGTTTAGGATCAAATTCTGATATTCCCCATATACCATTACAGAAAGAATTAATCGTTTGAGTAATCTGCACATCAGCACATCCATATTCGTCCACGCATCATTGCTATTAATATAGTTGCAACCATCCTATGTGAGAATATTTGATAAAAGTAGAAATTCTTGCTCATGGATAAAAGAATAACCCCACCTGTAAATCGGACCAATCTGAACATAAAGCATTTCCATGTCAAGGGGTCAATTGAAAAGCATTTTGGGTATATATGCCTCCAACTTTTATTGACTTTAACAAATACTTAAATTCACGGCAACCGGTATTATAATCACTGATGACCCAATCAAAAGTCTGAAACTACTAACTTTGCCAATACCTTTTTCCTAGATTATTAAAATTACTACTATTAGCTTAATTGTTAGGCAACTAATGCTACAGATTTTCTATTTCGAGAATAGGACTCAGAAGCAAGCACCACTATTTCATGGATCATTTTGAACACTTCCTCCAAATAACCTCAAAGAATCATAGACATTCCCCACTTCAACCATACGTTAAGCTCTAAATGGTATTTTGAGCTTAAAGTTCTGATCTTTTCAACTGGAAACTAAAATATTTTTTAAAGCAGTATCCAACAATATCCAGACCTGATTCTTCTACAACTTGAGATGAGCTCATTTCTTTTCACTACTAGAAATCCGGTAAAAACCGACCAAAAAAACCGACCAACGTTGGTCGGTAATGGCCAAAAACCGACCAAAACACGACCATTTACGTGTGGACGGTATTTTTGTGGTCGGAAAGGAATACCGACCAAAGTTGGTCGGTCGGTCAATTAAATTCAAAAAAAAAAAATATTGCAAAAAAAACCGACCAAAGTTGGTCGGTTTTTTTAAATGACCCGCCGAATTAACCGACCAATTTTGGTCGGTTTTTTTAATATTAATTTTTATTTATATTAATTGAAAAACCGACCAAAGTTGGTCGGTTTCTTGAAACATAAATTTTACGGGACTCAAAAATAGTTTCCCGCATTTTTGCGCCAAAGAAAACCGACCAAAGTTGGTCGGTTTCGTAAAAAAAAAAAAATTTAAAAAAAATATTTTGAAAAACCGACCAACTTTGGTCGGTTTTTTGGTCGGTTTTTTTACCGACCAAAGTTGGTCGGTCGACCTTGGTCGGTTTTTGCCGAATTTCTAGTAGTGTTTCTAAAGCGGAAGTAAGTTTCACACAGGAATTCTTTTCTTGCTTACTTTTCTCAGCAATCAAATGGAGCGGAAAGAACATTGAAACAGCCCAAATTAGTACGACAAATTCACAAGCAAAAAAGTTGAATTAGTCGAGGTGCGCGCAGCAAACTGACCCGACACCACGGTTCTAAATTATTTTGTATCCCAAAAAAGAATAGTGGAATCAAGGAGAGTTAATATACATAATACTTCTAGAGTACTTTTAAGTCCAACATTATCACTTAATTTCTGAAATAGAAATCTATACAAAACTACTACTCCACTATAAAGCTGATCTTTTTAGGGATCTTTACACAATAGACGGCTAATATTAATAGTTTACTTTTTCTAATCATATACATAGATTATACACTGATTATACACAATTATACACATGTAATACATAAATTATAAATATATTATATATTCACCGACTATTTTTAGTTGAAGTGGTAAGTTGGGCAGCTATTTGGGTTAATTCTTCCTCTTTTTATAATTTAAATAGTGAATACTATAATAATACTGTAATTATTACTATTATAACCATCATCACGTAAAACAAATTTAGGTGAAATGAAACACTGTCCGTTCTAAACCCTGAAAATGAGAACCACACAAATATTTCAGGCGTACCTTTCGTCTTTAACAGCGAGATTGAGGAGGGCAAGGAGAGCGGCTTCTTTAGACTCAAAGGAGTTAGTAGAACGGAGCATATCAACGAGGGGTTTCACGGCGTTAGAGAAATAGCGGCGGTAACGTTTGGAAGTCTTGGTGAGTCGTCGAATTTCCATAGCAGCCTGAACTTTCAAAATAGGGTCATCGGATTGAATGAGAAGAAGGTTCCGATTAACGCTGCATGTATCAGTGGTGGTGATGGGGTTGGTGTAGCTCTCACCTCCGACTTCCATCACATATATACTCACGAAAGAGTAAATAATTGGGAATTAATTTTTTTTGAGAGTGAGAGACGTAAGTTTGAGAAGAGAAAAAACATGGGCACCTGCGCCGCGGCGTTAAGCAACTGTTATAGAACCCAACTCCGCCTGTTTTGTGGGGACAGCAGCCATGGAGAGTTTGGGGTCTTCTTTTCAACAATATAGTACTCCCTTCGTTTCAATGAGATACAAACTTTTAAACAGACTTTTTGAATTTTGTGATCATAAATGTTAAAAGGTCAAACATTTGTGGGTCATAATAACATTTGTGGGTCATAATATTTATATGATTGTACAAACTTATCATTAATAATTAAAAAATAAATTAAAAAGTTTAAAGTTAGAATTGTTTCTAATATAAAAATTTGTCTTTTTTTTTTAACGAAGTATTAAAGAAAGTTACTCGGGAGCTTTTAGGATTATATGGCCATTTATAATTTTAATTTAAGTAAATGTCCTTACCCATTTTAATATTTTCTTTTTCAATTACTTTTCTTATATATTTTCCTATGTGGCAATATATTAGTCTACCTTTGCAAACTCAAAATATGAAAGGACATATTTGTAAACCAAATCAAACATTTCTTTTCCTTTACAATAGAAAAACTTCTCTGGAAAGACAAAACCCCTCGCTTGGAAACCCTTCTCGGCGATTTCAATGAGAAAAGAGTGTTGGCTTCTAAATTCTCCATTTTTCTTGTGTTTTCTAGTCGTTTTTGTTATGCTATGTTCTAGGGTCCCCATTATTTTTTGTCATTCTATTGCTTTTTAAAATTCCCTTTTCTTTTGTCAATCAAATCACAAAAGATGACAATGGAAGCTATTCCGGACGTTACTGCTTCTGGGTCGATGTCCAATGGAGATGAGGTTGAGTCACAGGAAGGTGACGAGGAAAATCGGAGGAGGAGAGTGGCGATGAACAAGCAATGGAAAATGACGATAAGGACGAGCCAGAGAAAGATAGTGCAGAGGAGGAAGCTGACGAGGAACAAACAACGGAAGATGACGATGGTGCAAAGGAGGAAGCTGACGAGGAACAAACAACGGAAGATGACGATGGGGACGAGTCAGAGAAAGATAGTGTAGAGGAGGAAGCTGACGAGGAACAAACAACCGAAGATGGCGATGGGGACGAGTCAGAGAACGATATTGCAGAGGAGGAAACTGATGAGGAACAAACAACGGAAGATGGCGATGGGGACGAGTCAGAGAAGGATGGTGAGGAGGTGGAAGTGACGGAGGAGCAAGAATTTGCTGCTCGAAACACAAATAATTTCGAAGTTGGGGAAAATGAGGTAATTCTATTTTTTTGTTCCACTCTCGTATTATTTTTTTGTAATTATACTTAATGAATTAGTTACTAATTTATAGATCGTGGACTCTGTATCGATTGTGATCATTTTTTTTCTTCTCCATTTGTATTTTACGTTTGAAGTTAATAATATTTCTCAAATGTTTAAATGTCTTAAATTGCTAATGATCATTGTATTTTTATATATATCATTGTTGTTGTCACGACTCCAATTTTCCTCCGTAGGATGTCATGATGGTACCTAATCCTAAAACTAGGTAAGCCTAAAACTTACTGAACTAAAAAACAAAATTTAACCAGAACAACCATTAAGCATGATACTAAAATTTCTATGATAAACCAATAACCCCGAGTGTAATACAATACCCAAAATTGGTAGTACAAGTCATGAGATCTAGTGAGTTTACTAGAAAAATTATCTAAGTATAGCTATTTCGGAATAGAAATAGACAGTATAAGTACAATGTCAGAAGGTGACTCTGAGGCCTGCGAATGCGACGACAGGTATACCTTGAGTCTTCACAGCAAAACCTGAACAACTAGCTAGTGATCAACCAACTCCGAAGTACCTGAATCTGCACAAAAATGTACAGAAAGCGTAGCATGAGTATACCATAGTGGTACCAAGTAAGTATCAAGACTAATTTCAGTGAAGTAGTGACAAGGAAAAGTCAAGACACCTACTAGGTTGAACAACTTGTACGAGTATGAACGTGAAACTAACATGGAACAATAATAATATAAAGCTAAGCATGATAACAATAATGAAACAATGCTGGTAATAGGAAACTAAAAGCAACAATTAGCAACGAGACCCAACAGGTAATAACGTCGTGGAGTAAGCTGAATACAGTTTAAGTCCAATGAAACCAAGTAAGGAAAAACAAGTAACAACTCAATAAGAGCAACCACTTTCACACAAGATTTATTCAAGGACTTTCCCGAGGTACTTTACCTCATAGTCACATTTCACGGGTCCCAATTCATGAACCCTAATCACTTGGCATCTTGTGCCCATATTATAATTTATAACCGTACGGATGACTCATGTGCCAACAATAATAATGACCTTGACCGCACGGACAACTCACGTGCCAAAAGAATAACTTTCACACAGAAGGCAAGTAAGCGAGAGTACATGTAAATAATTTGTAACATTAGGATTCGTCTTCTTAAATCGAGATGGGTGATTAATTACATGTATACTTGTGCAAGTGTTCTATCACAACTCAAGTCAACAAATAAGAGTAGAGACAATGAATGATACATAGGGAACAATCACCACAAAAAAAGGTGCAATGTATAACTCACACAAGGTAGGCACATCACTACACAAATATCGTCAATAACAATGCCCCCAGGCCATCACAAGTCATCAAAAATTACTCCCCAACATAGCCCACCTTGTCTCGCCATGTGTGCAACAATAAAGTAAATGCCCGCTTTGTCTCGCCGCACGCGCATAATAATATTCACACCTTCTCTTGCCACATACGCAAACCCACATATATAGCCCGCCTTGTCACACCGTATGTGCAAATATCAATAATAATAATAGCACGGACAACTCACGTACGAACACCCCGACAATCCTCTCAGCAATATCATGTGTGCCAAAAATATAACAACACAATATAAGATCTTTCACCACATATGCCCATATGCCACCACTTTTACTCAAACAATTTCAATATCATAACCACGCATAGCCCTCGGCTCAACAACACTGAGTACATCAACAACAACAACAATAACACGAGAGTACGTCAAGTAAATCAACATAAGAACTACAGAACACAAAGAAACAAAAGAACGAGCTCACAACGGAAGACACCATAGGTAATAATGGTTTCAACAAGAATAGCTCAACAAGGGGAGAGATAATGTATAACAATGATTCTACCTAAGTACAACTCGACGATAAGAGAGATAACATGAATCAAAGATTTCAAATAAGGATAAGCCAACAATGAAATGGATAACAAAACTTCAGTTAAGATTAAGCAATTACGGAAGAGATAATAATAACTTCAATTAAGGTTAAGCATTTACGGAAAAGACATCAATAACTTCAATTAAGGATAAGCAATTACGAAAAAGACATCAATAACATAAATTAAGGTTAAAAAATTACGAAAAAGATATCAATAACTTCAATTAAGGTTAAACAATTACGGAAAAGACAGCATGGCAATAAAAGATGTGACAACCTCAATTGAGACACCTAAGAATTTATTGGCAACAAAGGTAGAACATGGATCGATAAACTCCAAATAAGACACGTAAGGGTGAAATTAGTAAGTGGGGGGGACCTAACATGATAAGACAACTTCATTTTTAATGGACATAAGAACCTAAGGGTCTAAAACGGTAAAATTCCCACAAATTAGCCTGAGCAGTACTCGTCACCTCGCGTGCATGGCTTTCACATGACACAATTAGCATAAATGACTCAAATCCTAAGGGGTAGTTTCCCCCCACCTCCCCCCCAAACTTAGGCAAGATACTTACCTGAAAGAAACTAGACTAATACTCTAAAATGACCTTCTCGTGTGAAATAACCTCTGGACGGCTCAAATCTAGCCAAACAAAATTCATCTCATGAATAAAAACTATAGAAAATAAATCTAGATAATAAAGCTTCAATCTTTAACAAAAACTAAAAAGTCAACCCAAAAGGTCAAACCCCGGGCTCGCACCTCAGAACCTGATAAAATTCACAAAATCTGAACACTCATTCCAATACAAGTCCAACCATACCAAAATTATCCAATTCCGATATCAATTCGTCCTCCAAATCATCATTTTACATTTTTGAAAGTTTACACAAAATTTCCATTTTTCCCCAACTCAAACCACTAATTTAATGATAAAATCATGAAATAAAATCAAATCCGAGTAAAGGTCACTTACCCCAATCCAACACGTAAAGAAACTCTAAACAATCGCTCAATCCAAGGTCTACTACTCAAGATATGATAAAAATAGTCAAACCCTCGAAATAGAGTATTTTTATATTCTGCCCAGATATAACACATCGCGATCGCGGAACATTCCTCGCGATCGCAAAGAAGAAAAATGAAGGCTGCAAAAAATAACCTTACGCGAACACAAAAACATAGTGGCGAACGCGAATCACAGCGACCTCCGCTTACGCGATCGCGAACCCATTGATGCGAATGCGAAGAACAATTCTTGATGTCCCTTCCAGCTCTATCTCCACGCGCACGCTGAAGACATGTCGCAAACGTGGACTACAACCAACTGGACCTTCGCAATCGCATGCACACAGTCACGACTGCGATGAACAAAATCACTGAGCTCCCAGAATCAATTCGCAATCGCAAACCAACAATTCTAAAGCATGAAGAAATGGCCCGTAGCCCATCCAAAATACACTCGAGGCCCCCGGGACCCCGTCGAAATATACCAACAAGTTTCACAACATAACGCGGACCTGCTCGAGGCCTCAAATTATATCAAACAATATTCAAATTATGAATCATGCCTCAACTCAAACTTAATAAACTTATGCACTTTTAATTTCTACAACTCGCGCCGAAACATATCAAATCATCCCGGAATGACGTCAAATTTTGCATGCAAGTTCCAAATGACCCAATGGAGCTATAACAACTCCTTAAATCGAAATCTGAATCCGATATCAACAAAGTCAACTCCCGGTCAAACCTCTCAACCTTCCAAACCTTTATTTCCCAATTTTCGCCAAAATCCATCAAATCAATCTACGGACCTCCAAATCCAAATATGACATCAGCACCAGTTGAGACTGCGAGGTCCAGCTCAATAAAGGAGCAAGTCTATGACATCAGCACTAGTTTCTTCACCACCCGCTTAGCCAGCTAGGGGTAGAGCTCAGTCGGCTAGGGTCCACCCGAGAGAGGGAGGCCGATCAGGGGGAGGCCAGGCCCGATTCTATGCCCTCCCTGCCAGACCAGATGCCATTGCTTCGGATGCTGTGATTACAGGTATTGTCTCAGTTTGCCATAGAGATGCCTCTTTATTATTGGACCCTGGTTCCACTTATTCTTATGTGTCCTCGTATTTCGCTCATTATCTGGATATGCCCCATGAGTCTCTAGTTTTATCTGTTCATGTATCCACTCCAGTGGATGATACTATTATTGTGGACCGAGTATATCAGTCATGTGTGGTGACTATTGGGAGTCTGGAGACTAGAGTGGATCTGTTGTTGCTTAGTATGGTCAATTTTGACGTGATTTTGGGTATGGATTGGTTGTCTCCATGTCATGCTGTTCTAGATTAGCACGCTAAGACCGTGACATTGGCAATGCCAGGGTTGCTGAGGGTTGAGTGGAGCGGCTCTATAGACTATGTTCCCAATAGAGTTATTTCATACTTGAAGGCTCAGTGGATGGTTAAGAATGGTTGTCTATCTTATTTGGCCTTTGTAAGAGATGTTAGTGTAGAGACCCCTACTATTAATTTTGTTCCGGTGGTGCAAGATTTTCTGGATGTGTTTCCTGCAGACCTGCCGGGCATGCCGCCAGATAGGGATATTGACTTCGGTATTAATTTGGTGACGGGAACTCAGCCCATTTCTATTCCACCGTATCGTATGGCACCGGCGGAGTTGAAGGATTTGAAGGAACAACTTCAGGAACTCCTTGATAAGGGGTTTATCCGTCCTAGTGAGTCATCTTGGGGTGCACCAGTTCTATTTGTAAAGAAGAAGGATGGTACTATGAGAATATGCATTGATTACAGGCAGTTGAACAAGGTCACAATAAAGAACAAGTATCCTTTGCCGCGTATTGATGATCTGTTTGACCAGTTTCAGGGAGCGATAGTGTTCTCTAAGATTTATTTGAGGCCAGGGTATCACCAGCTGAAGATTCGGGACTCAGATATTCTTAAAACAACTTTCAGGACCCGATATGGCCATTATGAGTTCGTTGTGATGTCTTTTGGGCTGACCAACGCCCCAGCAGCATTCATGCATCTGATGAACAGTGTGTTTCAGACTTATCTTGACTTGTTCGTTATTGTATTCATTGATGACATCCTGGTGTACTGTCGTAGTCAGGAGGAGCAGGCCCATAATCTGAGGATTGTGTTACAGTGGTTGAGGAAGGAGAAGCTTTATGGAAAGTTCTCGAAGTGTGAGTTTTGGCTCAATTCAGTGGCGTTCTCGGGGCACGTGGTGTCCAATGAGGGTATTCAGGTAGATCCGAAGAAGATAGAGGAGGTTCAGAGTTGGCCCAGACCATCCTCAGCCACGGAGATTCGGAGTTTTCTCGGTTTGGCTGGTTACTACTGTCATTTTGTGGAGGGTTTCACATCTATTGCACCGCCCTTGACTAAATTGACCCAAAAGGGTGCTCCCTTCAAGTGGTCGGATGAGTGCAAGGAGAGCTTTCAGAAGCTCAAGACTGCTTTGACCACGACTCAAGTTCTAGTTCTACCATCAGCTTCTAGTTCTTACATAGTGTATTGTGATACTTCTCGGATCGGTATTGGGTATGTTTTGAGGCAGGAGGGTAGAGTGATTGCTTATGCTTTACGCCAGTTGAAGCCCCAAGAGAAGAACTATCATGTCCACAACTTTGAGTTAGCAACTATTGTTCACACTTTGAAGATTTGGCGGCACTATTTGTACGGGGTCCATTGTGAGATTTACACTGATCATCAGAGTTTGCAGCATCTGTTCAAACAGAAGGATCTTAACTTGCGTCAGCGGAGGTGGTTGGAGCTTCTTAAGGACTATGATATCACCATTTTGTACCATCTTGCGAAGGCCAATGTGGTGGCCGATGCCTTGAGTCGCTAGGTGGAGAGTTTAGGGAGCTTAGCATATCTTCCAGCAGCAGAGAGGCCATTGGCGTTGGATGTTTAGGCCTTGTCTAGCTAGTTTGTTAGATTGGATATTTCTGAGCCGAGTCAAGTATTGGCTTGTGTGGTATCTCGGTCTTCTCTGTATGATCATATCAAGGAGCGTCAGTATGATGACCCACATATGCTTGTCCTTAAGGACACGGTCCAGCACAGTGATGCTAAGAAGGTCACCATTGGGGATGATGGTGCATTGAGGATGCAGGGCAGGCTATGTGTTCCCAAAGTAGATGGTTTGCGTGAGTTGATTCTCCAGGAGGCTCACAGTTTGTGGTATTCTATTCATTCGGGTGCCACAAAGATGTATCAGGACTTGAGACAACATTACTGGTGGAGGAGAATTAATAAGGACATAGTGGAGTATGTATCTCGGTGCCTAAATTGCCAGCAGGTGAAGTATGAGCATCAACGACAAGGTGGGTTGCTTCAGAAGCTAGAGATTCCGGAGTGGAAGTGAGAGCGGATCACTATGGATTTCGTTTTTGGACTCCCACGGACTCAGCGGAGGTTTGATGTAGTTTGGATGATTGTGGATAGGCTGACTAAGTCAGCTCATTTCATTCCTGTAATGACTACCTATTCTTCCGAGCAACTGGCTCAAGTGTATATATGCGAGATCGTCAGGCTTAATGGCATACCAGTATCTATTATCTCTGAATGGGGTATGCAGTTTACATCATGGTTCTGGAGGGCCGTACAATATGAGTTAGGTACTCGAGTGGAGTTGAGCACATCATTTCACTCTCAGACGGACGGACAATCCGATCGCACTATTCAGATATTAGAGGATATGCTCCATGTATGTGTGTGATGGAATTTGGGGTTTCGTGGGATCAGTTCTTGCCTCTAGCGAAGTTTGATTACAACAACAGTTATCAGTCGAGCATCCAGATAGCACCGTATGAGGCTCTGTATGGTAGGCGATGTAGGTCTCTAGTGGGTTGGTTCGAGCCGGGCGAGGCTAGATTATTGGGTACAGACTTGGTTCAGGATGCTCTAGAGAAGGTTAAAGTGATTCAGGATAGACTACACACAGCCCAGTCCAGACAGAAAAGTTATACGGATCGGAAGGTTCGCGATGTTGCATTCATGGTTGGAGATCGGGTCTTGCTCTGGGTTTCACCTATGAAGGGCGTTATGAGGTTCGGGAAGAAGGGCAAGCTGAGCCCAAGGTTCATTGGTCCCTTTGAGGTGTTGCGGCGAGTTGGGGAGGTTGCTTATGAGCTTGCTTTATCTCCTAGTGTAGCGGGAGTTCACCCAGTCTTCCATGTTTCTATGCTCCGGAAGTATCACGACGATCCGTCTCACGTGTTGGATTTTAGCTCAGTCCAGTTGGACAAAGATCTATCTCATGTTGAGGAGCCAGGGGCTATTTTGGAAAGGCATGTTTGGAAGCTGAGGTCAAAGAGCTTCTGTGAAGGTTCAGTGGAGAGGTCAGCCAGTCAAGGAGGCGACTTGGGAGACCTAGCATGATATGCGCAGCAGTTATCCTCATCTTTTTACCACTTCAGGTATGTCTTTATACTCGTTCAAGGACGAACGTTTGTTTAAGAGGGCGAGGATGTGACGACCCGGCCGATCGTCTCGAGAGTTGTAGCCCTGTTTCCTTATTTTCTGCTTTTACTGTGTTCTACAATTATTATATGATTTACCGGGTTGGTTAGTTCGGGTCCGGAGTGATGTCGGAGTAAATTGAGACACTTAGTCTCTTAATTGGAAGCTTAAGTTGGAAAAAGTTGATCGGATGTTGACATATGTGTAAACTGCCTCGAATTTGAATTTTGATGGTTCTGTTAGCCCCGTTAGGTAATTTTGGGACTTAGGAGCGCGTCCGGAATGTGATTTGGAGGTCCGTCGTAGAATTAGGCTTGAATTGGCGAAAGTTAGATTTTTGGCAAATTTAACCGGAAGTGGACTTTTTGATATCGAGGTTGGATTCCGATTCTGGAAGTTGGAGTAGGTCCGTAATGTTGACTATGACTTGTGTGCAAAAGTTTAGGTCAATCGGACGTGGTTTGATAGGTTTCGGCGTCGTTTGTGGAATTTGGAAGTTTAGAAGTTCATTAGGCTTGAATCCGGGTGTAATCCATATTTTTGATGTTGTTGGGGTGATTTGAGGGTTTGACTAAGTTCGTATTAGGTTATAAGACTTGTTGGTATGTTTGATTGAGGTCCCGGTGGCCTCGGGTGGGTTTCAGATGCTTAACGGGTTGAAATTGGGACTTAGGTAATTGCTGAGTTTTCTGGTGTTCTGGTGTTTCGCACCTGCGGTGGGGAGACTGCAGGTGCGGACCCGCTGAAGCGAAGAGGAGGCCGCAGATGCGGGCAAGGCCAGGAAGGGCAGGGGGCACATGTGTGAGAAAGGGTGCGCATCTGCGAGCCCGCAGATGCGAGGATGGCCCGCAGATGCGAAAAGGGAAAGTTTGGGCATTTCCGCAGAAGCGGACGAAGGGCCGCAAAAGCGACTCCGCAGGTGCGAGACCTGGAGCACAGGTGCGAGCTCAGCGTTTTAGTGGGTTCTGCAGGTGCAGATATTTTTGCGCAGAAGCTGTTCCGCTGGTGCGGAAATAAGGCCGCATGTGCGAAAGGCCTGGGCAGAACATATAAATACGGGACATCGAGATTTTTCATAATTTTCACTATTTTGAACTCGGATTTTGGAGGGTTTTGAGAAGGATTTTGAAATGATTACTAAGGTAAGCTCCTTGTGTCCATTTATCTTCAATAATGATGTTTGCCCACTGATTTTTCACCTAATTGGCGAGTTTTGAGGTGAAATTTGGCGGTTTAGGACTAGGGAAATTGGAGAGTGAATTTTGGGGATTTGGATGACTAAATGGTGTCAGATTTTGATAAATTTGGTATGGATAGACTTGTGAGTGAATGGAATTTCGGGTTTTGTGACTTTCGTCATATTTCGAGACGTGGGCCCGGGGGCTGGGTCGAGCCTATTTCGGATTTTGGCTTATAATTTCGTATTTTTCTTGTGGAATTGATTCCTTTAGCCTATATTAATTATATCGTACTGCTTGTGGCTAGATTCGAGGCATTTGGAGACTGATTCGAGGGGAAAAGGCATTTCATAGTAGGATTTTGCGCGGTTTGAGGTAAGTAACAGTCTTAAATCTAGTCCTGAGGGTATGAAACCCCGGATTTTGGTATGATGTGATTATTTTGGAGGTGATGCACATGCTAGGTGACGGGCGTGTGGGCGTACACCGTGAGGGATTGTGACTTGGTCTGTCCCATGAGACTGTAAAGTTCAATAGCTTATTGTTAATTACATATTCCCTCTATCTTTTAGAAATTTGACTGCCATTCATATTAGAAACCATGCTTAGGCCATATGATATCACTGTTAGGACCCGCAGCGGTCGGGTACTTGTTGAATTAGCTTCTATTTGCTGTCTTGTACTCAGTCACAGTTTTACTTGCGTGTCATATCTCCGTTTCCTCTTGTTTTCTTGTTGATACTTGTTATCATCTCTTTTGAGCTGATTTGTATGATTTCTGAGAGCATGGGAGGCTGGAGAGGTTAGTGACTGAGATAGGGCCTGAGTGCCAAGCTGTGAGCTATGTGAGGTATATGGATCGGGTTGCACACCGCAACGAGCCTAAGGGCTGAATGTATGTGGATCGGGTTGCACGCCGTAGTAAGCCTTATGGCTATTTATGGATTGTGGATTGGGTTGCACGCCGCAACGAGCCTTATGGCTACTTATATGATTGAATCGGGCTGTACGATGCAATGATATAGCGCTTGGGCTGAAGGAGCCCCTCCAGAGTCTGCACACCCCCAGTGAGCGCAGGTACCTATTGAGTGTGATTATTGAGGGCAGAGAGATGAGTGTTTGAGCTATTGAGAGCTTGAGTGATTGTTACCCTGAGAGGTTGAATTTGTTTCCTTTGTTGCTGCACTTAGCTGAATTATGTCATTGTTCTGAACTTTTGGAAAATATTGTATGCGGTTTATCTGAGCTTAGTAAATGTACAACTGACTGAACTTATATTGCTGGAATTGAATCATGTCTACTTTCACTGCTGATATTTCTGAAGTGAACAGTAATTGTATAGCTCGTCACTACTTCTCAGTTCCTTATTTATTTTTGTTACTTATTGAGTTGGTTGTACTCACGCTACACCCTGCACTTCATATGCAGATCCAGGTGTATCCGGTCACGGAGGACGTTGATCTCGTGCGTGGTTGAGTATCGGAGATTCACGAGGTAGCTGCCAGCGTTCGCAGTCCTTGTCTCTCCTTTCTTATTATCTTTCTTTTCTGTATTGGCATTTAGACACAAACTCTTCTCGACACTGTTTCTTAGACTGGTTGTTTAGATGCTCATGACTTGGTGACACCCCGATGTTTGGGGCTATTTTTCCGCGTTGTATTTTGAGTTTAACTCTTGTTTTTATGAAAACTCTATCATATCAGGCTTTTGGTTTATTTTGTGAAATATTTGAAGTATTTTAAAAAATCAGCTTGCCTAGTACCATCGATACGCGCCATCACGACAGGTTAGGGTTTTGGGTCGTGACAAAAAGACAAGTGAAGTATAAACCATGATATAAATTCTTAGAACATTTATATCAATACAAAATTTTGAATATAAATCATACAAAATCATTCCAATTTCATTAAATCATTGAAATCACTTTCGGCTCTTTGGGCCTAAACATAAGAAAGTCTTTTTTCTCTTTTACTGAGAGTACTATACCGACACCGACATAATAAATAACTACTAGGTGATCATCCTAGCAACAGATATTTGACCATACTTGTCTGGGCGGCTTCCCGTAGTGCCGTACGAGTCGACTTAACCTCATTACTTTAAGTAATGATTATTTACCCTCTCAATGGGGGACTTTATTCCACAAGCCTTGGCTTAGCCCTAGAATGCTTTCCTACGCCGACACGTGTAGTTTTATGGTAATAAACTTAATATTCGAACCAATCTCGGTCGTCTCACTAGTAACTCCCAAAATATTTGAATATTATAAATAGATTCATAGCATAATTGCCTCAAAGGATCAATTTTTTATCAAATCATGATGTTCATAGCCAATCCAAACCATTTGAACAAAATCAAATAAATAACCTTTTTCATGTTAAAGCATTTAGCTATTAACATCAATCTAAAGATACAACAAGCTTCCTTTGTTGAAATTTCAAAAGACAAACTTATTCATGAAAATATATCTTTAGCACTCAAGCATTTTATATTCTTATCAACAGATAAGTTTTAATAAAACTTATAAGAATTTCCTTAAGTGTCATTATACCAGCAAGTTTTGAAAATAAGATTGTTATAAAATTACATGACACTTCATAAGCAATAATTTAGAAACACATGGTGACATCTTTCCCGCTTGTTCCCACAAGTACGGATGCACATTTATAAATAATACAATGTATCGACTTAAGACATGCTTTCAAAGAGAATCCCTCAAGAAGAGTAAGTCTTAATCAACTTACCTCAAACTTCAAACTCTAAAAATACTATAATGCTCCAATTGATTGAAATGCTCAAATATTGTACACAATTCAATATCTACCCGCCAATATTAACCCCATAATTAACGTGGTCCCTTGAAACCTTACAAAATTTAGTTATGACTTCTTTTTCTTTTGTAGACACACTCCTAAAAAAGGATTTCTATTGCTTTCTTCTTTCTTTGTTTAAATTTTTCGATTTAGTTTCCCGTGATCACTAAGATAACTTCGTGGCATTATTAGAGAGCCGATAAACGGATCTGGTCATTGATTTTCTATATATATATATATATATATAGGAGAAGTGAAACAGATATCGAGGCATGCGATTAGAAGAAGCAAAATTGAGAGAACTTCATCACTGCAGCTTTTAAAAGTTAAAACCCTCTTGGCTTATGGCTATGTTATGTTAAAATCAAGGTGCAAGTCAGAAACAAATGGCTTCTTCAATTATTAATTATCCAACAATTATCGTATCATCCAGGAAATGTAGGATGATCCGTCAAAAGCCATCACAAGTCAGAGCTCAGAGCCATAAAGATGAAGGTATTTTTGCTTTATTCTCATTGCATAGATACAACAATGGAATGATGCATTTGGTGATTTTAATTGAAAGTTGATATTACGGCAGGGAGATCATGGCATGTTATTGATGCACATTTACAAGTATTGAGGGAAAGAATAGAAAGAGAGAGGATCAAAGAGGCCACAAGAAACTTCAAATGTGAGCAATAGGAGTATTTTCTTTCTGCTAATTTCATTCCAAAATCCAATAGGTTCACCCATTAGACTATTCAATTTCATTCTTATCATCTAATACTCATCTGGAGTCATTAATGATACTACGTTAATTACCCAATATCACCAAGTCACTATTCATTACCTTCTCCAACAAAATCCTAGGTTTAAGAACACCCATTTCAAGAACTAGTGTTGTATCTTATCCAAATGGTGATTCCCAATTCAATTCGTTCATCAATTAAGTTATTAAGTCTATTGGAATCATTATAAACTCAAAACAAATTACATTTATATCAATTCATCACTATACATCTTCTTCTTTAGCCATAATGGAATTCTCAAGACCCACCCTTAGGGTTCATACAATATCCCATTACAACTTCAAATAAAACTCATAAACATGCTACCCATACTCCAATATATCATATATGTAAAGCTCAAATGAAGGGATTACTTCTTGGTGGAAAAATCTCACTTTTCCTCTTTTTGGTATTTTTGAAGATTCAATACCAATGGATTTTGATCCATGAATGATGTTAAACCTAACATTAAATGGTGTTATGTGGCCACAAATGCATCTTAAACACTTACCCTGAAGTGTGTTGATGAGGGATGTGTTCCTCCTTCTCTCTAGATTCAAAACCATTGTCCAAAATTCCCTCTCTTTCTCTCTCCCCAAAATAGTCACTTTTATAATTTTGATGGCATGCATAGCTGCGCACACCTCCAGCGTAACTATGCTCCCTTCCTCTTTAGCTCCCCTTCATTTGACTATCTTGCTGAAATCAGATACGCCCAAGGTAGCTTGCATAACTACGTGGCTGTTGTGCTACCCTTCAGTAGAAAGACCATAACTTCCTGTGGGAATATCCAATTGGCGAATGATTTGAAAAATTAAGAACTAGACGCATAGATTTTTAATTTGATAGGTCTTACACCACATAAATCTTCATATATTATGAGTTATGCTCGTTTAAATTTAGGTCTTGTGCAAACTCATTTGAAACTTTATCCCATCATATAGTTTTCAACTAGACTTAGCCTTAGTGATCTTCTTACATGTATTACCATGATAAATTGATATTCTTCGTATCATTAGTCCTTGTTCACATCTGAATTAATATAATTAGCATATATTAATCTTCTTAGTAGCCTTAAAATACTTCGAAATTTTTCAGGGTGTTACATAAAATTTATATATGATCTCATAAATTTATTATAATATCTCTTGTGTTTAAAGTTAATGATCTCTTAAGTTTTGCTATAATATCTCTTACATAACTAGTTTAAAGTTTTTGCTAATTTACTGTTTTAACATTTTTACTGTAACTAGTTAAACGTTTTTGCTAATATGAAATTGAATATGTAGGAAAACTTGCATGATAATCCACATGCGCCTGTGAAGTTAAGATAAAATCTTAAAACAGTTCAAGATGAAACTGGTTATTTTTCGGGTAGAGTGACAGTTAGGTATAAGATGGGTTATGCTATAAAAAGTATGAAAAATTCTATTATTTGGAGGAAGCCCAGTGTTGTTTTTTCTTTTTTACATAAAGCCTTTCTAGATCAATTTCTTGACATAAATGTTGATTGATGAAAGACTTGCTTTCATGGCCCCTTATGCCATTATTTGTTGCTAAGGGAAATTAAGACAAAGGAAAAAAATAAAATGTGGTTTTTGTTTCGCAACAAACCTTTCCGCTTTGGGATGAAGGAATTTTGTGGCCCTTTTCCAAGTGAGAGCCAGTCAATGCAAGTATACCATGATGGTTTCGATTTTGTAAAAAATATGAAGAAATATTGTTCTTCAATAGAGGGGTTAGAGGGGGAAATTGAGAAGGATAATTTGGTTGGTGAAGATATTTTACAGGTTATGAGATCTAGAACAAAGAGATTCACTAGTAGAGAAATAAGGTGTTGTTACCTTATACATTATCCACCAAGTCTTATTAGCTGCAGACAATGTTAAGAAAGTGTCAGAGGACTACCTAGCATGGGCGGCCAATTCAACATTCTTTGTATCATATCCTTGGGATCGAGTGTACTTTAAGTTCACAATTTAAAAGTTTAAGGAATTACCTGCATCAAAAGGCAAAGGAGTGGAAGAAAAAGGTAGAAACAAGTATTTCAAAAAAGAAAAATACACAACTTTATACTATTGGAGGTTTCACTGTTGCTTTTCTTGTAAGTTTTATTGTTACTTAATTATTATTATTTTTTTATAATATCTTATAATTTAATAGCAATATACATATGTTTTCCTTGATAGGTATGGGATTATGAAGTGACAGATGTGTTTGGATCTAATCTTAGAAAGAAGTCTTTGGCTTTGGATAATGCAATGCCTCGAATCGTTCGATGGCATTCGGAAAAAAGCTCCACATCACTTGAGTTATGATTGGTACGATAAGTTGATAAGTGGAAATGAGGTATGGTTTTTTTACTGATAAAATATTACTAATATTAAATAAGTTAGCAAATAGATAAATTATTACTAATATTAATTTGTGGTATTGTATCACAGGTGCATTGCATTCCAATAATGAAGCCATCTAAGAAAGAATCTAAAAGTAAATGGGTAAAGTGCTTTGAAGAATTGGTGGACAAAAAAGATGAAACTATTGATGAGTTAGTAAGGGAGTTGGATAAAATAAAGGTTTAAGGTCCTCTTGATGGCATAGATGAGCAGCAGCAACAACAACAAAGGCAAGACCAACAACATGAGCTTGAAAAAACATATGTGATTAATGAAGATGTTGTTGAGCAGAGGCAAGTGATTAATGAAGAGGAACGTCTTCATGCAAGTCCTGCGCTGTAAAAATAATCATGTGCACATGAGACACCTATGATGGGTTATAGTCTGAATGATTTTGGTATTTCTGGTATTGCTGCTTCTGGTTTTAATAGGTTCGCTTCTAGTTTTGATGTATTGCATTCTCGTAGTAAAGCTAATATTAAAGATAGTTTTGAGGAGTAGTTAGGCATAATTGAGGAAAATTTAAAGATACATCCGAAAAAGATGGGAAAAGCATTGAATGATATTCAAAAAAGTTTGAATTATTTGGTGAAGATACATGATATTAAAGTTTTCAGGAATATTAGACGTCCAACTAGATTTAGGAGCCCCTCTTGGACAAGTGATGGACGACAAAAAAGGAAACACAGAGTAGCTAAAGTGATAAGGCAATCATGTAAGAGTCATCGACTGAGAAAAAGTACTATGGAAGTAGTTATACCTCCTGCTTTGTTGGATGATTCTTTTGAAGAGTAGCGGAAGTCAGATGAAGAAGAGCAAGAAAATTCATGACAGAACTTACTGTGCAGATGTTTTGAACCATCCAATTGCTGTCAAATATTTAAATGTTTAGAGTTTGAATATATATATATATATATATATATTCTCTTCTATGCTTTATTCTAAAATCTTTTTTGTTAAGTTCAATTATATCTTGCAATTTATAATCTCATATGTAAGAGATCTAACATTTAGTCGTAAGAGATCTCTTATGCTTTATATATCAATCTCCTATGTGAATAGAAATATCTCCTATATTGCAGCAGAAGAATCTTATACATTTTATATTAATATCTCCTACAGTTTACTACACAAATCTCCTGCTTCAAATCTCCATGGTCGTAAGAGATCTATGTCATGGTCGTAAGAGACTATGTGCAAGCGTGTAGACATTGGCAATAATAGTCCTTATACTTTGATGTATGTCTGATATAATGCGCAAGTCATCACTACCAGGAATGAATTCAGCTAGCTTCTTGAAAAAATATGTCCATGAGTTATCATTCTCCGAGTCAACAACATCAAATGCAAGTGAAAAAAATATGTTGATTACCATCTTGCGCGCACGCTGATATTATTACACCACCATATTTTTCTGTCCAGAATGTCCCATCTTCAGAAATCACTCTCCTAATATAAGAAACTCCTTCTATAGTTGTCCCATAAACAAGAAAGCAATATTTGAATTTGTTATGTTCATCCAACACTAATCTGTCCTCGAACCCGAGTTTCTTTGCTCCAACATATGTAAGTACCCAAATAATGAATAGCCTTCTTCTGGTGTCCCTTGTATGATTGCCAAGGCTTCCTGTTTTGTTTTCCAAGCATTCCAGTAACTAACTTCACATCCAATTTCATTATGCACCAATGATTTTACCTCTTTTGGTGTTGGTCCTTGTCCCGATGAATCAAAATTTTTGCGCATCATTTCGGCAATTACATCATAGGAAGCTTGTTTATGGTACTTTGCTACACTTTTACTCCCACAATTATACTCACCACAGTAATTTTTAACGACAAAGCGTGACGAATTAGCTAACATCACAATATGTACACGCCAAGTGCACTCCTTAATAATACATTTAACAAAAACCAACGAAGGATTAGGCTTCTTTGTCTTGACTTGAAACTTTTCAGACACATCAATCATGTTTAGCTTCCTCAAACTTCCTTTTTGCTTTCAAATATTTTCCCCAAATGAAGATCAGAACGATTACTAAATCTACCTTCATTGCAACACTCGTTGCTCGACATGGTTGTGAAGATATCCTCCCAAGTCATATTTTCCATGGCACTTGATCATTCCAAAAATGGCATTCCAATATTCTCTCCCTCCCTAAAATAACCTCCTTCGGAACAAATAGTTCCAGAATCATCAACAATTGTCAAATAGGACTTTAAATCAAAATCATCCTCTATTGCAGCATACGGAGTCTCTTGCCAAGTTTTATCCAAAACCATTGGCTTGTAACTCATATTAATATTTTCCGGATTATATGTTATCTTGTATCGCTGATATATTACTTCTACCAAATCATTATAACGTACTCCTTGGCGACAATGAATCTCCCTAACAGTTTTCCTCTCCTTAGACTCAAACTCAATGCGAATAGTCAAATCACCCATTGATATCTTCCTGTAAGTAAAAATAAAAGTCAATTGATTCCAGTCTCTTGCATTTTATAATATTAACCTCCTATGTTTAATATACAGTTCTCTTATATAAATGGAAAATGGAAAAAAATACCCCTATCGTTTGGTAAATGATTTACTTTTATGTTCCATCCACCTATTGGTCCAAAAATGTATACAATATTATATTCTGGTCTAAAATCACCCCTGCGACTAATAAAAATTTTTGTGGTCCCCTTTTTAATGTGTTGGCAAAATGTAATTGGGCCACGTGGCTTCCTGATCCGAATCGATTTTAACCCACCCCATTTGTTAGACCCGACCCATCCATAAAACAATGAGCATCATTTTCTCAAACTTTAATCGGACTCTTAGAGAAACACGATAGAGTATTTCTATGATACCCATTAAGGATTTTCAAATTGTCACGACCCAAAATCCAACTAGTCGTGATGACACCTAACCCAACCCGCTATGTG
This sequence comes from Nicotiana tomentosiformis, assembly GCF_000390325.3. Taxonomy (NCBI): domain Eukaryota; kingdom Viridiplantae; phylum Streptophyta; class Magnoliopsida; order Solanales; family Solanaceae; genus Nicotiana; species Nicotiana tomentosiformis. Next base: position 135,404,635 of record NC_090813.1, read on the forward strand.
TAATATTTTGAGGATTAGCATTCCGTTCGGTGGCTTCAGGTCTCGAGTAGCTTTATATTATCTGTTATGATGTGCGTGCATGGCCGAGTTTGGATTTCGGATAATTCGGGATCGATTTGGAAGAAGGATTCTTGTTTTAGAAGCATAAGCGGTAAGAGTTGATCGAAGTCTTGGCTTTTATGTAGACGAATCCAAAATAGCATTTTGATGATTCTAATAGTTTCGTATGGTGATTTTGGACTTAGGCGTGTGTCCAGATTTGGATTTGGAGGTCCGTAGGGTAATTTGATGCATTTTGGCAAAAATTGGAAAGTTGAAGTTTTGAAAGGTTAAGAAGTTTGACCAGGAGTTGACTTTGTCGATATGAAGCTCGAATTGAGATTCTGATAGTTGGATTAGCTCCGTCATGTTATTTGGAACTTGCATGAAAAATTTATCGTCATTCCGGGTTGATTTGAAATTTTTTGGCACAAGTTTTGGAAGTTAGAAGGTTTGAAAGTTCATAAGTTCGATTCGAGGTGTGATTCCTAGTTTCAATATTATTTGATGTAATTTGAGGCCTCAAGTAGGCCCGTGTATTGTTACAGGATATGTTGGTATATTTGGGTGAGGTCCCGGGGGCCTCGGGTGGATTTCGGATGGTTAACAGTTTGGATATTAGACTAAGGAAATTTCTGGGCTGCTGGTTCTAGTGCGTCGCACCTGCGAGTTTTGGTGCACAGGTGCGTGACCGCTTCTACGAGATTCTTGGCCGCTTCTGCAATGTTGGTTTAGATCCTGTTATGTCGCTTCTGTGGGAAGGGGAGCGCAGGTGCGAGCTCACATATGCGAAAGGTCGATCGCAGATGCGCGATATGAGTTCTAGGTGGTCATTCACTTCTGCGGTGTTTGTCACGCTTTTGTGCAATCGCAGCTCTCAAGTGAAGGCTGCAAGTGCGGTGCTTTTCTCGCAAAAGCGAGGCTGCATGCATGGCAATTTTGTGCGCAAATGCAAAGAGCGCTCGACAGAACACATATAAGTCAAAGGTTTGATATTTTCAACATATTTTGAGTTGTAGACCTCGACTTTGGGAGATATTTCGTGGGTTTTTCAAGAAATTCATTGGGGTAAGTGTTCTCTACCCAAATATTATTATATTTAATGAATCCATTACTATTTTAATCATTTAGTTAGTGAATTAAGTTGGAAATTTGTGGAAAATTTGTAAAAAACATCTTTCAAAATTTAAAATGATGATTTGAAGAACAAATTAATGTCGAAAATTAATAATTTTGGTATAGTTGAACTCGTATCAGAATGGGTATTCGGGTTTTGTGAATTTTATCAGGTTCTAAGGTGCGGGCCTAGAGGTTGACTTTTGGGTTAACTTTTTAGTTCTTATTAAAGACTGAAACTTTATTATCCAAAATTATTTTGTATGAGTTTTATTTATGATTTGAAGTTATTTTTGGCTAGATTTGAACCGTCCGGAGGTTGTTTCACTCGAGAAGGTCATTTTATAGTAACGGTCTAGTTTTATTTAGGTAAGTATCTTGCCTAACTTTGTGTGGGGGAACTACCCCTTAGGATTTGAGTCACTTGTTCTAATTGTGTCATGTGAAGGCTATGTACGCGAGGTGACGAGTACGTACTCGGGCTTATTTTTGGAAATTTGACTGTTTAGGGCTCTTAGGTTCTTATATCCATTAAATATGAAGTTGGTTGTCATGTTAAATTCCAAATTTACTAAATTTACCCTTACGTGTCTTATTTGGAATTTAGTTGCTTAATATTTTAGTCTTATTGTCGATTAAACTCTTAGGTGCTTTAATTGAAGTTGTTGCCTTTTTTTTATTGACATGCTATTCTTTCCGTAATTGTTTATCCTTGATTGAAGTTATTATTATATTTTCCATAATATGCTTATCCTTCATTGAATTTGTTTTATCCCTTCCGTAATTGCTCAACCCTAAATGAAGTTTTTTTATCCCTTATCATTGTTGACTTATCCTTATGGAATCATTGATTCATGTTATCCCTCTTATCGTTGAATTGTACTTTCGTGGGATCATTGCTACACATTATCTCTTCCTTGTTGAGCTATTCTTGTTGAAACCATTATTTCGTATTGTGTCTTTCATTGTGAGCTCGTTCTACCGTTTCATTGTGTTTTGAAGTTCCTGAGTTGATTTACTTTTCGTATTCTCGAATTGTTGATTTACCTTACTTTTAGTGTTGTTGAACCGAGGGCTATGCGTGGTTGTGATATTGAAACTGTTTTGAGTAAATGTTGTGGCATGTGGACACATATTGAGAAAGTCATTTATCTGAGTTGTTATGTTTTGGCATACATGTTATTGTTGAGATAATTGTTATGTTGTTTGCATGAGGTTTCTGCCATGCCATTGTTATTGTGTTTGCACGAGGTTTCCGTTGTGTTGTTGTTATTGTGTCGCACGAGGTTTCTACCATGCTGTTGTTATTATTGATAAACATGTGGTGGTATAAGGTCTGGGTGTTGAAACGCATGCAGTGAGATAAGATGGGCTTGAAACGTGTGGCTAGTAGGGAAACAACTTGAAGTCATGCGGTGTGATAAAGTGGGCTAAAACACGGGATGTTATTTCGGGAAAATGATTTCAAAAACTAAATATAAAGGCTCCCGTGGTGATATAAGGAAAAGTTATGATTCATTTTATGATTTGAGACTATGGGGCGGTTCCTCGGTAGGGCTCTTGTTGTCATTTCCCCATTCTTTTGTACTTGCCTTTGATTGTTGTCTCCTTAGCATACTATTAATTGTCTTCCTCTGTGTTGCACTATTTTCTTAGTTCTATGTAGATAATCTTGTTGTGCTAGTCGTTGCTTCAAACTTCATTACTGCCTTTATTATACTGTACATTGCGTGGTGATTGTTTCTTATGTGCCATTCATTGTCTTTGCTCATATTTGTTGACTTGTATTGTGGTATAACACTTGCACAAGCATACACGTAGTTAAATCACCCATATCAGTTTTAGATGATGAAGACCATTATACGTACTCTTGTCTATTGCATTCTGTGTGAGGATTGTCTATTGGCACGTGAGTCGTCCGTGCGGTTATGAGTTGTAATATGGGCACAAGATGCCAAGTGATTAAGATTCATGAATTGGGACCCATAAGCTGTGATTATTGATAAGTAGAGATTTTGGCTGCTTATTTGTACTCTTTTACTTGCGTTTTAGCTCAAAATTGCTTAAAGGTATTCCCGAAATCTAAGGGAATATGCTTACTTGCAGGAGTGTTAGAATATGAGCTATAGAAATGAAAATCAACTCAAGAAGGAGTTATATTGGAGAAGGACAAAAACAAGGCTAAAAGGGCACAGTGCGGACCACACAATATTGAGTGCGGCCGCAGATAATGAAGAAAACCTCTGACAAGAAATGACATGTAAAGTGCGGACCGCACAATTCTGGTGTGGCCGCAGAAGACAAATATCAGAGAGATGGGATTTCAAGTTCAAAAAGAAATGCGGACCGCACCATTTTTGTGCGGACGCATAATCAAGAGCGCGGCCGCACTCATTTTTATGCGATTTGCAGAAGTCTCACACAACCAGAGCCCAAGATCAAGGAGTGCGGACCGCACTATAATTGTTCTACCGCAGAAGCAAGAGTGCGGCCGCACTCACAAATGTGCGGTCCACAGTAGTTGAAGGAGTGAGGCCGTGTCATGCCCCAAAACCGAGTAGCGGGACCGGCGCTCAATCGAGTGAACTCGACCGAGCAAGCCTGTTAGATTTTATTCTACCCAAACTCATCCATGAATAGAGATAATACATATTATCATTAATTAGACGAAAATGTGTTCATGTATACAATATCAATTCATTTCTAATAGTTTCATCATTTTTAAAGTCTCAAATGGACAAGTAATACGTCCACAACAAAACCTAGTTTTTCTTTCCCCAGCACCAATACACAACCCACATTATGTCTACGGAGCCTCTATAGATAAAGTAGAGTACAATGATAATGCCGGCAACAAGGCCCCGGATATACCTCAAATAGAATACATAAAGTACAAAAGATTCATGACCCCGGAATGAAGTGGGGCTCACCAAGTCATCTGGGATAAAGGTGCACTGCTATCACTGACCAATATCTCCTACTGTGGAATCACCTGCATCCATTGAAAGATGCAGCGCCCCCGGCAAAAGGGACGTTAGTACTGTCGAATAACACTAGTATGTATAACTAAACACCCTCTCAATAGAATGACAAATAATACAAATAAGATTATCATAATATGAATGAAAGCCTTAATCAACATCAAACCTCAATTTAGGATCAAGACAGTGTTCAAATTAATTTTGATATCTCACATTGGGAGATGTTTAGTATCGATATACCATTGTCCACAATACCATTATTCACAATACCGGTACCACCGTACTCTTAGCACGGAGTTTGATCACGACCCGATTGGCTAGGCCATCTTATTTGAGACATCAACCTTTTTATATCAATCATCGCGTTTCATAATACTTTCACATCTTTTTATTTCATTGGCACTAGTGGCTAAATTATAAGATCATTCTTGGCACGTTGGCCATATTCAGTATTTCATACTCACATTATCAATTTCAAATATCATCCTCATCATCAACAATAAACACAATTCAAATCAAAGTGTGTAGTACACATGTGAGCAATTTAGAGTCTAATGCACATAGAGATATTTCACAAAATTTGGCATAATAGCCTTTATTTGAACTTGACTTAAAGTCAAAACATTATTAATGCACAACTCATATTTTAACACATCCTCAATTGGTAACATAACATGAATAGAGCATTTGGGATGCTTGTTGAACATATATCTTTCAACCCAATCTTACTCGGAATAGCCAATTTCATAATGAATCACTCGGGACTTACATAATTTACATGAATATCGTGAGATTCAATTCTAAGAGAAGAGTTTAGCCAACATAACTCACTTGAGCTTCCTTACACTCTAAATATTCCATAATTCTTAGCAACTTCAATCTATTTTAGAAATATAACAAATTGAACCAAAATTAGAAAGATGATCATGGTTCTAGCTCATTTGAGCATTTTATCAAACACTAGATGTGCATTAAGGTTTCAAGGTCCTTTCATGGAGGATTCCATCATCCCACAACCCAACCTTTACCATTTTTAGCTCAACAATCTTTCTACACCCTTTGATAACACATGCATGTAAAATAACCAACCCTCTTGCCCAGAAATTATCTTGCTTATTATCCATTTCTACACAAAATTTGAAATTGAGGGTTAGGGTGTAGAATCTTACCTCTAGGATGAAAACCTAGTGAGTTTCCCTTCTCAATCTTCCAAAACTTGGGCAAGAATTGAAGAACAATTATTGGAGAATACCTTCTCACTCTAGGGCACCCTCTCTCACTCTAAAATGTTAGATAATAACTCAAAAATAACCCAAAGAGTGTATTTAACGAAATAGGGTTGGGTTTTAAAAATCCAAAAATGGAGCTCCGGAACAGGTTTTGCGGCCGCATATGCGACCGCATATCGGTCGCATAATTGGTTACAAAATAGCCAAAATTGTCTGTGTATGCGGTCACTATGCGGTTCGCATAACTGTTATGCGGTCGCATAATGCACCGCATAACAGTTATGCGGTCGCATAGTCGACCGCATAGCTGCTTCCAGAATATCCCTCACCTGCTCACTTCTGCGGCCATTATGCGGCCCACAGAGTGATTATGCGGTCGCATAATGGACCACATAAATGCACATTTCTGGCAAAAAATTTCCTTTACTTTTCCTTGGCGAAGAATTTCTATAATCCTCAAACACGTAAGCCTAATCCGGCACCATGAAACATTATTTTCTTTGAAAATTTTACCAGGCCTTACACTTAAGTACTTCGAAATTTTCCGGGTTTTTACAGGCCGCAATCCAGAATTGTGCAGCAGAACTGGAACCTGTCAAGCCAAGTCTCGTTGTGCGGACCGCACACATAATTATGCGAACGCACAAACTCCGCAGGGGCATTTTTGTCAGATTTATTTAGCTTAGTATAAATAGAACTTTTTGTCATTTTTAGGGTAAGTTTTGTTTTGGGAGACCACCTGAGCCGTTTTTCTTTACTGGTTTGAGTAATATTGTACTAGATTAGCTTCTAAACATTAGATTTTCTTTCCCTAATCAATTATTTGTGGTGTGAGTTTAGGAGACATCAATATTTTGCGCCGTTGCCGGGGATTTAGCTATATATCTAGGTTTTTGTGTGATTTGTCTTCTTTTCCTTTTGAGTCACTAATTTTGTTTTTGAATTGCTTATAGGTACGAGAATGGCTCTCAACAACGAGCCTATTGGTAATTTGCCATTGGGGGAGGAAGTGAATGATGATCAAGGAGATGAGGTTCTTCCCGAAGCTCAAGCAAATAAGCGAGGCCGACCGCCTAATGATAATGTTCTCGTCCCTCCCCCACATCCACCAAGAACGACAGCGCACCGGGTGTTGCCGAACGAGGGTTATGCAAGTGCTATAGTCCCGCCCCGCATTAGGGGGGGAAACTTCCAAATCTTTAACGTGATTCTTACTCTACTTGAGCAACAAGTATTCTTCACCGAGGCTCCAAATCAAAATGCTTACAAGCATCTCAAGGGGTTCGTCAATTCTTGTTAGGGGAGCAAGCAAACTAATGTTTCTGAGGACGCGCTGAGGTTGAGGCTATTTCCTTTTTCTGGGGAAAAGCATTGGACTGGCTAGAGAGATTTCCCAATCATTCCATCCATACATGGGATGAGTTGGCCGAAAAATTCATTGCCAAATTCTTCTCTCCGGGGCACATGGCTGCACTACGGGGTGAAATTCTAGCGTTCAAGCAAGAGCCCAATGAGTCATTGCATGAGATTTGGGAAATATATCGTACCATGGTTAAAGAGCGGCCGAATAATGATATTATCGAGGCCATGATCCAACAAACCTTCTACAGGGGGATCAACACAATAAATCAATGTGTGGTAAATCAACTCGCCGGTGGGAACTTCATGAACACACCTTATGCCGAAACTTGTGAAATTTTGGATGAGATGGCGGATACCTCATCGGCATGGCAAAGTAGGGCCAAGTTCCGCAAGGTGACCCCAATGTCATTCACCTACACAAGGAACTACATGATCATGGGCAAGTTATCGCAGAGTTAACAACCACAATGAACCGACTGGCCAAAGCTCAGCTGCAACAAATTCAAGGGCTGAAACAAGTGAATGCGATGGAAGGTGTAAATATGATGATGAACAAGAGACGGAAAAAAGGTCAACAAGGGCAAAGTCATCCAGAACAATTCATGCAAGATGATAGTGGGTATGACTAAGGTGATTCTTATAATGAGCAAGAAGAAGAAGTACAATACGTCAACAATTATTAAGGTCAAAGAAACAATGCTCAAAATCAACAACAATGAAGATCACAAGGAAATCAAGGAAATTGGAACAACCAAGGCCACCAAGGAAATTGGAGTGGTGGAAACAACAATCAAAGCAATTGGAATAATCAAGGAAACCAAGGCAATTGGAGTGGCAACAATCAAAGTAATTGGGGAGGTAATCAAGGAGGGTGGAACAACAACAACAACCAGGGTTCGGGTTTTCAAAGGACCCCGATGTTCCAACAACCGAGCAATCAACCTCCTTATCCTTCTCAAGGCCCAAGCTCTTCTAATAATGAGATGGGATGGATTGAAAGTATGTTTAAACAAATGATGGAGAAAAATTCTGACTCTAATGCTCAATTAGCCTCCCACAATACTTCAATCTGCAATTTGGAGGTTCAACTTGGCCAAATCTCACAAGAATTGAACACTCGTCCTAAGGGAGCACTACCAAGTGATACGGTGGTGAACCTAAAGGGGGGAATAATACGGGACATACTATGGCCGTGACTACGAGAAGTGGAAAAAGTGGAGATGCAACCATCTCAAATCAAAGAAGAATTGTGGATGATGATGTTGTAGTTCAAGAAGATGAAATTCCAAGCAATGTGGTTCAATCTAATGACGAAGTGAGAATTGATATTGATGAAAATGTGGAGGAGATGTAAGAAGAGGTGAACCCGTCTAGGAAGCACGTGAATGACATACTGGAACCGGTAGTGCCAAAGGCTAAGGCACCAATGCCAAGGCCTCCTTCTCCATACCCTCAAAGGCTTGCAAAGCAAAATAGTGAGAACCAATTCAAAATGTTTATTGACATGATGAAGAGTTTGTCTATCAATGTACCATTGGTTTAGGCGTTGGAACAAATGCCGGGTTATGCAAAGTTCATGAAGGACTTGGTCACCAAGAAGAGGTCGATGAATTATGAAACTATCAAGATGACACATCAAGTGAGTGCTATTGTGCACTCAATGGCTCCGAAATTGGAAGATCCGGGTGCTTTCACAATCCCTTGCACTATTGGGAGCGCCGACTTTGCCAAAGCTTTATATGATTTGGGGGCAAGCATCAACTTGTTGCCCTACTCTGTGTTCAAAACTTTGGGAATTGGGCAACCAAGACCCACATCTATGAGGTTGCAAATGGCGGATCGAACTATGAAGAGGCCATTGGGAATTATTGATGAAGTGTTAGTCCGAGTTGATAAGTTCATCCTTCCAGCGGACTTTGTTATCCTAGATTATGAGGTTGACTACGAGGTGCCTATTATCTTAGGTAGACCTTTCCTTGCTACGGGGAAAGCTCTTGTTGATGTGGAAGCCAGTGAGCTCACTTTCCGGGTGGGTGATGAAAAGGTGGTTTTCCATGTGTGCAAATCGATGAGGCAACCAAATAGCAACGAAGTATGTTCGTTCGTAGATTTAGTGACCGAAGTAATTGTTGATGATGCTAATGCTGTGATGAATGTTGAGGATACCTTGGAAGTTATGTTGCTCAATCATGATGATGATGAGAAGGAAGGCTTTGTGGAATGTGTCAATGCTTTGCAAGGAATGGGGTCATATACTTATGAACCCCGAAAACTATCCTTAGATCTTGAGAACCGGAAGACTCCTCCAACAAAGCCCTCAATCGAGGAGCCTCCCACTTTGCCTTCACATCTCAGGTATGAGTTTCTTGGACCTTGTTCCACTTTACCTGTTATTCTTTCCTCTTTCTTGACTAACATGCAGGTAGATTCTACTTTGGCGGTGCTCTAAAAGAGGAAGAAAGCTATAGGTTGGACATTGGCGGATATTCGGGGTATAAGCCCCGCCTTTTGCATGCATAAGATTATTTTGGAGGAGGATGCCAAACCCCCCGTGGAGCATCAAAGAAGATTGAATGAAGCAATGTAAGAGGTAGTGAAGAAGGAGATCATAAAGTGGTTGGATTCCGGGGTTGTTTACCCCATTTTCGATAGCTCATGGACTTCTCCGGTGTAATGTGTCCCAAAGAAAGGGGGCATGACTGTGATAACTAATGACAAGAATGAATTGATCCCCATAAGAACTATCACCGGGTGGAGAGTGTTCATGGACTATAGGAAGCTCAACAAAGTCACTCGAAAAGATCATTTTCCGCTACCATTTCTTGATCAAATGTTGGATAGGGTTGCCGGACGTGCTTTTTATTGCTTCCTGGATGGATACTCCGGCTACAATCAGATTCTTATTGATCCTGAGGACCAAGAGAAGACCACTTTCACTTGTCCATATGGTACCTTTGCATTCTCGAGGATGCCATTTAGGTTATGTAATGCACTAGTGACTTTTCAACGGTGTATGATGGTTATTTTCACTGATATGGTGGAAGATAGTCTTGAGGTCTTCATGGACGATTTCTCCGTCGTTGGGAATGCTTTTGATGATTACTTGAACAACTTGGACAAGGTATTAGCAAGATGTGAGAGAACTAACTTGGTTTTGAATTGGTAGAAATGTCACTTCATGGTCGAGGAAGGCATTGTCCTCGGTCACAAGATTTCAAATTATGGTATTGAGGTTGATAAGGCCAAAGTTGAAGTGATCTCCAAACTCCCCCTCCTACATCCGTGAAGGGAGTGAGGAGCTTTTTGGGTGATGCGGGGTTCTATCGCCGATTCATTAAGATATTTCTAAGGTGGTGAACCCTTTGTGTAAACTTTTGGAGAAGGATGCCAAGTTCCATTTCAATGAATATTTCATGAAGGCATTCGAGTTGCTTAAGTTCAAGTTGACTACTACTCCTATTATTACCGCACTGGATTGGAGCTTTCCTTTTGAGCTCATGTGTGACGCAAGTGATGTGGCAGTTGGAGCGGTGTTGGGGCAACGTATCAACAAAATCTTTCGTGCGGTCTATTATGCAAGAAAGACCATGAATGATGCCCAAGTCAACTACACAGTGACTGAAAAAGAGCTCCTTCCTATTGTCTTTGCTATGGAGAAGTTCCGCCCGTACTTGATGGGTACAAAGGTAATTGTTCACACCGACCATGCGGCGATTCGGTATTGGATGAGAAAGAAGGATTTTAAGGCAAGGTTGATGCGGTGGGTGCTTCTATTGCAAGAGTTTGATCTAGAGATTCAAGACCGCAAGGGTAGTGAGAAACAAGTGGCGGACCACTTGTCCTGATTGGAGGAGGAGGGGAGGCCACATGATGACCTTGAGATAAATGATTCATTTCCCGATGAGCAACTCCTAGCCATTTCTATGACTGGGATGCCATTGTTCGCCGACTTTGCCAATTATCTTGTGAGTGGCATTGTACCAAATGAGTTCTCTTCAAACCAAAGGAAGAATTTCAAACAGGATTGCCTTGACTATTATTGGGATGAGCCGTATCTTTTCTGGATATGTACCGATGGTGTGATCTGACGATGTTTGCCGGAGGAAGAACAAATGGGTATTCTTGAGGCTTGCCACTCTTCACCGTATGGTGGTCACCATGGTGGAGCAAGAATGACGGCAAAAGTTTTTAGTTGTGGATTCTATTGGCCTACTCTCTACAAGGATGCTAGGAAGCTTGTCAAGCGGTGTGATGAATGCCAAAGGGCCGGTGGGATCTCAAAGAAAAATGAAATGCCATCCACTACCATTTTGGAGATAGATATTTTCGATGTGTGGGGTATTGTATTTATGGGTCCGTTTGTTAGCTCTTGTGGGAACACCTACATTCTAGTTGCGGTGGATTATGTATCTAAATGGGTTGAGGCCATTGCTTTGCCCCACAATGAAGCAAGGAGTGTGGTGGCATTCTTGAAAAAGAACATCTTCACGAGGTTTGGTACCCCAAGAACCATTATTAGTGATGGGGGTTTGCATTTTTGCAACAAGGCTTTTGATACCTTACTCACAAAGTATGGTGTCACTCACAAAGTATCAATCCCCTACCATCCTCAAGCAAGCGGACAAGTTGAAGTCTCCAACCGGGAGATAAAGAGTATTTAGTCAAAGACAGTCAATGCCAACCGGACGGATTGGTAGGAAAACTTAATGATGCTCTTTGGGCTTATAGAACGGCCAACAAAACAACGATCGAGATGTCTCCATACTGGTTAATATTCGGGAAGGCATGCCATCTTCCGATAGTACTTGAGCATAAGGCCATGTGGGCTTTGAAAATGTTGAACCTTGAATGGGATGTCGCGGCAAATCTAAGGGTGTCACAATTGAGTGAGCTTGATGAATTCTGGTAACATGCCTACACAAGCTCATCCCTTTACAAGGAGAAGATGAAGTACCTCCATGACAAGTACATCCGCAACAAGGAATTTAAAGAGGGTGATCTTGTGCTATTGTTCAATTCCCCGTTACGGATGTTTCCGGGCAAGTTGAAGTCAAAATGGAGTGGCCCCTTTGAAGTGGTGAATGTAACCCCCTTTGGTGCTCTAGATTTGAAAAATAAGAATGACGAGGTGTTTATAGTCAACGGGCATCGGATTAAACATTATCTTGGCAAGGTTGATGATGGCCACATTGTGGCGGTCCTTCATTTCAAATGAGTGGTAATCTGCTTTGTGTCGCGACGTTAAATCAGGCACTTTTTGGGAGGCAACCCATGTGTCTTTTCTTTTTCTCTTTCACCTTTGTTAGATAGGCTTTGTTTTGTGCTAACTAGTTTTGAAGTATATGTAGGAATGGGTGTGCATTGCAGGGACTAAGCAAGAAAAATTGGCTAATTGACACAAAAGTGCGGACCACACCAAAATTATGCGAACCGCACAATCACTCTGCGGCTGCACAATTCTTTGTGCGGTTGCACAACTGGAAGATCAAAATTGCATGCTCTCTGAAGTTTGGCCTGTCAAAAATCCTTAACAAAGTGAGGCCGCACACAAAATTGTGCGGTCTGCACAAATTCTGCAGCCGTACTCACTTTTATGCGGTCCGCAGAACGTCTTCGAAGGAACAGGTAATGAGTGAGGATCGCACTCAAACATTGTGCGGCCGCACTCAGGTAGGTCTGGGCCCAACAGGTCAAAGTATAAATAGGGCTTTTCTCAACTTTTTACACTTTATATTCTCTGAACCTTCAAGCCCTAAGCAAACACAGTGCATCCCCCACTAATTCTCAAACGTCAAGCATTTCATCTCTTAGATTCTCAACTGCATCATTCATTACTGGTATGTTCATTTCATCTGTAGATTTTGCATCTTCTCTTAGTTTTGTTCTTTTGTCTAGGGTTAATTTCATGCCTAAAAATGTCAATAGTTAGTCATCTTTGCTTAAAATCATGTGGGTAGCTTCATAATTTTTAATTGGGGCCTAGGTAAATAGCTAATCATGCTTAATTGTTAGGGCCATGTCTAATTCTTGCATAACTTGCATGAATCATTAAATAGTGCCGTGTTAATCCAAATTTTGCGGCCGCACACACTTTCGTGCGGTCTGCAGTCTCTAAGTTAGGGCATATGTATGCTTGAATTGTGCGGACCGCACTCAAAAATATGCGGTCCGCAGTGAAATTGTGCGGTCCGCAGTCAAAATTGTGTGGTCTGCACTGTTAAATTATCAGAGACCCAGTAGTCTGAACCTGGGGCTGTGCGGCCGCATTCAAAATTGTGTGGTCCGCACTTTTGATTGTATGGTCGCACTCACTTTTGTGCGGTTCGCACTTGGCAGTTTGCGACCGCACTCACTTTTGTGCGGTCCGCACTGCCTCTCCTGAGACTGTTTATCCACAACTAGCCTGCAACTGTCATGTATGTATTTGAGTCCTATGAACCTGAACTCTAACTGATTCTTATTGTTATAATTGCAGACAATGGTTAGATCGCGTGGTGGAGGAGATACATCAAAGGGGAGGGCAGAACCCTCCCGAGGCAGAGGCCGAGGCAAGAGTAACCTACCACTAGCCATCCAGAGAGTGATATCTACGGCCAACCTACGGCCAACAGAGTCCCTGAATCATCAGACACTAATGAGAATCTCCCGTCTAGAGAAGTTTCTGAAGGAAACTCTGACCAAGCCCCACCTAACACTCAATCTCAACAAGTCCCGGGTAGATTTCACTTGGTTGATGAATCATCTTCCACTGCTAGTTCTTCTAAAGGTTCGGAAGAGGGTAGCCATGATTCTGAGCCCTCTTCCTCACATGCCCCGCCTGCACCAATCAATGTTGATAATGATGATGATATCCCGAACGATGGTAGAAGGGGTGATGCTACAGTGGGGGGTTTAGAGAGATCGAGGAAAAGGGAGATGTGGGAAGATAGATTTGTCAGCTTGACTGCCTTCAACAGATTTAGAGAGTGGTGGCCCCAGAGATCGCTCACTCTTGAGCGATAATTCTTGATGAAGGATTTGGACAAGCACAACCCAAATGTCCTCAAATAGTTCTAGGAGAGAAAAGGATGGAAATGATTCACCCAAAGAGCCCTCGATGCAAATGAGCACTTGGTTAAAGAATTTTATGCCAATGTGGCTCACATTAAGAAGGGTACCAAGGTGACAAAAGTGCGAAATCTGAAAATCCGATTCGACTCATGTGCTTTGAACTCTTATGTGGGATTTGAAGAAGTGTAGGCAGCCCAATACTTGCAAAAACTGGCTATGGGTGAGGCAGCTCGCCCGTGGCTAGCTGAGATTTTGGCTATTCGAGGATCAGCACCTCCGTGGCTTACAACAAGGATTCCCATAGTTTGTGCCACCCTATACTTTGAAGCTAAAGAGTTGAAGACTTTCGTGTGCACTGCATTGACCCGTGCTTGAATGAGAACAACCTCTCACTTCCCCGAGCAGTCCTGGTGGCTTCGATTATGGCTGGGTACCCGATCAATGTGGGTGCTATAATGTCAACCAACATCACTTTGGCTGTCCAGAAAGATGAGAGATCCTACCCTTACCTGAACCTCCTCACAGAGTACTTCAATGATCAAAAGGTGGAGCCGAGGCGGTATGATACTAAGGTAAAGGCCAAGAAGCCTTTCTCATAGTACCACCTACAGGGTTCTGACAACCCGAAGTTCAAGGGTAAGGCAACTACCTCTGCTAGCCAGCCTGAGGAGCCAGCGGCAGTAGTTATCGATTCAGCTGCTGAGCCTTCCACAGTAGTCGGTCCTTCCACCGGGACAGCAGCCATGCCACAACTATCTTCTTCCAGACCATCAGCTCCATTATCAGTGCCAGCTTCATCTACTTATCCACTGACTGTGCTGCAAATCTCCCAGACATTGGCGAGTCTCAACAACTGGATGCAGGCAGCTACTTCAAAGCTGTCTGACATATCCAGTGCTGTTGCAGAATAGTCTTCTACCCGGGATACACCACAGGTACTTCCGTCAGTGGAGGAAACATTGAAGAAGATTCTCGACAACCAGAAGACTATTATGGAGACTCTGGTGGCACATGGGGATGTCATTGAGGAGTTGGGCAAGCAGGTAAAGAAAATGCGAAAGTCTCAAGCTCCGAAGAAGTCGGTGGACAAGTTGACAACAGCAGTTACCAAGCTTGCATCTGCCGGAGATCTACCACTGGATTTACTCATGGAGACAGCGCCAGCAGTACCCGAGGCACCAAAGGCAGCAACTGGCCAGTCTGACGAGGTGGTTGCGACTGCCCACACCGCTGAGGAGATGATACAGATGCTCAACAACCCTATTGTCCCTCAGCCAGGTGATGATGCAATACAGCTAGAGGAGACCGAGGGTGCTGAGGATGCCATGCATACTGAGACCACATAGGGAGTTCTCTTAACTCTCTACCCCTTCTTGTTCTTATTTTTGATAAGTATTGGGGACAATGCTCATTTTTATTCGGGGGGTGGTCTATTTTGATTGATTTGACATTGACATTTGGTCTGTAATAACTATTATACAATTTTTCTTTTATCTTTATTTTCTCTTTGGTTATGTATATATTCTTCCCTTTCCCTTGATGTTTATATTCATTTTCCCCTCGGTTCGTATATTCGTTTGCCTTACTTTCTGTAGTTTAGCTTCTTTAGTTTGTATTTCTTAGTAGTATAACTTCTCATTTATTTTAGTAACTTCTTTTTGATTTGTTAGCTTCTTTTTAACGTTTGAGTGATCAATAAACCTTTGGCTTTCTTAATGCCATGGTTCTTTCCAAATGTGGATTTTGTGTGAACCGGGTGGCTCTTCCCAACGATAGATGGCGTGACAACCTTCTTAAGGGATTGAGTCCATTTTCTTTTAATGAATAAAAGTGTCTCTAACATTCTTCACTTGGTACCAACATATTTACCCACAACCTTATGGTTAAAAACAAGTTGTTGGCAGAAATTAGCTCTAATTGTGACCTTTTGACTCTTGTGTTGACTTAAGCAGTCATCGAGTGGTTCAGTCGAGCCATTCGTGATTCTCAATCTCAACTAGGGTTATTGTGGGCCCTCGACTCCATTCTCTTTAGCAATCCAGCAGTGTGAGAGGTGAGGTATTGAATTACAAGTCCAAGTACCCGTGCTAATAGTCTAGAACTTGCGCCGAATATTTTTCTAAGCGAAATTCTAAGTGTAGCTTGGCTTGAGAAATGATTGTAGGCTCTCCTTGGTCTAATTTGAAATTTGAAATCTTCCATAGCCTACCAATGTGATATCCCTAGTTAATCCATTTGAGACTAAGCCCTTTTTCTTTCAATAACCATGTTACAAGCCTTTATTCATTTGGTAATGACCCTCTCTTGGCACCCGATCTTTCCTTAGCATTCTTGCAAAACAATTGGCAAAAACATAAGTTTGGGGGGGAGAGATGAGGAGGTTGAAAGTGATATAAAGGTACAAAGAAGAGAAAGAAATGAAGAAAATGGAAGGCAAAGAAAAAAGAAGAAAGAAAATGAATAAAGTAAAAAGTTGAAGGGATTCAAAGAAAAGGAAGGATAAAAAGTCATGGAGTAAATAGAAAAGGAGAAAAAAAATGAGTTTCATGATCAAGAAAGAGTGACGTTACGTCTCTCTAGTTCCCTCGAGGAAAAAGAAATTGACTCCAAGAGTCGACAAAGTATGAGCCAAAAAGAGAAAATGGAGTGATTAAGGAAAGATGAACCCATTCTAGTCCATCAAGTCCTACCTTGATCCAAAAAGCCTTCATTACATCCCAAAAATGCCCTACGTGATTTCAAGTTGAGTGAGCTTGCATTAGTGATGATTTACAAGAGGGGCAAGCATATGGTACTTAAAGCCGTACTTGTGACATTCTTTTGAGAGAGATGAGTGAACTTTTCACTATCCTTGAATTGAGTGTTGCATTTTAAAGTGAGATTTTGCTAAAAGAGAGTAAAGGAGGAGTTTGGGATCCACAATGACCTACATAAAAGAGCGAGCTTCCTTGATGAATAAAGTCAACTCTTGATGCTCTAGTGTCACATTAGAACTATGGTACTCAAAAAGTCAAATCATTGCAATGTTGATAATTCATTCGTGTTGTGGATAATTATTGGTCCCAATTGATGTGCACCTTAGGCCAGCTGAAATAGCCTTTTTTCTAGTGGAAGTGGGAATTGCCTTAATTGCTTGAGGACAAGCAAAAGCTTAAGTTTGGGGGAGTTGATAAGTAGGGATTTTGACTGCTTATTTGCACTCTTTTACTTGCGTTTTAGCTCAAAATTGCTTAAAGGTATTCCCGAAATCTAAGGAAATATGCTTGCTTGCAGGAGTGTTAGAATATTAGCTAAAGAAATGAAAATCAACTCAAGAAGGATTAATATTGGAGAAGGACAAAAATAAGGCTAAAAGGGCACTGTGTGGACCGCACAATATTGAGTGCAGCCGCAGATAATGAAGAAAATCTCTGACAAGAAATGACATGTAAAGTGTGGACCACACAATTCTGGTGCGGCCACAGAAGACAAAGATCGGAGAGATGCGATTTCAAGTTCAAGAAGAAATGCGGACCGCACCATTTTTGTACGGCCAAATAATCAAGAGCACGACCGCACTCATTTTTATGCGGTCCGCAAAAGTCTTACACAGCCAGAGCCTAAGATCAAGGAGTACAGACCGCACTATAATTGTTCGGCCGCAGAAGCAAGAGTGCGGCCGCACTCAGAAATATGCGGTCCGCAGTAGTTGATGGAGTGCGGTCGCAATCCAGAATTATGCGGCCACAGAACTGGAACCTGTCAAGCCAAGTCTCGTTGTGCGGACTGCACACATAATTATGCTGCCGCACAACCTCCACAGGGGCATTTTTGTCAGATATTTTTTGCTTAGTATAAGTAGAATTTTTTGTCATTTTTAGGGTAAGTTTTATTTTGGGAGAGCACCTGAGCCATTTTTCTTTACTGGTTTGAGTAATATTGTACTAGATTAGCTTCTAAACATTAGATTTTCATTCTCTAATCAATTATTATGCATTCTATCTTAATTGCTTCTTGTATTTCTTCATTTTTCATGAGTAGCTAAATTTCTAGCTAGAGTTGTGGCCCAACCCTAGTGTGGGTACTTAATGGGTGTTTGATTTAGGACTTGTTTGTGATTGGGTTAGTGATATTTAGCCTAGTTCTTGCTTGAATTCAAGAATTAATGGTTGCAAACATTGATTCATGCCTAATTGACTTAGTCTCTACTTGAGAAAGTAGAGACTAAGTCTAGGAAAACTTGGCTAACAAGAAATTGGGGTGAACTCAAGAAATTGATAGCTCCAATTAAAGGGTTGAATCTAGAAATAGTAAGACCCGACTTGAGCATTTATCACTTGTTTTGTGCAATACCCATTTGTACTTGAGAAAGCCAAATTGGAAAAAACCACTCAAACTATAGAGAGGTATAGAGTGGGCGATTGTTTGTGATTGCTATATTACAACCCCGACCAATCAAACTTGCCCTAGAGTTTACAACCCAATAGGTAACCACCTAGGTGGAAGTCCCAACCCTAGATCTTTTATCATTTGGAAAATAACCAAAACCAAAAATACTGTCTTCTAGTTTTATAATTGCAATCAATAGTTTAAAGTAGAAGTAGAAATAACAAACAAGAATGTGGAAGTGTAATCTAAGGCATATCGTACAATTACACTAAGAATATACCTAATCCCAATTCTAACTCCCTGAGGATTTGACCCCGACTTGCGTTGGGTTTTATTATTGCTTCGACCGCCTCACTACCTATATTTGTGGTGTGATTTTGGGCAACATCAATTATGAGGTTCGGTACCTCGTCAAAATGCTTGAACAGATATGGTGTGAAAGCGGTTGTTCTTATTGAGTTGTTGCTAGTTTTCCTTTATTTGGGTTCACCAGACTTAGACTGTGATCAGCTTACTCTACAATATTATTACCCCACTGCTTCCTGTTAAATATTGATGTTACCAGTGTATCATTGCAAGTATTGTTTTGTATTCCTTATCCTGCTTAGCTTTAATTAATATTGTTTCTCTATTAGTTCACCTTCACACTTGTTTAGGTTGTTTAGTCCGGTAGGTGTCTTGACTGTCCCTTGTCACTACTCTATCGAGGTTAGTCTAGATACTTACTGGGTACCGCTGTGGTATACTCATACTACGCTTCTGCATATTTTTGTGCAGATCCAAGTACCTCGAATATTGTTGATTATTTGCTAGCTAGTCGAGCATTGCTGTGGAGACTCAAGGTAAACCTTCCATCGCGTTCGTAGTCATCGGAGTCATCTTATGATATTGTAATTGTACTACCGGTTTTGGGATGTTATTTCATATTGTAAATGTTGATCATTTAGAAATATCCGATTTCTGCTGGTTAATTTCTGTCAATTTATTCAATAAGTGTTAGGCTTACCTAGTCGTAGAGACTAGGTGCCGTCACGATATCCTACTGAGGGAAACTGGGGTCGTGACAAGTTGGTATCAGATCTCTAAGTTCATAGGTGCTACGAGTCATAAATGAGTTTAATAGAGTCTTGTGGATCGGTACAAAGACATCTGTACTTATCTTCGAGAGGCTACAAAACTATTAGGACAGTCTCACTTCTTTTATTCCTATCGTGCGAGTTTATTGATCTCGGGGTTTGAACCATTGTCATTCTATTCTCTCATAAATGGTGAGGACACGAGCTGTAGTTACTGATGGCGATGCCCCAGAGCTGATATTGCTACGGGCCGAGCAGAGGCACATGCAGAGATAGAGACTGAAGAGGCGCACGTGCTACAGCTAGAGCACCTATCAGAACAGCAGTTGAGGAGCCGCCAGTAGCTCCTGTTGGGGGATAGGTACCGAAGGTGCCTATTGTTACCCCAGGACTTCAAGAGACTTTAGCATGGTTCCTGAGCATGTTTTGTACATTGGCTCAGGTAGGGTTGATTCTGGTTGCACCAGCTACTTCACAGATCGGGGGAGGAGTTTAGACTCCCGCCGCCCGTACTCCGGAATAGAAAGTCCACGTTGGTCAAGTTCCAGTTCAGCACGTGTTTAGGGCAGCTGCATCTGAGGAAGAACTACTTAGACTTGCGAGGTTCAAGAAGTATTACCCTCCTGATTTCAGTGGTTTGGCTTCAGAGGATGCGCATGGGTTCCTAGGGGAATGCTACTGTATTCTCCACACTATGGGTATTGTGGAGACGAGTGGGGTTGCTTTTAATACGTTCCAGCTTAAGGGGGCGACATATTAGTGGTGGCGAGCACATGAGTTGGGTACTCCAACCGATACTGCTTCACTTTCATGGACTCATTTTCAGAGGTGTTCTTGAGAGAGTTTGTTCCCCAGACCCTTCGAGAAGCGTGGCGCGTGAAGTTTGAGCAACTACATCAGGGCACTATATCGGTGTCAGATTATGCCGTTAGATTCAGTGACTTATACAGATGTGCACCTGTTTTGGTTTCTAAAGTCAGAGAGCGAGTCTGCAAGTTTATTGAGGGGTTCACCCATGATATCCGGTTCAGCGTGGCTTGAGGGTTGGATTCGGATGGTTGGTTACAATTTGTGATTTAAATGCTCTACTGGTGTGGGAGTTCAGTATGTGTTGTGATTTTGTTGGCAGAATTAAATTTGAAGAAGGTTTCGGTTGGTATGATGTGTATTCTACTTGTGATTCAAAGTTGAGGGTGATACCCTCGCGGTTTCATGTGATTTGGTGTGGTTGAACCGGGCTGCGTGCCGTGGTAGAGTTATATCAGGATGAGATCCTTGTGATTAGTTCATGTGTATTGATTCTCCCTTGTAAAATTGATTCAAAGTATGGCACTGATAGGGAGTGGCGCCTGTCGAGCTTGTTTGATAGTTCTTTCATGTGTTTCCTTGTATATTCAGTCATATTCGTGTTGTACTTATTGTGTTTTAGCTTGCGAGGTATGTGTCCAGGTGGCAATAGATGTGACTTGTTGATTTGGGTGAATAGTTATGAGGTCTTCATGTTTCTTACATCCTTGTCGATGCTGTGGAGGCTTGGAACGGGGTTCTAAAGGATATATGGTTAATTGTCGGTGCTGGATTTGATTATGGGTAGCTATCATGATCAGAGATGTGGTCATGGGCATATGTGTGATGTGTTACATCATGTGGTTGTACCTTGTGAGTGTAAGCATAAGTTGTCACAACTGGTTGAGGTTGGTACCATGTGTGGATGTAGGAATCGGGTCTTTTGGAAGTAAACGGATGGTGAGCAATTTGGTTCTAAGGCCTATCGGCATGAGTGGAAGGAATAATCTTCAATTGAGATGGTGTCGTTTTTCCTATGTGAATTGGGGTGATGTGGGATCACCCGCGAGTATATGTATGGTAAGTTCATTCAGTGTTTTGAGGATGAACATTTGTTTAAGATGGGGAGAATGTAAAAACTTGACCGGTCGTTTTGAGGATTAGCATCTCGTTCAGTGGCTTCAGGTCTCGAGCAGCTTTGTATTATGTGTTATGACGTGCGTACGTGGTCGAGTTCGGATTTCGGATGATTCGAGATTGATTTGGAAGAAGGATTCTTGTTTTAGAAGCTTAAGCGGTAAGAGTTGATCAGAGTCTTGACTTTTGTGTAGATGACTCTGAAATGGTGTTTTGATAGTTCCAATATTTCCGTATGGTGATTTTGGACTTATGTGTACATCCGGATGTGGACTTGAAGGTCCGTAGGGTAATTTGATACAATTTGGCGAAAATTGAAAAGTTAAACTTTTGGAAGGTTATGAGGTTTGACCGGGAGTTGACTTTATTGATATTGGGATCAGATTGTGATTCCGTGAGTTGGATTAGCTCCGTTATGTCATTTGGAACTTGCATGCAAAATTGGACCTCATTCCGGGTTGATTTGATATGTTTCGGCACGAGTTTTGGAAGTTGGAAGATTTGAAAGTTCATTAGTTCGATTCGAGGTGCGATTCGTAGTTTTGATATGATTTGAGGCCTAGAGTAGGGCCGTGTATTGTTACGGGATATATTGGTATATTTGATTGAGGTCCTAGGACCCTCGAGTGGATTTCAGATGGTTAACGGTTTGGATATTGGACTTAGGAAATTTCTGGGCTGCTGGTTCTGGTACGTCGCGCCTACGAGTTTTGATGCGCAGGTGCGTGACCGCTTCTACGAGATTCTTGGTCACTTCTGAGATGTTGGTGTAGGTCCTGTTGCGTCACTTCTGCGGAGAGGGGAGCGCAGGTGCGAGCTCGCATCTGCGGAAGGTCAATCACAAATGCTCGATATGTGTTCCAGGTGGTCGTCCACTTCTGCGATGTTTGTCACGCTTTTGCACAGAAGCGATTATTGGATCGCAGGTGTAAGCTCTGGGCTCTCAAGTGAAGGCCACGGGTGCAGTGCTTTTCTCGCCAAAGCGAGGCCGCAGGCACGGCATTTTTGTGCGCAAATGCGAACAGCACTGGGCAGAACACATATATGTCGAGGGCTTGATATTTTCAACATATTTTGAGTTGTAGACCTCGACTTTGGGAGATGTTTCGTTGGTGTTTCAAGCAATTCATTGGGGTAAGTGTTCTCACCCAAATCTTATTATATTTCATGAATCCATTGCTATTTTCATCATTTAATTAGTGAATTAAGTTGAAAATTTGGGGAAACTTTGTAAAACAAATCTTTCAAAATGTAAAATGATGATTTGAAGAACGAATTGATGTTGGAAATTGATAACTTTGGTGTGGTTGAACTCGCATCGGAATGAATGTTCGGGTTTTATGAATTTTATCGGGTTCCGAGGTGCGGGCCCGAGGGTTGACTTTTGGGTTGAATTTTTAGTTCTTGTTAAAGACTGAAGCTTTATTATCCAGAATTGTTTCCTATGAGTTTTATTTATGATTTAAAGTTATTTTGGCTAGATTTGAACTGTTCGGATGTTGTTTCACTCAAGAAGGTCATTTTAGAGTAACAATCTAGCTTCTTTGAGGTAAGTATTTTGCCTAACTTTGTGTGGGGGGAACTACCCCTTAGGATGTGAGTCACTTCTGCTAATTGTGTCATGTGAAGACCGTATACGCGAGGTGACGAGTACGTACTCGGGCTTATTTTTGGAAATTTGACCGTTTAGGGCTCTTAGGTTCTTATGTCCATTAAATATGAAGTTGGCTGTCATGTTAAATTCCCCATTTACTAAATTCACCCTTACGTATCTTATTTGAAATTTAGTTGCTTCATGTTTTACACTTATTGTTGATTAAACTCTTATTTGCCTTAACTGAAGTTGTTGCATTTTCTTTTTTATTGCCATGCTATTCTTTCCGTAATTGTTTATCCTTGATTGAAGTTATTATTATCTTTTTCATAATCTACTTATCCTTAATTGAATTTGTTGTATCTCTTCTGTAATTGCTCAACCCTAAATGAAGTTTTGTTATCCCTTAACATTGTTGACTTATCCTTATTTGGAATCATTGATTCATGTTATCCCTCTTATCATTGAATTGTACTTTCGTGGGATCATTGCTACACATTATCTCTTCCTTGTTGAGCTATTCTTGTTGAAACCATTATTCCATGTTGTATATTTCATTGTGAGCTCGTTCTTCTGTTTCATTGTGTTTTGAAGTTCCTGAGTTGATTTACTTGTCATATTCTCATATTATTGTCGTTGTTTTATATTCAGTGTTGTTGAACCGAGGGCTATGTGTGGTTGTGATATTGAAACTGTTTTGAGGAAATATCTTGGCATGTGGACACATATTGTGAAAGTCATTTATCTGAGTTGTTATGTTTTGGCATACGTGTTATTGTTGAGATAATTGTTAGGTTGTTTGCAAGTCGTGCCGTTGTTATTGTGTTTGCACGAGGTTTCTGTCGTGCTATTGTGATTATGTTGCACGAGGTTTCTGTTGTACTGTTATTGTTATTGATACGCATACGATGGTATAAGGTCTGGGTGTTGAAACGCATGCGGTGAGATAAGATGGGCTTGAAACGCGTGGCTAGTAGGGGAACAACTAGAAGTCATGCGGTGTAATAAGGTAGGCTAAATCGCGGAATGATTTTCTAAAACGAAATATAAAGTCTCCCGCGTTGATATAAGGAAAAGTTGTGATTCATTTTATGATTTTAGACTACGAGGTTGTACCTCGGTAGGGGTCTTGTTGTCATTTCCCCATTCTTTTGTACTTATTTTTGATTGTTGTCTCCTTAGCATACTATTAATTGTCATCCTCCGTTTTGAACCATTTGCTTAGTTCTATATAGCTAATCTTGCTGTGCTAGTCATTGCTTCAAACTTCATTGCTGCCTTTATTACACTGTACATTGCGTGGTGATCGTTTCTTATGTGCCATTCATTGTCTATGCTCTTATTTGTTGACTTGAATTGTGGTAGAATACTTGCACAAGCATACATGTAGTTAATTCACCCATATCGGTTTTAGAGGATGAATCCTGATGTCATTGACCATTATACGTACTCTTGTCTATTGCCTTTTGTGTGAGGATTGTTTATTGGCACGTGAGTCGTCCGTGCGGTTATGAGTTGTAATATGGGCAGAAGATGCCAATTGATTAGGGTTCATGAATTGGGACCCGTGAGCTGTGATTATGAGGTTCAGTACCTCGTGGAAATGCTTGAACAGATCTGGTGTTAAAGCGGTTGCTCTTATTGAGTTGTTGTTGGTTTTCCTTTATTTGGGTTCACCGGACTTAGACTGTTATCAGCTTACTCTACAAAATTAGTACCTGACTGCTTCCTGTTAAATATTGATGTTACCAGTGTATCATTGCAAGGATTGTTTTGTATTCCTTATCGTGCTTGGCTTTATATTAATATTGTTTCTCTGTTAGTTCACTTTCACACTTGTTCAGGTTGTTTAGTCCGGTAGGTGTCTTGACTGTCCCTCGTCACTACTCTACCGAGGTTAGTCTTAGTACTTACTGGGTACCGTTGTGCTGTACTCATACTATGCTTCTACACATTTTTGTGCAGATCCAGGTACCTCGGATATTTATGATTATTAGCTAGCTGGTCGAGCATTGCTGTGGAAACTCAAGGTAAGTCTGCCGTCGTGTTCGCGGACCTCGGAGTCACCTTCTGATATTGTACTTGTACTACCGATTTTGGGATGTTATTTCATGTTGTAAATGTTGAGTTCATTTGGAAATATCTGGTTTCTGCTTAATAGTTCTGTTGGTTAATTTCTGTCAATTTATTCAATAAGTGTTAGGCTTATCTAGTCGTAGAGACTAGGTGTCGTCATGACATCCTACGGAGGGGAACTTGGGTCGTGACACTAGGTAATCCAATTAACAACTATCCAATTTAATGAGATTTATTAAGGGAAGAAATGATAATACATCTACTATTATATAAAGAATTTTTCAAGGACTGATAGTACAAATCATGAGCTTCTAAGATTTAGATTTTTACAAGACTGAACTGAAATAATTACAACAACTATTTGAAATGTAAATGAACAGAATTTGAATATAATGCTACAAAGGACAAGTGATAGCCATAACTGGAACGCAGGTACATCTTCAGATCCGGCTCCCACCGTACGCAGCAACATCAGTATCCAACATCTGCACGCAAGGTTTAGAAGTGTAGCATGAGTACAACCGACACCATGTACTCAATAAGTAACAAACCTAACCTTAGATTGAAAGTAGTGACGAGCTGGAATAAAGGTCGGAGTCCAACACCAATATCCAACAACAGTTCATAATAACATAATAAAGTGCTGAAAGAAACAACTCAGAGATAAATGCTCAGCTCGTTCACCGTTCCGGAAAATAGGCATGCTTTTCAAAGATGTCAGTAAAACTCGGTTCTTTTCACTAAATCACCAGAGATATGAGTAAGTCTAAAAACTATAATTTTTTTCCAAAAATCTTTCAACAATAATTAAGATGTTTCATTTTCAGGTAGCATAAGGAAAGTTTATCTCTATGCCTATATGTCAATATGCAAGTGAAATCATGAATATCACCAAAACCCAGTAGCATGAGGAAATACATCTCTATGTCTGTATCGCAAGTACGCATGTCAAATGCAATGCATCTCAGTGATGAACTCATGTACTCACACTCTCAGAGTACTCAATCTCATTATCTCGTATTCTCTCTCCCCATGATCAATACTCATCACACTCAGTCACTTAGTATTGTACAGGGGAGATCCAGCCCAACCATAAATAAATCCAGGGTAGATCCAGCCCAATGAAAATGAATCCGGGTCAGATCCAGCCCAAAAATCCATAGTAGATGCGCCCACTGTGGATGTGCAGACTCCGGAGGGGCCGATCCATCCCAAGCGCTATAATAAGCCAAATCCTGGCATGAATCAATAAAATCTGATGCGACGTGCAACCCGATCCCATAAATATCACTCACAACATGCCCACGGCCTTACTCAGTCATCAATCTCCCCAGTCTCTCAAGCTCACAAGAATCATGATAATCATCCCAAACAGTGATGATATGATGTATAAATAAAGGACAATAGAGACTGAGATATGATATGCAAATAATAGCTGTGACCGAGTATAAATTTCAAATTAAGCAATTAATTCAACGTGTAACACGACCTCTGTGGGTCCCAACAGTACCAGCATGTGGCCTAAGCATGATTTCTAACATAGATCACAGCTCAATTACTCTGACACGTAGAGATTTCATGTTACAGATAAGATTAGGTAACTATACAGTACCACAGAAACAACCGAGTCCTGATTTACACGATGCACGCCCACACGGCCGTCACCTAGCATGTGTGTCACCTCAACACCAAACACATAACACGTATATTCGGGGTTCATACCCTCAGCACCAAGTTTAGAAGTGTTACTTACCTCGAACAAGCCAAATCCAATATCGAGAAAGCCAAACGATGCTCCATAAATGCCAACTCGTGCGTACCAACCTCTGAACGGCTCGAAACTAGCCAAAAGAAACTCAAATACATCAAATAAATCCCAAGGAAACAATTCCAAATGATAAAGGTCGAATTTTTAATCAAAAACCCAAAGTCAACAAAAAAGTGAAACCCAGGCCCACACCTCGGAACCCGACAAACTTATAAAATACGACAACTCATTCAATTACGAGTTCAACCATACAAGTTTCATTCAAATCCGACTCCGAATCAATGTCCAAAACTTGAAAATTCACTCTATGAAACTTTAGACAAAAAACCCCCAATTTCTCTCTTGAAATCCTCAATCAAATGCTAAAAACGAAGATAGATTCATGAAATAAAATCAAAAACCGAGTAGAGCACACTTACCTCAACCCATATGATGAAAATCACCTCATACTTCGATTCAATCCGAGCGCCTAAAAGATCGCTTCAATCCGAGCTCCATAGCTCTAAATATACAAAAATGGTCGAAACCTCCGAAATAGAGTGCTTTATAATCACTGGGCGAACTAGTGAATCGCGATCGCGGAAATACCCTCGTGATCGCGAAGAAGGAAAAACACTACCCAGAAAATACCCTACGCGATCGTGCACAAAGCTTCGTAACGCGAAGAACAACAACACTACCTCCAACAAATACCCTTCACAATTGCGAATTAACTCAAGCGAACACGAAGAACACAGGCGCCCACACTCCGCGATCACGTCCAGTATTACACAGACACGTTGAAGAAGCTTCCAATTCCAACTCTCAGCTCAGCCCTATGCGTATGCGATACCCAGTGTGCGAACACGTACAGTCTTCAACACCAGGCTATGCAATCGCGTCTGTCCAATCGCGACTACGAATAAGAAACAACCAGCTCCATATTTCCCTCTATGCGATCGCATCTTCAAATCCGCGATTGCATAGAACAATCGAGGCACCAGAAACCAAAATAAACCAGTAATGGAAACAGGAAGAAAAATAGCCCGAAATCAATCTGAAACGTGCTAGAGCCCCTCAGGACCACATCCGAACGTCTCAATAAGTCTCGTAACATAACATGGACCTACTCGAGGAATCAAATCACGCATAACAACATCGAAACGACGAATCACACCTCGAATCAAACTTAAATGAACTTTGAACTTTTCTAAAACTTACGCCAAAACATATCAAATCAACTCGGAATCAAACCCAAATTTTGCACACAAGTCCCAAATAACGTAACGAAGCTATTCCAATTCCCAAAACCACAATCCGAATCCGATATCCTCAATGCCAACTCTCGGTCAAACTTATAAACTTTCCAAATCTTCACATTTTCAACTTTCGCCAATTAGTGCCGAAACCTTCTAGAAATATCCAAATGCAAATCCGGGCATACGCCAGAGTCTAAAATCACCAACCGGACCTAATGGAACCATCGAAACTCCGTTCCGAGGTCAAATTCACTAAAGACAAAATTGTTCAACCATTTCAACTTTAAGCTTGAAACATGAAATTCATCCTTCCAAATCAATTCCGAATAACCTGAAAACAGAAATTGTCGATTCACACAAGTCATAATACATCATACGGAGATACTCATGCCTTCAATTCACCGAGCTAAGTGAAAATGCTCGAGACGACCGGTTGGGTCATTATATTCTCCCCCACTTAAACATACGTTCGTCCTTGAACGTGCCAAGAGTTGTTCCTAAGCCATCAAATCACTGTGTAACCTTACCACACACATGCCCGGGGGTGATCCCACATCACCCTACCCATATAGACCCGACAACATAACATAACTGAAGATCATTACTTCAACCTTAGCCCATAAACCTCATAATCCAATTTCCAACATCTGAAATTTCCTATAAGACCCAAACCTCGCATCTACACACTATATAAATCTGAACAGGCTGTATCAAGCCATAACCATAACCTAAGATGTAATGGTATACCACACAACTCACATATTCGTAGCAATAATTCTTGATCACAATAGCTGCTCAAAACAAATCCAATACCGGTAATAACCTCATATCAAATAAAACCTCATTCAGAACCTTCATACACTACCTATGATGAAAGAAATACGCAGAAACTCATAACCACTAATTAGATCAACAAGTCATGTAGCTCCCTCTTCTTCGACAAGAACTATAGCCAATTTCTTAGCCGATCAGCGACATTATCCTTCCAAATATACCGCAAACTAATCTGATAGCACCTATTCTAGGTCCAATGATCCCATCTCATCAAACACAACCATTCTATCGACATGCCACAACAGTACAACCCTAAGCCACAAACCGTGCAATCCGTGCACTAATAAGCAACAGTTCAAATGTACTCAATCTTAGAAAATTACCTAAATGAGAGAACCGTCCCGCAAACTTAACAAGTACCACCACAACGCAATTCTAAGAACCCATCACACATAGTAGGACCAAGATACATGAATCTAACACAAGGGATCATATCCTATCATAACCCAGCTGCAATTACGTGACCCATCCAAACACCGATCCATATGAAATACCTCGAGCCCAATGCTCAAAATCAACAACCATAGGCAATTCAACACTAAGTACACAAGTGCATGACCATACCCATGGAGAAGCAAACAACAAAGTATACCACGGCCCGAAAATACCATAACCAAGGCACAATCAACCATTCCACACCCTAATCACCATCTCGCTCGAATTTTGCTATAAGGCCCGAACAGAACCACATCATGTGTTCCTATAACCTACGAATCACAACCCCTCGTAGCATGGAAGAGTAACACATAGAACATATTAGATACGAGTAAAATCAATTCTAACTGAATGGCACATCCCTCAACAATAGCATTACAAAGTCAACAAATCCGACCCGTTGTAGAATACACATCCTCATTAGGCCTACCAATGGACCCCAAATCGATTTTGGTCATCCACAGATAGATAAGTAACCCTCCGAAAGTCCACAATGACCTAAATATGACACATACTATCATCCGGATGGCTTTGGCCACATTTTCACAGTCCACAACCACAAAACTGTCTATTTATGAGAACTCCCAGTTTCCAAATCCACAGAACGCACGAGTCACCATATCTTATCCCAACCCCACCGCCCGAATGTCTAACACATCTCTCATATACGATTATCCCATGAGGAATACTTCTATAATTCTTCTGTGCCACATAGCAAAATCTGAATATCATCAGTCGATCAATCATGCGGTTACCGCATTACCAATGAAGCATCCGTAAGTCAGAACACAGTGTGCCTTCTGAAATACGTACCCTTCTCAAGAATTACCAATTAGTGCCGACATCCGAAATGGTTTCTGCTGCGTAAACCCATGACCTTCCTTTTGCAACTGAATCGTTTACTTGCATATGCAAGTTTTAATCCCACAAAACACACCGCATCTATCATACCATCATATGAAAAGTACAGAAATCTCATAATCAATCCCTGAGTCACAAGTAAAATACATATCCGATCAGCCAAAGACCTTCCATTTGATCTCATCCAGTAGAAAATCACAATACTCAACATGATCCTCACGCTGGTAGGAAATATCCATCTCAAACCGTGGTAGAAACCATCGAGAACCCTCCGAAACCCATTTGCACGTAATCAAACCATCAGAACTGAATCTCTCTAACTCAATCAAGCCACGCAGGTCGCCAAAACCCAAGAGCATTGCCAAAAAAACCTGTAGAAGCTTACCACATCACACGTACCCAAAGAACTACCATAACCATTACCCTGCTGATCCAACCTACTATCAAGTTGTCCTACTTCTCCGAGTTTCTTCTGAATTTCCTTCAAGTTGATACTTCTCCTTGCCAGAACACCCCGATCCTTACCCAAAACTCACCATAAGAGGTTCTAACATTGTGATGACCCAAAGTATCATCTTTAAATTTAATAAGTAATTCTGTATTCTAATATCTCGAAAAGCACTGTTTATTATTCCTCGACTTACGTGCACAGTCCGTATAATTTTTTGAAAAGTTTTTATGTGAAAAATGGATTAAAATGTGAAATAGAGCCTTAAAACTCAACTAAGTTAACTTTGGTCAACATTTTGAGCAAACAGACCCAGATTAGTATTTTTCCAGTTCCGGTAGGTTCGTATCGTTATTTGGGACTTCGGCGTATGCCTGAAATTTAATTTGGAGGTCCCTAGCTCAAGTTATGAATATTTAACGGAAACTAGAAATTTAAAGGCTAAAGATTTTCAAGTTTGACCACGGAGTTGACTTTTTGATATCGGGGCTGAAATCCAATTCTGGAAATTGGAATAGCTCTGTTATGTTATTTATGACTTGTGTGCCAAATTTGAAGTCATTCCGGATTCATTTAACATGTTTCGGCACGACATTTGCAAATTGAAAAGTTTAAAACTCAAAGTTCGAATCGAGGTGTGAATTATAATTTTAGCGTTGTTTGATGTGATTTGAGGTCTCAACTAAGTTCATATAATGTTTTAGAACTTTTTGGTATAATTGGTTGAGGTCCCGAGGGGCTCGGGTGGATTCCGGATGGTTAACGGATCAAACTTTTGACTTAAGAAAAAAATCTAAAATTTTGGCCTTCAGGTGTAATCGCACCTGCGGTCAATTTTCCGCAGAAGCAGAACCGTAGATGCGGTCAAATTTCCGCAGAAGAAAAAATGTTGGACATAACACATAAAATCAGGTTTTAGCCATTTTTACTCATTTTTTAGTTTTGAGTCTCGGATTTTGGCGATTCCAAAGCGATTTTTCACGACTTTGAATTGGGTAAGTGTTCTATAACGAAAAGTGATTATATTTCATAAATTTATATCTATATTTATCATTTATTTCGGATTTAGATGGAAGAAATTGAAATTTTTGTAAAACATTCCAAAAATGAAAATTTATGATTTGAAGATCCATTTGACATCGAAATTAGATAATTTTTGTATGGTTGGACTCGTATCGCAATGGGTGTTCGGATTTCGTAAGTTTTTACGAGATTCTAGATGTGGGCCCCACTGTCAATTTTTAAAGTGAATTTTGGATTTTATCCAGAAAATTAGTAAATTCATATGGAATTAATTCCTATGATTCGTATTGAGTATATCGAATTGTTTGTGAATAGATTTGAAGCTTTTGGAGACAAATTTAAAAGGAAAATCTGTGGTCGAGTAATTTATTGAATTTGCAAAGCAAGGTAAGTGTCGTGGTTAACCTTGACTTGAGGAAATAGAACCCTTAAATTATTTGTTATGTGAAATACATGTGAATGACGTATAGGCGAGGTGACAAGTGTCTATATGCCATCAAATTAATTGTTTGCATAATTATTTGAAAATCCTAAATTTGTTTTAATATACGAATTAATTGTTATGATAATTATTTCTCTCATATTCTTTGTCAAATATTAATTCTTGAATCCGTGCAATAACTGCTACATACTGATTTGATTTATGTGTCTTAATTATGATTTGACATATAGCATATTAAATATTAAACTGCCTATTTTCTCCACGATTTTCATAATTAATTGTTAATTGCCATTGTTTGTTCATAAATAAATTATAATTATTGTGTGCCTTGATGCTTAATAGTTTCTCATTGGACGTGGTATTTATTAGAGTAATTTTTATTACATTTATGAGTTGTTAAAATATATTGGGGGAACGGGTTGCACGCCGCAACGGAAATGAAAGTAAATATATGTATATTGGGGGATCGGATTGCACGCCGCAACAGACTTATTTAAAAGTCTATATTTGGGGATCAGATTGCATGCCGCAACAGACTTATTTAAAAGTCTATATTGGGGGACCGGATTGCACGCTGCAACAGACTTATTAAAAAATCCATATTGGGGGATCAGATTGCACGCTGCAACAGACTTATTTAACAGTCTATATATATACTTGATTAAAAAAAATATATTGGAGGGTTGAAAATGAATATATTGTGGGAACGGGTTGCACGCTGCAGCGGAAATTGGTTGAAAGAATAATTGGTTATGACTACTGAGTTGGCTTCAACTATTAAAAATGAGTTACCTGATTTATTTCTATTATTGTTGTTGTTACTATTATTGCGTACAGGTTAATGTGAGTGACCTGCCTTATCCTCGTCACTACTTCGTCGAGTTTAGGCTCAGCACTTACCAGTACATGGGGTCAGTTGTACCGATACTATACCCTGCACTTCTTATGCAGATTTCGGAGTTGGTCCCAGCGGCGTACCATAGATTTGCTCAGATTTCAGCTACCAGAGGAGACTTGAGGTATAGCTGCATGGCGTCCGCAGTTCTGAAGTCCCCGTCTACTTTACTTTAGTTGTGTGTTTGTTTTCAGACAGCTTTATTTTATTCACACCTTTATTTGTAGTATTCTAGAAGATCATGCACTTGTGACACCAAATTCTGGGATAGTATTTAGACACCGTTATTTTTATGGATTATTCATTATATTTCAGACCTTACTTCCGCATTTGTTTCCTTGTTATTAATAAATTTTAAAATTATTTTAAAATGGATAATATTATTCTAACGTTGGATTGCCTAGCAAGTGAAATGTTAGGCGCCATCACGGTCCCGAAGGTGGGAATTTCGGGTCGTGACAAATGTTAGACGCCATCACGATCCTGAAGGTGGGAGTCTGTTATCGACGATCGGATTGCATGGTTATGTGTTGTACTGGTTTCGATTGGTGGTATAGCTGTGAATCAGTTATGACTTGTAGATGTTGAGATCGAGGATGACTCGAGTAAGGAAATTTTTGAATACGGGTCATATTACACTTTATGGGTACATGAAAATCATGGAATGATTTGAGTTGTTATTCGTGATAATTGTAGTGCGCATGGAGTAGGAGTTTGCTCGGGTGCGTTAAGACGGGGTTACTTCCTTGGGTGTTGTCGTGCTAATGGGGCACAGGTCATTCAGCACGTTTGGGGGTGGTGCAATTGGGATTTGAGCAAAGTAAATGACTCCCGAGAAGGTTCTAATGGGTTCAAGATTTATATGTAGCAATTGAGAATTTTTCGTATTTGTATATGGATGGAATCTGAGATTTACATTAGATGGTGTAGAGACTCGCGTTATTTCTATATCATTATAGATTATATATTTCAATATCAGGAGGGTGAAGGAAACAACTTTAGACTCACAGAAGGTCTCTTCAGTGTGGGTGCCTCCATTGTGGTACTTCCGAGGTGCTTAAGAGGGAATACAACGTCTTATGAGTTTTAAGGCGTGTGGTTTTATGTTTGTCACGACCCGAAATTTTCACCTTCGGGACCGTGATGGCGCCTAACATTTCACTTGCTAGGCAAGTCAATGTTAGAATAATATTATCCATTTTAAAATAATTTTAAAATTTATTAATAACAAGGAAATAAATGCGGAAGTAAGGTCTGAAATGTAGTGAATAATCCATAAAAATAACGGTGTCTAAATACCATCCTAGAATTTGGTGTCACAAGTGCACGAGCTTCTAGAATACTACAAATAAAGGTCTGAATAAAATAAAGCTGTCTGGAAACAAACACACAGCTAAAGTAAAGTAGACGGGGACTTCAGAACTGCGGATGCCATGCAGCTATACCTCAAGTCTCCTCTGGTAGCTAAAATCTGAGCAAGTCTATGGTACGCCGCTGGGATCAACTCCGAAATCTGCACAAGAAGTGCAAAGGGTAGTATCAGTACAACCGACCCCATGTACTGGTAAGTGCTGAGCCTAACCTCGATGAAGTAGTGACGAGGCTAAGGCAGGTCACTCACAATAACCTGTGCGCAATAATAGTAATAACAACAATAATAGAAATAAATTAGGTAATCGTGATGGCGCCTAACATTAAACAACATGAAAAATCTTTCAACGCTCTCATAACTAGAGACTACGTCGTATCAAGACAGAAATCAAGCACCCAATAGTCCTTTTCACATCTCAAGAAAATGCTTCTCGTCATATTCAAATCACCTGAACACATTTTGACTTCACAATATACTCATCATATAGTCATATATCCACTCATCGAGCCACAAATTCCACTCATAGGGACGCTACCGGACATATAAGTAGAAAAACACGTGCTCACACAACCGAAATCCTCGTGCTCAAACTACATTCAAAACCCGGCCTCAAGTCCTCCAGACTGGCCCGTCATCAACACATAGAAATCATAACTCACACCTCATCCATAGAATCACAAGCCGTCAATGTACAACTGATACCGAGCGCTCATATGAGCATACGAATGTGTGGAAGTGATTCAAAGAGTTACGCTTCAAGCTGAATCAATGTCGCACGATAAGGAAAGAAAGATGGGAAGTTTATCCTAAATACCTTGTAGCCTCTCGAAGATAGGTATGGACGTCATCATACCGATCCGCAAGACTCTACTAGACACTTGCTCGTGACTCGTAGAACCTATGAACCTAGAGCTCTGATAACAACTTGTCACGACCCAAAATCCAACTAGTCATGATGGCACCTAACCCAATTTACTAGGTAATTCAATGAACGACTATCCAATTTAATGAGATTTATTAAGGGAAGAAATGATAATACATCTGCTGTTATATAAAAAACTTCTCAAGGACTGGTAGTACAAATCATGAGTTTTTAAGATTTAGATTTTTATAAGACTGAACTGAAATAATTAACAACATCTGTTTGAAATGTAAATGAACAGAATTTGAATTTAATGCTACCAAGGACAAGTGATAGCCATAACTGGAACGCAAGTACATCTTCATATCTAGCTCCCGACGTACGCAGCAACATCAACATCAACATCCAACATCTGCACACAAGGTGCAGAAGTGTAGTATGAGTACAACCGACCTCATGTACTCAATAAGTAACAAACCTAACCTTAGGTTGAAGGTAGTGACGAGTTGGAGCAAAAGTCGGAGTCCAACACCAATATCCAACAACAGTTCATAATAACATAATAAAAGTGCTAAAAGAAACAACTCAGAGATAAATGCTCAATTCGTTTACAGTTCCAGAAAACATGCATGCTTTTCAAAGATGTTAGTAAAACTCAGTTCTTTTCACCAAATCATCAGAGATATGAGTAAGTCTGAAAACTATAATTTTTTCCAAAAATCTTTTAACAATAATTAAGATGTTTCATTTTAAGGTAGCATGAGGAAAGTACATCTCTATACCTATATGTCAATATGCAAGTGAAATCATGAATGTCACCAAAATCGAGTAGCATGAGGAAATGCATCTCTATGTATGTATCTCAAGTACGCATGTCAAATGCAATGCATCTCAGTGATGAACTCATGTACCCACACTCTCAGAGAACTCAATCTCATTGTCTCGTATTCTATCTCACCATGCTCAATACTCATCATACTCAGTCACTTAGTATTATACAGGGGAGATCCAGCCCAACCATAAATAAATCCAGGGCAGATCTAGCCCAATGCAAATGAATCCGAGTCAGATCCAGCCCAAAAATCCATAGCAATTGCGCCCACTATGGATGTGCAGACTCCGGAGGGGCCGATCCAGCCGAAGCACTGTAATAAGCCAAATTCTAGCATGAATCAATAAAGCCTGATGTGGCGTGCAGCCCGATCCCATAAATATCACTCACAACATGCCCTCAACCTTACTGAGTCATCAATCTCTCTAGTCTCTCGAGCTCACAAGAATCATGATAATCATCCCAAATAGTGATGATATGATGTATAAATAAAGGACAACAGAGACTGAGATATGATATGCAAATAATAGCTGTGACCGAGTATAAATTTCAAATTAAGCAATTAATTCAACGTGTAACACGACCTATTTAGGTCCCAACAGTACCAGCATGTGGCCTAAGCATGATTTCTAACATGGATCACAGCTCAATTACTCTGGCACGTAGAGATTTCATGGTTACAGTTAAGATTAGGTAACTACACAATACCACAGAAACACCCGAGTCCTGATTCACACGATGCACGCTCACACGCGCCGTCACCTAGCATGTGTGTTACCTCAACACCAAACACATAACACGTATATTCGAGGTCCATACCCTCAGCACCAAGTTTAGAAGTGTTACTTACCTCGAACAAGCAAAATTCAATACCGAGAAAGCCAAATGATGCTCCAGAAATGCCATCTCGCGCGTACCGACCTCCGAACGACTCGAAACTAGCCAAAAGCAACTCAACTACATCAAATAAAGTCCAAGGAAACAATTCCAAATGATAAAAGTCGAATCTTTAATCAAAAGCCCAAAGTCAACCAAAAAGTGAAACCTAGGCCCGCACCTTGGAACCCGACAAACTTATAAAATACGACAACTCATTCAATTACGAGTTCAACCATATATGTTTCATTCAAATCCGACTCCGAATCAATGTCCAAAACTCAAAATTTGACTCTATGAAACTTTAGACAAAACCCCCCAATTTCTCTCTTGAAATCCTCAATCAAATGCCAAAAATGAAAATAGATTCATGAAATAAAATCAAAACCGAGTAAAGAACACTTACCTCAACCCATATGATGAAAATCGCCTCATACATCGATTCAATCCGAGCTCCATAACTCCAAATATGCAAAAATGGTCGAAACCTCCGAAATAGAGTGCTTTATAATCACTGGACAAATTAGTGAATCGCGATCGCGGAAATACCCTCGCGATCGCTAGGAAGGAATAACATTGCCTAGAAAATACCCTACGCGATCGAGAATTCACTCATGCTAATGCGAAGAACACAGGCGCCCACACTCTGCGATCGTGTCCAGTATTACGCGAACGCGTTGAAGAAGCTTCCAATTCCAGTTCTCAGCTCAGCCCTATGCGAACGCAATACCCACTGTGAGAACGCGTACAGTCTTCAACACCAGGCTACGTGATCGCATCTGTCCAATCGTGACCACGAATAAGAAATAGCCCAGCTCCATATTTCCCTCTATGTGATCGCATCTCCTAATCCGTGATCGCCTAGAACAATCGAGGCACCAGAAACCAGAATACACCAGTAATGGAAACATGAAGAAAAATAGCCCGAAATCAATCCAAAATACACCCGAGCCCCTCGGGACCACGTCCAAACATCCCAACATAACAAGGACCTACTCGAGGCCTCAAATCACGCATAACAACATCAAAATGATGAATCACACATCGAATCAAACTTAAATGAACTTTGAACTTTCAATTTCAAAAACTCGCGTAGAAACATATCAAATCAACCCGGAATGAACCCAAATTTTGCACACAAGTCCCAAATAACGTAACAGAGTTATTCCAATTCCCGGAACCACAATCTGAATCTGATATCCTTAAAGTCAACTCTCGGTCAAACTTATAAACTTTTCAAACCTTCACATTTTTTACTTTCGCCAATTAGTGTCGAAACCTTTTAGAAATATCCAAATGCAAATCTGGACAGAGTCAAAAATCACTAATCGGACCTAACGGAACCATCAAAACTCCGTACCGGGGTCAAATTCACGAAAGTCAAATTTGGTCAACCCTTTCAACTTTAGGCTTCAAACATGAAATCCATCCTTCCAAATCAATTCTGAATAACCTGAAAATCAAAACCGGCGATTCACACAAGTTATAATACATCATACGCAGCTACTCATGTCCTCAAACCACTGAGCAAAATGCAAATGACCGATCGTTACACAAATCCTACAACTGAATCAATCAATAGCAATCAAGAATGCTGACAACCACCACAAATCCAAACCAATACCAAAAACATTATGGCGAAAAGTATTACCCCCAACTAGAGATTTGGTGTTTTGGTAAAGCCAATGTGAAGAACTTTAAAAAAGAACTGATTTGGTCTTCACTATTGACGTCGATTCTGTGCAATACTTGTGAAAAAATTGTATGAGATTGAGTTTTGTGGCATAAATCTGATTGTGGTATGGCAATGAAACTTGACAAAACATTGTATGGAAAACGCCATTGAAGGATTAAGCTCGAGCTAGAATTTTAAACTCGATTTCAAATGCGATTACGAGCTTGAAACTGATTAATTGTTGATTGTAAGCCAAAATATTACTGATTCTAGCTGAAAATCAAAGAGAGAAAATGAAATGGGGTAAGGTAGAGCAGTGATGTCTTTTTCTTGACGAAAATGGATTTCAACAGTGATATCTTTTTCTTGTGATGTTATTCCGGTAACTTTTTCGTCATCGGAGCAATCAATTTATGGCCGATAGCTTAGAGATAGCTTTAAAAACTAGGGCGGGTCTCAATTTGGGGCGGGTTAAAATCGATTCGGATCAGGAAGCCACGTGGCCCAATTATGTTTTGCCAATACATTAAAAAGGGGACCACAAAAATTTTTATTAGTCGCGGGGTGACTTTAGACCAAAAAATAACGTTGTATACATTTTTGGACCAATAGGTGGACGGAGAATAAAAGTAAACTATTTATCAAATGATAGGGATATTTTTAGCCCTTCTCCGTACTTTATATATCAAATCTCCTATAATAATATTAATACCTCATATGGTTTCTACTAATATCTCCTGCATTTCAGCAAAAAGAATCTCATGTATTTTGTATTAAGATCTTCTACGTTTTACTATATAAGAATCTCCTGCATTTTGTACTAAGATCTCCTACGTTTTACTATATATATCTTCTGCTTACACTATTAAATCTCTTTTCTGGTTCACCTTTTATTTCGAAACATAAATCTCCTGCTTTTTGTACCATTGTTTACTAAGTGTTAATATACAAATCTCATGCTTCAACAATCAAAATCTCTTTTCTGGTTCATCTTCTTCTTTGAGTCCTCCTTCTCAAATAATTTCATAAAATTATCAACAAAAAAAAAAAAGTTGAAGTAATTTATTACTTACCCAGACATTTTTGAACTCAATGCAGCTATTGTTTCATGCAATGGAAGTTTTGGAAAGCTTGGATTGATCACTGATGGAGGAAATTCGCTGGCTTCTTTTTCATCATTTTCCTGGGCATATGGTTTAATTATTTTTTAATTGCAACGAGGCCCTTTAATTTGCACCAATTTTCTAATACAATCACAAATGCTGACTTGGATGACCTGTAGGTCCCACAAGGATCATAAACTAAAATGACAATTTGAAATATTCTCAAAACAAAATGACATTTTGTAAAGGACCAAATAATGAGTTGACCCGTTTGTTGGCGTTTAGAAATTTGTTTTATCAACAATGGAAGTACTACCTCGGAAAAGGCAATGAATGTACTACTCCATATATTTCAGTTTAATTTATTTGATTTGGCATAAATTCAAAATTTGTTTTTTGGCTGAAATGTATAATTTTAATCTTATTTTGAAACATTGCAAGTTTAAAGGTAAATTATGTTCAAATAAATATATTATTCTTTTATAAATTGACTAATTAATAAAAATAAATAATGTCATAAAATGAGAGAAGCAATAATACATAATACTCCTATTACTTTATCTTTAAGGTCTAATAGTGCATAAAATGACACCTCGCTATTCAATTCGAACTAATAAGTGCCTAAAAACATTGAGTCGTTCCCTTCTTTGACCTAAGGATTGCATACTCTCCCCTCTGCTACCTTGTTCTACAATTGAATATTTTCTTGACGCTAATTAAATTACTTGGAACCTTAAAACAGATTGAATGTTTCTCGTTTATTTTACCAGTAAAAGATTTCTTGGTACGAGCTTAGTTGAGAGTGAATACTTCCACAAGTTTTCATTTGTGTATTTGCAACATTCAAAAGGAAAGTTAGTCTCTCTTACACTCAGAGCAAGGATTTGTCAACATGATCTTATAACTATACTGTTTCGGTTTAAAGGCCTACGATTTAATGAAAAGGATTTAGACAACGTTTGAAGACATCCTAGTTGATCATTAATGAAAGAATTACAAGAAAATACATTTGACTTCACACCATAACAAAAAATGACCCATATTTTTAAGTTTTACCCGATCTAACCCATATTGTACATATTTTGAAAGTACTAGCTAAAGTATTAGACAACTCATATTTTAAAATCTGTTTTCTTACGACCACTACTTCTAAAATCTATGGAGTTAAATGTAGTTGGTCAACTTACCCATTTCGTTTGATGGTACGACAAGAAAACTTACTCCAAAAACTAAGAAAAGTTTTTGTTCTAGAGCCTCGTGGCATTTGAGACTCTTTACGATTTAGTTTTTTAATTTTTCTTTTTTAATCTTTGAGTTAAATTTTAGATTTGGGTTTTTAGAGTTTGTTTGTTGTTTGTATTGGGTGTTTCTCTAATTGATTGAAAATATCAAGAGGAGTTCAAAACTTAAATGTGAAGTAATTTACAGTAGATTTGAGTTAAATTTCATAAGAGGCTCAAGGATGAAGACGAAGTCAATTTTTGTATAATAGTATATAATATTGTATAATAGTGTATATGGGTATATAAACACCTCTTATACACTATTATACACTTTTATACACCTTTATACAAGTATCTGTTGTGATGACCTGATAGGTCATTTATAGTTTTACCCTTTATTTCTATATTCCGAGATCCCGATTAGCTCCGTTTAGCCTTCCTCGATTTGTGTGCGTAGTCCGTGCCCTTTTTCGGAAAGGTTTTCATGAGAAAATTGATGAAAATATGAAATCGTGCCTTAAAACTCATTTGAGTTGATTACGGTCAATATTTTATGTAAATGGACCCGGATCAGTATTTTGATGGTCCCGGTGGGTCCGTATCATGATTTGAGACATGGGCGTATGCCCGAAATCAAATTCGGAAGTCCCTAACTTGATTTGACGTAATTTGTTGAAAATAAGTAATTTAAAGGTTTAAAGAATTCCTAAGTTTGACCATACATTGACTTTGTTACAACTGGGTTCGAATTTCGGTACCGGAACTTGGTATAGGTTCATTTCAGTATTTATGACTTGTTTGCAAAATTTGGTACAAAACGAAGTTGATTTGACGTGATTCGGACGTCCGGTTGAAAAATTGAAAGTTCTTAAGTTTCTTTAAAAATTTCATTTGTTTTGGTGTCCGATTCATGGTTCTAGGTGTTATTTAGATCGTTTGATTGTGTGAACGAGTTCGTATGATATTTTTGGATTTGTGTGTATGTTTGGTTTGGAGCCCCAAGGGCTCGGTGAGTTTCGGATAGGCTACGGACCATTGAACTTAGAAAATTTCTAGTTTTTTTTTTTTTACTTCTGCTGGTGTCTGATATGTTCTTCTTCGCGATCGTGAAGGTACTTCCGCGATCATGAAGAGTAATCTGGGCTAGGGAGGCTTTCCTTCATCGTGAACGCGATGGCTGGTACACGAACGCGAAGCTTTGGGGGTTGCCCTTCGCGAACACGGACAGCCTCTCGCGAATGCGTAGTGTATGCGTAGTGTTGAGGGACCTAGGAAGGGGGACCTAGAGTTTTATCTACGCGAACGCGAGCCCTGGCTCGCGAACGCATGAAGAAACTCGCGAACGCGAAGAAGGCCTGACGCCCAGTCTATTAAATATCCCAAAGACGGGATTTCACCCATTTTAAACTATTTTTTCAATAGAGCTCGGCCTAGAGGCGATTTGGAAGAGAAATTTCATCACCCTTTCATAGGTTAGTATACTTTAACTTGTTTTCTTCTATTTTCATCAACACCCATTAATATCTAACATTAATCTATGTTCTTTCATGGTAGAAAATTAGAAATTTGGGAAGAATTGGTAGTTTTTGTAAATTTTAGGATTTAGACCTCAAATTGAGGTCGGATTTCGAAACTAATTACATAACCGGGCTCGGGGGTGAATGGGTAATCGTGTTTTGGTTCGAATCTCGAGTTGTGACCAAGCAGGCCCGGGGTTGAATTTTGTTGACTTTTTGGGAAAAGTATAAAGATCTTAACTTTATGTATTGCAATTGATTTTCCTAGCATTATTTGATGTTATTGAGTCGATTTTGGTTAGATTCGTTTGGTTTGGAGGCGGATTTTAGAGACAAGGCCACAGTTGAGCTTTGATTTACTTGCGGGGCGAGATAAGAGTTGGGTCTAACCTTAATTTGAGCTATATGTTATGTGAATTACATAAGTAGCGGTGTATAAGCGAGGTGACGAGTGTATATACGCCGTCAAAGTAATTGTTTCCATGCTTTCCCATATTTCATTAATTATTTTATTTCATGTCCTAATTGTTACATGCTTTAATTGCTTCTAATACCTTAACTTGCTATTTTTTATTTATTATTCTCATATTTAAAATGTTAGTTTCGTCCGTGTTTCCATGATTAATTGCTACTTGCCGTAATTGTCCTACCTGTACACTTTAACTGTCATATATTTTGCTTGTCTTGTTACTTAGAATTAATTGTAGCATTTCTTGATTTGGTATGAGATTCCTTTATGGTGTTGCTTTCATATTCGTTAATCGTATAGATTCTTGTGATTTGAGTTGCTGAGTTGATTGCATTTATTGATTTTTTTTATGGATCGGGTTGCACACCGCAACGAGTGACATAAGAGAGGATTGATATTGATATGGTGGGATCGGATTGCACGCCGCAACGGATTTTATATGTGATTTTGATATGGTGGAATAAGGGAGAAATATGATATTGATTCTGATTATATGGTGGGATCGGGTTGCGTGCCACAATAGATTTTACATGTTATTATTG
Organism: Nicotiana tomentosiformis; assembly: GCF_000390325.3. NCBI lineage: Eukaryota > Viridiplantae > Streptophyta > Magnoliopsida > Solanales > Solanaceae > Nicotiana > Nicotiana tomentosiformis. Next base: position 135,447,864 of record NC_090813.1, read on the forward strand.
ATATTTATATGGTAGAATAAGGGAGGTATATTGTACGTTGGGATTGTGTTGCATGGCGCAACGGGTGAAATAAGGGTGAATTGTATTTGTACAATGGGCGGGTTACGCGTCGCAACGAATTATGTGTTTTGTATTCATTATTGTTTTGTGTTAGCTTTCGATGCTTTCATTCGAGATTCTAAGTACTGGTGTTTCTGATTTTACCGATTCCGAGGGCAGAGTTTATTTTCATAAGTTAACTGCCTTATTTTCTTGCATTCCTTTCCTGTTATTATTATTATACTGCATAAAGGTTAGTGTAAGTGACCCGCCTTAGCCTCGTCACTACTTCGTCGAAGTTAGGCTCGGTACTTACAGAGTGCATGCGGTCAGTTGTACTCATACTACACTCTGCACTTCTTGTCAGATATTTGAGTCGGTCCTAGCGGCGGTCAGTAGATTGCTCGGATTAATTACCTGACGGAGACTTGAGGTATAACTACACGATGTTCGCAGCCCTAGAGTCCCCTTCTACCTTATCCTAGTTGTATATTTTATTTCACTCAGTTTTACTTTCATTCAAATCATTATCTGTATTATCTTAGTCGCTCGTGCACTTGTAATACCAGTTCCGGGATTGTATCTATATATTGCGGTTATTTCAGTTTTTCTCATCTTATTTCAGTATTATTTCAGTTTATTCAATTTAATTGGTATCAGTTAATTTGATTTGTTAAAAATGGCTAAAAATTATTCTGACGTTGGCTTGCCTAGCAAGTGGAATGTTAGGCACCATCACGGTCCCGAGGGTGGAAATATCGGGTCGTGACAAGTTGGTATCAGAGCACTAGGTTGCCTAGATCTCACGAGTCACGAGCAAGCTTAGTAAAGTCTGGAGGATCGGTACGGAGACGTTTGTACTTAACTTCCAGAGGCTATGGAGTTTAGGAAAAGTATCACTTCTTTCTTACTCTATCGAGCGATTATTATTGTATCATTGATGATTGAACCCTTTTGTTCTTGTTCTCTCGCAGATAGCGAGAACACACACTGCATCTATAGTCGGACAGGAGCCAAAGCCCCATGTGGCAGCTACGACCAGGGGCAGAGGTCGAGGCCGAGGTCATGCCAGAGGTCGAGGCAGAGGCAGATCTCAGCCTAGAGCTCGAGCAGCAACACCCGCAGTGGTGCTTCAGGTAGATTTTGAGGAGGAGGTTCCAGCTCAGACTGTACCCTGTCGGACCAGCTCAGGTCTCGGAGGGGTTCACAGCCACTCCAGTGCTTCAGGACGCTCTAGTCCGTTTGGTGGACCCTATGGAGAGTGTGGCCCAGACCGTTATATTCCCGGTGGCACTAGCCATCTCTCGGGCTGGGGGAGGAGCACAGACTCCCTCTACTCACACCCCTAAGCAGGTGGCTCCCCAGTATCAGACTCCAGCAGCCCCGCCAGTTGGGGTAGTTTAGCCGGTTGTTGCAGCACAGGCCGGTGATAGGCCCGCTATGTCTTCTGAGGCTATGTTGAGGTTGGATAAGTTTACCAAGCTCTTTCCTGTTCATTTTAGTGGTTCATCTTCTGAGGACTCACAGGATTTCCTGGACCGTTGCCACAAGGTGTTGTGCAACATGGGTATAGTTGAGACCAATGGGGTCGATTTTGCAGCATTTCAGATAACTAGTTCCGCTCGGAGATGGTGGAGAGATTATATATTGACTAGACCAGTTGGGTCGCCTGCACTTACCAGGGATCAGTTTTCACACCAATTTCTAGAGAAGTTAATTCATGTCACTCTAAGAGAGAAGTATCGTAGGCAGTTTGAGCATCTTCAGCAGGGTAGTATGACTGTCACCTTGTACGAGACTCGATTTGTGGACCTAGCTCGCCATGCCACTATCTTGCTTCCTACTGAGAGGGAGAGAGTGAGGAGATTTATTGATGGGCTCACTTTCACTCTCAGGCTACAGATGGCCAAGGAGACCGGGAGTGATATTCCTTTCCAGATGACCGTAGATATTACTAGGCTGTTCGAGATGGTTCGTGATTAGGAGAGGGGGCCGATGTCTGATAAGAGGCCTCATTATTCCGGTAGTTTTAATGGCGCCTCATCGGGAGGCAGAGGTACTTTTGGTAGAGGCCATCTCACTGTGCTTTAGGGAGTCGTGGTCCTTATGTACCTTATTCTAGGAGTCACAGTGCTTCACCCAGCCTACAGTGCACCATCAGCACCTATCAATGCGCCTCCAATTCAGAGCTATCACCGAGGTTATCCGGCCCATTTAGGTCAGCTTCAGCTTCAGCAGCCACAACAGCAGGATGTGTGTTTTGAGTGTGGTGGTATTGGTCATGTCAGGAGGTTCTATCCGAGATTATTAGGCGGCATGCCACAATAGAGTTCTTGTGCCATGGTTCTACCACCGGTTGCTCCACCGCTCACTCAGCTAGCTAGAGGTAGGGGTCAGGCATCCCGAGGTAGAGGTCAGGCCATTAAAGTGGAGATCAGGACATTAGAGGCCATCCCAGAGATGTAGTTCATAGTGGTGGGGCCCAACCATGATATTATGCTTTCCTAACTAGGCCTGAGGCCGAGTCATCTGACGCCGCTATCATAAGTATTATTCCAGATTTCCATCGAGATGCTTCAGTTCTATTTGATTCGGGATCTACTAATTCCTATGTGTCATACTATTTTGCTTCATATGGTTGTGCCTCGTGATTCTTTGAGTGCTCCTGTGTATGTGTCCACACATGTGGGAGATTTTATTATTGTAGATCGCGTCTATCGCTCGTGTGTGATTACTATTGGGAGTCTTGAGACTAGCATAGATATTCTATTTCTTGATTTGGTAGATTTTGATGTTATCTTGGGTATGGATTGGCAGTTACCTTATCATGCTATATTGGACTATCACGCCAAGACGGTGACCTTAGCCACGCCAGGGTTGCCTCGAATAGAGTGGAGACGGACTCCTGGCCACTCTACCAACAGAGTTATTTCTTATGTGAAGGCTCGACGTATGGTCGAGAAGGGATGTCTAGCTTATTTAGCCTATGTCTGTGATTCTAGTGCAGAGGTTCCTTCCATGGGTTCAATACCAGTTGTTCATGAGTTTCCAAATGTGTTTCCTGCAGATTTGCCGGGGATGCCACCCGACAGGGATATTGACTTCTGTATCGATTTGGCTCCGGGCACTCAGCCCATTTCTATTCCACCATACCGTATGGCCTCGCTGGAGTTGAAGGAATTGAAGGAGCAGTTGCAACATTTACTTGATAAGGGCTTCATTAGACCTAGTGTCTCTCCCTAGGGTCGCCCTCGTGTTGTTCGTAAAGAAGAAAGATGGATCGATGAGCATGTGTATAGACTATCGGCAGTTGAACAAGGTCACTATCAAGAACAAGTATCCGTTGCCGAAGATTGATGACTTATTTGATCAGCTTCAGGGTGCCAAGGTGTTTTCGAAGATTGATTTGAGGTCTGGCTACCATCAATTAAATATTAAGGTATCTGATGTCCCTAAGACGGCTTTTCGGACTCAGTATGGGCATTATGAGTTCCTAGTGATGTCATTTGGGTTAACAAATGCCCCAGCCATGTTTATGGATTTGATTTACCGGGTGTTCAAGCCCGATTTGGATTCTTTTGTGATTGTATTCATTGATGATATGTTGATCTACTCCCGCACTCGAGAGGAGAATAAGCAACATCTTCGGATTGTACTTCAGACTTTAAGGGATAGCCAGTTATATGCCAAGTTCTCAAAGTGTGAGTTTTGGTTAGACTCAGTCGCCTTTTTGGGACATGTTATATCCGCAGAGGGCATAAAGGTGGATCCTAAGAAGATCGAGGTAGTTCAGAACTGGCCTAGACCTACTTCAGCTACACAGATCCGTAGTTTCCTAGGTTTGGTGGATTATTATCGCCGGTTCGTGGAGGGGTTTTCATCATAGCAGCCCCATTGACTAGATTGACCCAGAAGGGTGCCCCATTCAGATGGTCGGATGAGTGTGCGTTGAGCTTTCAGAAGCTCAAGACTGCTTTGACTACGGTGCAAGTGTTGGTGTTGCCCACAGGTTCAGGATCCTAAATGGTGCATTGCGATGCATCTCATATTAGGCTCGGTGCAGTATTGATGCAGGATGGTAGGGTGATTTCATACGCATCGCGGAAATTGAAGGTTCACGAGAAGAATTACCATGCTCATGACTTAGAGTTGGTAGCCATTGTTCATGCGCTGAAGATTTGGAGGCACTATCTTTACGGCGTATGGTGAGGTTAGATGTTTCTGAGCCCAGTCGGGTTCTAGATTGCACAGTCGCTCGGTCTTCCTTGTATGAGCGCACCAGAGAGCCTTAGTATGATGATCCCCATTTTCTTGTCCTTAAGGACATGGTGCAGCACGGTGGTGCCAAGCAGGTTACTGTTGGATATGATGGGGTTTTAAGGATGTAGGGTCGTATTTGTGTGCCCAATATGGACAGGCTTTGTGAGTTGATTCTTAAGGAGGCCCACAGTTCTTGGTATTCTATTCATTCGGGCAACACCAAGATGTATCAGGACTTGCAACAACATTAATGGTGGAGGAGGATGAAGAAGGATATAGTTGCATATGTAGCTCGGTGTCTAAATTGTCAGCAAGTAAAGTACGAACATCAGAGGCCTGGTGGTTTGCTTAAGAGGTTAGAGATTCCCAAGTGGAAGTGGGAGCGTATCACTATGGATTTTGTTGTTGGACTCCCACTAACCCAGAAGAAGTTCGACGCGGTATGGGTCATTGTGGACAGGTTGACCAAGTCGGCACATTTCATTCTAGTGGCAGTAACCTATTCTTCAGAGCGGTTTGTTGAGATTTAAATCCGCGAGATCATCTGTCTTCACGGTGTGCCTGTGACTATCATTTCTGATCGAGGTAGGTAGTTCACCTTGCACTTCTGGAGGGCCGTACACGGGTTGAGTTCAGTACAACATTTGACCCCCAGACGGACAGACAGTCCGAGCACACTATTCAGATATTGGAGGATATGCTTCGTGCTTGCGTTATGGATTTCGAGGGTTCTTGGGATCAGTTCTTGCCGCTTTTGCCTATAACAATAGCTACCAGTCAAGAATTTAAATGGCTCCCTATGAGGCAATATACGGAAGGCGGTGCCGTTTGCCAGCTGGATGGTTCGAGCCGGGGGAGGCTCTGTTATTAGGTACAGATTTGGTTCAGAATGCCTTGGATAAGGTCAAAATTATTTAGGATCGACTTCGCACCGCTCAGTCTAGGTAGAAGAGTTATGCCGAGCGTATAGTTCTTGATATTGCATTCATGGTTGGAGAGAGGGTATTGATCGGTTTCACCCATGAAGGGCGTGATGGGGTTCAGAAAGATGGGTAAGTTGAGCCCTAGGTATATCGGACCCTTTGAGATTCTTGAGAGAGTGGGTGAGGTGGCCTACAGGCTCGCATTATCATCTAATTTATTAGCAGTCCATCCGTTGTTCCATGTGTCCATGATTCGGAAGTATCATGGTGATCCGTCCCATGTGTTAGATTTCAGCTCAATCCAATTGGACAAAGATTTGACTTATGAGGAGGAGCCGGTGGCAATTCTAGCCCAGTAGGTCCGACAGTTGAGGTCTAAGATTTATCCTTCAGTTAAAATACACTGGAGAGGTCAGCCGATCGAGTCAACCACGTGGGAGTCCGATTCAGACATGCGAAGTAGATATCCATAACTTTTCATCAGTCTAGGTACTTTTCTATGTCCATTCGAGGACGAACGTTTATTTTAGAGGTGGAGAATGTGATGACCCGATAGGTCATTTATAGTTTACCCTTCATTTATGTGTTCCAAGACTATGATTTGCTCCGCTTAGCCTTCCTCGATTTGCATGCACAGTCCGTGTCCTTTTCCGAAAAGGTTTTCATGAGAAAATTGATGAAAATGTGAAATCGTCCCTTAAAACTCATTTGAGTTGACTACGGTTAATGTTTTGTATACACGGACCCGAAGCAGTGTTTTGATGGTCCTGATGGGTCCGTATCGTGATTTGGGACTTGGAAGTATGCCCGAAATTGAATTCGGAAGTCCCTAACTTGATTTAACATAATTTGTTGAAAACTAGTAATTTAAAGGTTTCAAAAATTTTTAGTTTTGACCGTAAGTTGACTTTGTTGCTACCGAGTTTAGATTTTGGTTTCGGAACTTGGTATAGGTTCATTTCAGTATTTGTGACTTGTCTGCAAAATTTAGTGCAAAACGGAGTTGATTTGACGTGATTCGGACGTCCGGTTGAAAAATTAAAAATTCTTAAGTTTCTTTGAAAATTTCATTTGTTTTGATGTCCGATTCGTGGTTTTAGGTGTTATTTCGATGTTTTGATCACGTGAGCAAGTTCGTATGATATTTTTGGACTTGTGTCCCTGTTTGGTTTGGAGCCCCGAGGGCTCGGGTGAGTTTCAGATAGGCAACGGGCCATTGAACTTAGAAAAGTTCTGGGTTTTTTTACTTCTGTTGGTGTCTGATGAGTTCTTCTTCGCGGTCGCGAAGGTACTCCAGTGATCGCGAAGAGGAATCTGGCTGGGGAGGCTTTCCTTTATCGCGAACGTGATGGCTGGTACATGAACGCGAAGCTTTGGGGGATCTGTTGTTTGCTCTACGCAACACGAGCCCTGGCTCGTGAACGCGAAGTCCTGGGGGGAGAAACTTTCGCAAACGCATGAGGAAACTCGCGAACGCATAGGCCATTTTGGCTGTTATGCTTCGCGAACGCGGCAACCCCTTCGCGAACGCAAAGAAGTCCTAACGCGCAGTCTATTAAATATCCCAAAAATGGGATTTTACCCATTTTTCGCCTTCTTTTCATTAGAGCTGTCCGTGCAGATTATAGCGCTTGGGAGGAAGGATCCCCTCCGGAGTCTGTACACACCCCCAGTGAGCGCAGGTACCTACTGAGTGCGAGTGCCGAGTGTCGAGTGTTGAGTGACTGGGAGGCATGAGTGATTGTGAGGTATGCCCGAGTGGCAAGAGTGATTGTGAGGTATGCCCGAATGGCACGAGTGACTGTGAGGTTTTTGCCCGAGGAGCTGTATATGAGTGATGTTCTGCCCGAGGGGCTGTTTATGATTTTATCAATGAATTGCATCACATTGGCATGGACACATGACATACAAGCATAGAGATGTATTTTTTTCCTCTTGCTGTACAACATCACATCATTCATGATTTCTCACACATTTTTGACAGATGGGCATAGTGATGCATATGTTTTACACGGGTTATCCGGAAGGAAAATGAAATATCTTATTTATTATTGACAAGGTTTTGGGAGAAATTTAATGTTTTCAAACTATTTATATTATTGGAAACTTCGGCAAACGATTTGGGTTTTCACTGAGATATTTGAAAGGAAGAACTATAATTTTTGAAATCATTATTTGCCTTAGTATTTTATCCCTGAGTTATTTCTGGTATTATTTGCTTTATGTTGTTATGAATTTTTGTGTACTATTGGTTGTGGACCCGACCTTGGTAGAAGCTCGTCACTACTTTCAACCTACGGCTAGGTTTGTTACTTACTCAGTACATGGGGTCGGTTGTACTGATACTACACTTCTGCACATTGCATGCAGATGTTGGCTGCTGTTGTTGCTGTGCTCGCTGGTTGCGGGACTTGAAGATGTACATGCATTCCTGTTATAGCTGCCTCTTGTTCAGGGTAGCCTTAGATTTATAAAAGCTCTGTTTATGTATTATTCAAACAGACTATGTATTTATTTTATTTCCGCTTTGTATACTCTATTCTTAAAAGCTCATGATTTGTACTACCAGTTCATGGGGAGATGTATCGGTTTTAGATATTTTCTTTTAATTAATTTCATTGAAATTGGATAGTTGAAAATTGACTTACCTAACGGGTTGGGTTAGGTGCCATCACGACTAGTGGGATTTTTGGGTCATGACAGAAGATCTCCACATCCTTTGGTTACTTGAAGGAGATTTTTCCTTGCTGATATGGGTGAAGGAATATAGCTTAGGCTAAATGCTTGTGTCATGCATGTAATTTGCTAGTATTACTAGGCTAGTCCAAATTCTTTTTGATTGAATAGGAAATTCCAGACTAATGTGAAGCCAGAAAATAATATTAAAGCTTTTGGAATGAACATTTAATAGACAAAATTAGTTACAACCTATAAACCAAAAATATACAGAGGACAGGAGATAATTAACAATTTAAAAGAGAAAAAAAAAGTAACATTCGTTCTATTGGAAAACATACACGAAAAGAAGAATAAGTTTTTAATATTCTATTAAGAATATCCAGTGTTCACAAAGAAGAAACTTTTCAAAAGACCATTTACAGATTAAGAATAAAACTCTATAGCACACACCTGTTGAATATTAACATCTCTGCTGATAGAAAATAGGATAAGAAAATTGTCCAAATGCATCTGGAATTCTCTGAAAATGCTTATTATATAAGTCTGTAGTTTTTAGAGAAGGTTGTATCAACAATATGTGCATTTTTTTCTTTATATTGGAGAATATGTACAAAGTGAACCAATGTCACACCCGTTCGGTATGCGGATGTTAAGACAAATAATGGTCTAACATAATTTACATATGAATTTCTTGAAAATTGAAAAGGATAGTGTTTTGGATTTGTCTTCTATTTATATGTTTAAGGAGTTATCTCAAAAGACCTATAATTTTTTGGAATTCATGCAAACCTAGCAAAAAATATAGCACAATGTAAATAAAAGATCTATACATGTGGTAGTAAGTTGAGATTACGTCTAAGATCCTTTTATTACAATTAGTCTAGGTCCAATATTTGCTAGGAGTCTTTTCATAAGCTTACCCAACTTGATTGAGATTGAGGCATTGTTGTTGTTATATACTTATATTTGTGTGTTTGCTTTGCATTAGGTAATTATATTTATGACAACACGTCTAACAAGTTGTCCAAATGAATAAACTCGTCATACAGTGAATGAAATTTTAATGAATGCTTCACTTTCTTATGCTAAAGATATTCTTGCAAAAAATAAAAATTGATAGTTATATTCTTGCAAAATTATTTTTGGTGAGCTAGCTCTATTTTCTAATAATTAATGAAAGGAAGTTCTTTGACTACTTCAATTACTACCTTAGCAGATTAAAAAGAATAAGTACAAAGACTTCTCTAGAGGTTGCTCTCTATGTTTCTTGTTCACAAAGCCCAGTCCTTGTTACCAAGGCCAATCACTTCCCTACCAACTCTTTTAGTTTCTCTACTAGCAATTAATTTTGGGCATTTTTTATAAGGTATATGATGATAGTGCGCCACAAATTTTATTCTCCAGAAACCCTCCATCATAATTTTCTAAATCTGCATAAAATACATTTTCTAGAAAGTTTCGATGCCATGAAAAACCTTCCGGTTCATCTCTACAATATGATACTGTACTCCTATTAGAGGAAGATGGCAAAGGGAAATTGATGACAATCTCCCGCAGAGAGCATACATGGGGACAAGATAATTGTGAATCTGTTGGTTATGCATGTGTGGATATCTATTTTCCTCTTATTCTTCTACTACTTGTTCTTGTCTTTGTTGCCAATTATGACTCATTCTGATGCCTTTGACAGAGTCTAACTCTTCTTAGTGCCAATACATTGGCTTGCTTTCTCTTTTACACTAAATGTACTTAAAGTCATTCTGCCCCCTTTAGGGGTTGTCATATTTAACTGACTATATACTACCATGTATACTGTAGCAAGTAAAGCCTGGATTTCCAAATGGATAAGTTTTGAATTCTTCTTCTCTATTGTTCATATCTGTCAACCTTCAATATATGGAACAAGTCATCTGATCGTTGTATTATTTCAATTCTTCTTTATGGCCATTAAGTGTAGCCTTTAATTTAATGGATCTGATATTTCATTTTTAGTTGTTTATTCTTTGTTACTAAACTGACATACCTTTGTTATGTTAACAGATCAAATATTTGAAGTCCGAAGAACCTATCTTTGAAGAAAGTTTAGAGCAAGTTGAAGCACAAGAGGTTTATATTTTGTTAGGGATGGTTTAAAGACACTGTACATATGCTGCAATTTTATTTTTTTCTTTTTAGGAATTATTAAAAATGATGTCATACGATTTAGATTGGTTTCTGATAAATAGATACTTTAATTCTTTATATTGACAAAGATACCAAATATTTGGTTTATTTTAGAGTATTGTTGGGTGTTTATAAAAGCATATAAATAATTAGTTCTATACATCTAATTTAAATTTTTGTACTTATATTTAGTACAATTTTACATTAGCAAAGAAAAATATAGCCATTGAAACTCTTTAATTATAGATTTCTCAAACAGATTAATGGGCATTAATAAAGGTAAATTTGCTTTTTAAAATTAATACAAATAACGAAGGGAATATCGGTTGCTAAAAGCACTTCTAATGACTGAATTAGTTATTGTCATTAAAGACTTTTAACGACTGGATAACAATTTAGCGAAGGAAAAATCCGGTTGTTAAAAAGGATGTATAACGACCGGAAATTATGTTGTCGCTAAAGGATCTTTAACGACCACATTGTAATTCGGTCGTTAACTTTTAACGTCAGGGGTTTTAACGACCGGATTTTTTCTGGTCGTTATAAACTTATAACGACCGGATTTGGATTTTTAACGACCAAATTTCCCCTCGCTAAAGGCCTTTGATTCTATGAAGTTGGCACACTCAACATTGAGAATAATTGTTAAATCATGAAATGAAACATCGTGGAATTAGTAAAAGAGAAAAAAAGACATATTGGGATGAGTAGCGCTACTTATTAGAAAATAAATAAATATGAGAAGCATCATAAGCTTTGCTAACTGACTCTTAAGAGTTGGGTCAAACTTCTATGGGATGATCCTTCGGATAACTGTGAAGGGCACCATGGAGGAAAACTTCCTTCTGCCAATTCCTATTATTTAACGAATAAAATAAATCTTATTCATAACTTTTAGCTTTTTTGAACTTTTATTTAGAAACTAAGATTGGAAGTCTATACAAGGTTGAATAGAGTCTAATTTTCAAGTGATAAATATAGAGCAAACTATTATCATGTTGCCTTTTTGCTGGAAAGCGGGCATAGCCACTAGGAAGAAACATGTTCTTCTCTATCAACATTTTGTGAAACAATTTGTAATCTTAATTATTCAACTTGCTATGTGTGTTTAAGGAATACAATTTATCATATTGTTAAATATTGATTTTCTACTTTATTCTCAAAAGTTCAGTTGAGACATTTTATCAAACATATCGTAAATATTTTTTTAACATGGACAATTTGACACTACAAAAATCACAAGAAATTTAATTTAACACTACAGAAATCACAAGAGGTGTAAGATTGAAGAAGAACCTGTTTTGTTGCCGTCGCTCTTTGCCCACAATAATATTTTGCTCAACAATTGATTTCGTTTTTCTCCTTGCAATTTGGTGATGTTGTTGTTGTAGTAGTTTGTAAATGGTTTAATCTTTTATTTTTCTTCAGTCTCGTGCCAAAGAATTATTTTCATTGACCCGAAAATATTTTCCCAATCAAAATGAAATCCCAGCAAGATTTTTCGGATAGTTGATTTCTCTTTTCAATTTTGACACTAAACCAGCAAGAAAATGTAGTTTAATCATGGTTTAGTCTAAATAAATTTTGATCCTTAGATCTGAAAGATGATAGATGTTATTAAATTAGACATGCACTTATGGAAATGGAGAGATACAACAGGAGTTGAGCCTAATTCCCCTGTCGATAGAGTATTACATATAGTTGCTAATTACAAATGCAGGATATATAGCTGCAGGGGTTCCGCAGATTATTACTCTAATATTGGCGTAGGGTTGCAAAATGTTGCTCTATGGACTATGTCATTACTCATATGGCAGAGGCAATATGGTGGCTGAAAGACTGCAGAACATTGACGATCGATGATCGACAAGACTATATATATACACGCCGATGAGGGGGAAGAAAGCAAAACTAAGATAGTTACTGCAATTAGCAAATGATTTGGAAAAAACAGCTAAGGGGAGAGTGATATTGATGAGATTTCATCATATTCCTAAGCAAAGGTGGACTTAGATCGTGCTTCGTGGATTAAATATATACATATTAAAAGAAAATATGTACATATAATAAGGTCTCACTAATTTACTTATTTAATTTAAATTTGCTATTTTCCTAAGATGTATATGTCAACAAATGAGTCGGAGAACTTCAATGAGGGATGTTCTTGCCGAAACTCTTACGTACTGTTAGTTCATGGCCATTAAATCTTCCACCTGTCATGCTATTAGTTTAATTAGGTTCAGTTCCTCCTTTACTTTGCTCCCTTGTCTTTCCAACCAAGTCTGTTCACCTTCTTCTACAATCCATGACATGCGATACCTTTCATTTCATTTTGGAGAAAAAAAAGAATTTATTTTTTATTAAAAAGAGTTTAAATTTTATGCAGTGACACATCGTAGATAATTTACATCATTTGGTTACATGATATATACAGTAACATGGTAAATAAAATATTACTAACATGTCATAAAATATATACCTTATGGAAATTGCGCATGTTTTTCATGTTTGGTCAATAAATTGTGTTTATATATATTTTTTATATAAGTTAAAATTTGATTCCGTTTCTCTAGGACGACAAAATGGAACACCAAGGAATCTAATTTTGTGTGGTTTAGCTCGTGAATGAGATTAACGTAACCACGTTAAGGGGACTGCTTTCAACTCTAGACTAGATAAGGTACCTCAAACTCACAGTTGTCCCATGCATGTGGCTGCTGATCTCATTTCTGTTTTGACCAGGGACTAGGTAAATCCAAATTAAATCCGTGAAGTTGCCAAAGTCCAAGTTGCAATTCATATTTCACCAACGTTATACATAAAAATAAAAAGTCATAAACGGTATTCTCTCATCTTTATCCAAGAATGTGATTCTAGACCATATGAGTAAAGTAAAAATTTTCGAAGATAATTAACTATGATTATTCAAAGTTTGAAACACTGTGGAGATCCTAATAAATATAATACGTATCTTGCTGCCCTTAGACGTATATTATATTATCCACGCAACTATTAAAGACATCAAAGGTTGACCTTCAATATGAAAGATTGAACAGCTTGGACTAGCTATTAGATTGGTCAAACATTTTGTAAGCTTCCAACAAATTTTTCGATTGCCTATCTTTTTACTTATATATACCCACCTTGATAAAGAAGAGGAAAAGAAATCGAGAATTACCCTTATACTTGTACAATAATTTAACACGAAATACTTGTCATTAGGTTTGTTAGGGATCGAGAAAAATTAGCCTTTATACTTGTACAAGCATGGCAGCGCAGATTGAAGGTATCCGAGAAGATGAAATCTCCAAACTGGAAGAAGGTGTCCGTGCAGATAATATATGTGCGTCCCAGTCTAACACTAGCATAGGATTTTGTTCATCACCTTCCGTTGTTGCTGTTGCACAAAAGGTTGGTTTTTGACAATAGTTACTTGTAATTATTTTGTTAAGTGACACAATACATTAAAAAAATTACACTATGAAAGTATTAAATTAAAGGTAAGCTTATTAATATGTTCTGTTCTTTTTTCTAGTTGATTGCAGAGGCAATTGGGACGTACTTTATTATATTTGCAGGATGTGGATCAGTAGCAGTGAATAAGCTATACGATGGGAGTATTACGTTTCCAGGGATTTGCGTGACATGGGGTCTAATTGTGATGGTTATGATTTACTCTTTGGGACACGTATCTGGAGCTCATTTTAATCCTGCTGTGACGATCGCTTTCACTATCTTCCGTCGTTTCTCATGGAAACTGGTACGTAGAACATAATCAAAGGCGTATTCAGGATTTTAAAAGAAGGGGTGTACTTTACTGCCGTTTGATTTAATTTCATAAAATTTTGCCACGATAACAATTTAGACTAGTAAACTTTAATTAATACTAAAGAAATATCATTTGATCTACAATTATCTAAACAAGTTTTTATACTTTGAAAGCAGTCAACAACAACATCATTATTTGAAGAAAATTTACTTCCCAAACAAAAAAATTGAAGGAAAAGAAAAAGGAGAAAAACAATAAGGAAATTGGAAAAAGTGTAACCTTTGGTAAAAGTGTTGCTGAAGACTCGTGTTGAGACTGGAGTCTAGAGGATATGGGAATTTTGATATTTAGGTAATGAACCAAAAAAAGAACAGAAAGAAATGACCCCAAAAAAAGCATAAAAGAAAGAGAAGACTAAAAAAAAAGGAAAAAAAAAGAGAAACAACAAAAGGGGAACCAAAATAGAAAAGAAAGAAAAGGAAAAAACAAGATCTAAAAGAATGAAAGGACAAAGGAAAAGAAAAGACAAACTGAAAACCGGGACTTTACCAAAATAACAGGACAATGGATTCGATCCCTTGACCAAGTAATCAATCACTGCGCCACTGTATACTGTTGAGCATGGGTTCACATATAACAAGATTTATAAATTTCCCAGAAAAACTGCAATGCTATACACTATTTAAGAAGGGGTGCATGGGTTCACGTGACCATGTAAATTCGCCCCTGGACATAACTAACGATCAAGTGTTTAAATGAAAGTTAGTGTCACATTTTAGGAATTCCTTATTTTTATGGCAAAATATATCGAAATCTCCTTGAACTTTGACACTTTTTATTTGACGTAGACCTGAACTATTTTCGGTCCAAATTAACCTCTTGAACTTTTCAGTTTGGTAGTCTTGATCGAATAAACATGTATATGTAATATGATATGATATCCATGCAATGCACAGGCACCTTTGTACATAATAGCTCAACTAACGGGCTCAATTCTATCAAGCGGCACATTAGCACTATTGTTGGACGTCACTTCCACATCTTATTTTGGTACTGTTCCAGTAGGATCTAATGGCCAATCTTTGGCTATGGAAATCATCATTTCCTTCCTCCTAATGTTCGTTGTTTGCGGAGTTTCTACAGATGTTAGAGCGGTATGTTAATTCTTACTGTATATATTTTACATTGAGCAGATAAATTCATTAGAAATTTAGCACCATTCTCAAGGTCATTGGTTAATTCATTGGTTTTGCATGTGAAAAGCAGATAGGAGAACTAAGTGGATTGGCAGTTGGAATGACAATAACCTTGAATGTCTTTGTTGCCGGGTATGCTTAAAGTTTAACTACTCATCATATCACTTTACATAGCACATCTAAATATTTAATTATAATAATTTGTTCTTTCTAGTACTTATTTTTCTTAAAAAAATTTCTATATATATTTAATTTTAATTTTAATTTAAGGAAATTAAGGAATTGGCTTTCAGATTCATGCCAAAAATTATATTTAGATGACCCACGCTTTTGAATCGGTCAATCTCTCCATTCTTTTTTGTTAGGAAATGGAGAGTAGTAATTCTTACCTTTCAAATGAAGTGGATGCAGGCCAATTTCAGGAGCATCGATGAATCCAGCAAGGAGCATTGGTCCAGCGATTGTGAAGCAAGTCTATAAAGGTCTTTGGGTGTATATAATTGGGCCAGTCATCGGAACTCTAGCGGGAGCGTTTGTATACAACTTAATTAGATTTACGAATAAACCACTTCTTCAACTAGTTAAAAGTAGATCCTTTCTTCGAAGTTAAGAGAGTAAAATAATTCATGAATTTGTAGGTTATAGATCTAGTGAAGGAATGTATCTGTCATATTTTGAAATCTCTTTTTATGATTCATCAAAATTGTTTACCCTCAAAATCGGATAACAATTGAATATGTTATTGATTTTAAGGATACGCGGAATAACTTGATACAAAGTGATAAATTAAGTTGCAATTGAAACAAATAATGGTAAAGTAAATTCAAACCACACGAATTGGACAGTTTCAATCTCGGAAGGTTAGCCACCCTCGAGCCAGATGCACTTTGATCGATATGACGATACAGAAGAACAAGAGCTTAAAGAGAACAATAATAATGTATTGCTTTTGAATGCGTGTTACAATGTGTTAAATGAATTATCAGACCCCCTTTATATAATAGAGAATCCTACTTTAGGTACAATTCTGTTAAAGGTAAAAAAATCTCTTGATTTGCCGATTGCCAGTTCCTCATTAATACGTGCCGAGTTTCCCACCGTAATATCCGACCGGTCACGGATATTTCGGTCTTCTATTATGCTAACAATGTTTCTTCGAGCTCGTTCGGGGTTAGGATCGATTTCCGGATCACGACCTCGATATTCTCGAAAGCGGGCGTTCCAACTCCTAGTTCTAGCCCGGTGGGACTTGGGGTCGATCTTAAGTCCTTTATTGCCATGTTCCGAACCTAACCTACCATGTCGTAGGCGATCTCGATTTCGACCGTATACAGATTGTCCCCTCATTTTTTGGAGAGTAGACGACGAGAAACGACATGAGCTTCCGGTTCTTACTTCGATACCCCGCGACAAAAACAACAAAACAAACGAAACGTCTCGTCAGTCTAGTCTTAATGACATTAAATGCATGTCAGCCGCCGGTCGGCCATTACTGGATGTGAACCGCCACTGAAATACTATAAATACCTCTTCCTTTGTTCATTCTAACTTTACATTTAATCCTTCTACCCTCGTAGCTTCGAAATTTCAGTACTTGATACAGTTATACTTTGGTTATTTGAAATCCTTTGCAAGAACCCTTGTTCATTTCCATCTCAAGCCATCAAGTGTACTTCTTTAACTTTCATTTTTCCTCAATTTTCAAAGAAATGGCAAAGACTTCAAAAATTGTTCCCCAAAAAGAAACTCCTTCTACCTCGCGGCCTGCTACCAAGGAGACCGTTTCGCGTACTGCTGTCGAGGAACCAGTATCGGAACCCCCATTAAAAATTTTCATCCCTGGAGGTTGCTCAGTAACCGCAAATTTCAAGGTTGAAAAACCTTCCCCCGTATATGCTCGATCACTAAAAAAGTCCTCCCTACAGTAAAAAAGGATTGCAATTGGGTTAACAAGCACGTGGTGGTTCCCGGACCCGATGACGACATCACTACCCACGTCGAGGGATACTTAAGTATTTACACTTATCCCTTTACACTGGGCCCATTGGATCCGGTCATCATCGACTTCTGTAAAAGATACAAGGTATGCCTCGGTCAAATTCACCCCTCATTTTTAAGGATCGTGATCCTTCTTCGATACTTTGTGAGCAAGATCGATGGATGCTTGTTCACCGTCGACCACCTCATGCGCCTATACCATTCCCAAATCTTTCGGGGGGGACTGATCAAGCTCGCGTGCCGGGCCAGTAACTCCCCTTTCTCGAGTATTTATAAAGATTGGGATCGAGGCTGGCTATGTCGTTTCGTCCGAGTGAGGACCTCAGACTTGATTCCAGCCGAGCACATGACGTTCCCTAAGAAGTGGAATATATCACGTGTAAAATTTCGTTTTCAAAATCTTATTTTACGCTTTTTTCCTTCCTTCTTATCGATGTTTTGTGGTGGTGCAGCTGTCGCTCGGGTCCCGAATACAGTCTCTCGACTCAAGGAGTGGGTTGAGAGCATCGTGTTACAAAGGAAATATTCTGAGCGATCATGGCGCAAACTTTCGAAGGGCCGGTTGGAGGCTCGTTCTCATGGTGAGATTCCTTTCCCGAGTAAGTAATATTTATGTTCCTCTCGTGTCATTAAGTTCTCACTTGTTTCATTTCCTTTTGCAGGTTTATCCAAGGACGTGATACTGAGACCTCTATCCGGTGGCGAGAACTTCCCCGCTGAGTCCCCTGCTCCGAGACAGGGTGATGAGAAGAAAAGAAAGAGGGCTCAGAGTTCTCCGATCTCGGAGAAGAAGAAACCAAGGAGAAGGTTTGGGGAACAAATCCAAAGAAAGAACAAGCGCTCGAGCACCATCTTCGGATTCACTCTATCGGTTGAGGGACGAATCCAAAGAAAAAGGAGAAGCCTTCGATCTGATGGTCCGTGTGTCATCGCAACTCGAGGGACAAGGGGTCTCCGAACCGGAGAGAGGCTAGGTCGATTTGCCTCAAGTTAGGAAGGCTAACGATTAAGTCATGGCCTAAACTTCCTGGGATTTGGGCAATTCCCCAAAGGAAGCACATGGTGTGATAGACATTATCGAGTCGCCCTCGTTCACCGGGTCCATGTATAACAAGGCTCAAACGGCGAAGGAACGTCCCAACGAGGGGGCCCATGGAGCAGATGACCCTTCAACGGTTTTTTTGATGGCATGGATTCTAACGCCACATAGGATGTCACCGGATTGGGTGACTTGGAGGTGCCAAAGAAAATTTCATCTTTGGGAACAAATGACCCTTCCTCAAGCCCTAAATTGATCAACCGGTTCCCATCTCAGAGTGTGGAACCTTATCGGAAGAGATCGATCGTCATCTCTATTCTAGAGGATGTCCGGGTCCTCTCTGCCCCTGTAGGGGTAGCCAGTTAGCTTCGGTGTCTGGTGACCGAGGAAGACCAAGCCAAGATGAGCAAGGTAGACGCGCCCTGCCTCTTCAACGAAGCACAACATGCGCTAAACCGGGTAACTTCAGGTATCTCTTGATGACTTTAATTTGTACATAGACTAATTTATAGATAATCCTAACATTTTTCTTTGTGTCTGTAGGCCTCGGTGCTTAATCAAGAAACCTTTCTTCGATATCGGGACTAGCTGAACCATCTTGAAGCTGAGGTCCGAGGGCTCACTGAGAAGAGAGATACTTTTAAACTTCTCAGCGAGCAGCGTGAAGGGGAGGCTAAGAGCCTCCGAGCTAAACTAGAGGTGGCTCGAAAAAAGCATGCCGACCTGGTCGAGCAGGTAAAAATATTCGAGGTTAGTGACGATAACCTAGACTCGGTGACTAATGGTCGGAATTAGCAGGTCCAACAAAAAATCGATCGGACCGACCAACTTCGAGTTGAGATAGATGTTGTCAAGGCCAAGACCAATGAATGGAGAGGCAGGATGGACCGCCAAGTCTCGAAAAAGGAGACTGCTCGGGTGCAGCTGACTTCAATTGAGGCCCAGCTTCGAGCGGCAAAGGAAAAGGCCGAGCTGCAGGCCAAAATGGTTGAGGAGATCCAGTCTCAGCTAAGTTCGGCCGTCTCTGATCAAGAAACTCTTGCCAAGGAGCTTTAAACGGCCAAGACGGTGGTCTTGGTGGTTATAGCCATTGCCGACGAGATGGTGGCCCAATATAAGGCCGATGCCTAGGCGTCCTAGGATCGAATGAAGGATATCGTCGAGCATGCGAATCGGCAATCCCGAAGGGAGGCTCTCGAGGAGATTCATGCTCGGGGTTTCGACTTGTCGGCCAAAATCGAGAGTGTTAAGGGGCTCGAAGCCGAGGCCAAGAAGTTGGCTTATCCCGAGGATGAAGAAGGCTTTGAGGGTTCAAGCAGATCTGAGGGTGGAGGAGACTCCAAAGACCGTGGCGACGAGGCGGGCTCCGGTGAATTCCAGGCCATTTAAGTGCCTTGTATATTTTTCTTTGTTTTTAGTATTTTTGTACTTTTGTACTTTTTATTTTTTCAAGGCCGTTTGGCCTTTGTAAAGACTATATGTATATATAATACAAGGCTTCCTTTTCCCTTTGATATGTTTGCAAAGATCGAAATGCCTTACCATGAAATAGTTAGGTCATGTTCGGAGGTTAGAACAGGCCTTGCCTTCGACATTATTTTGTTTAAGGCATCATGGGGGTTTGGTATAACCAGAACTTTTCCCTAAAGTACTTATATTATTTTAGATTATAGTTTGCCGAGGTCAGCCTTTAGAACCGGTTAAGAAATTTTTTAAGGCCTTGTTTTTTGTTACGGGTCTCAGACGTCTCTGAGCCGTTTTAATATGGCCATAGCCTTTTAGTTCAGGTGTTGCCCAATGGGCTTGTCATCTCGAGTTATTTAGACTTGCCTAAGATAAGAGTACCCGTATGGGGATGTCCGTAGCCTTTAAGGTTCGGGCGCTGCCTAATAGGTCGTATGCCCTCAGACTCTGATAGCCCAGGCCGTCCGAGTTTGTTCTGGACGGCAGTCGCCAAGTGGGAGTGATCTTTTGAACCCGGATAAAGGCGGCCCTTGGGCTCGATACCTTTAGGGGATCAAATGTAGGAAATTCAGAGAGAAACGAAATTTTTTAAGGGAAAAGATGTTTATCCACAAGGTAGAGACTTCCTTTCATTTCTGTGCGTAATATATACGATTACACGTGCATACAAGCTTTATGTCAGGGCTCGAGAAGTCTATGTGGGCACGATTCATTCGACCATTTGGCCCTTATAGTAAATCCTATCGATTGAGCCAAAACCATTCAATCCCTAAGTTTCTTTCCTTACTAAAGTCGTTATCTGAGCGTAATTCCCCCCCCCCCCCGGTGTTCGGGACCGATCGTAGAGAGGCCTCGAATACTGTTGTCGTGATCTTCGATACCGATTCGTAACTAGCCTTCGATTCTAAGTTAGTAAGATTTATTGTTGCCTCATTAAAAACCTTACCGGAAAACCTATTTGGGACAAAATAGGTTCAAGGGAAAAAGAGTGCAACGGATGCTTTCAGGCCTAAATATTGTATCGTTCTTTGATGGTTGCCTGCAAGTGTTAGTTGGAAATGCAAATAAGTAAAAGGAATGAATGGGGTTGTATCTTAGTAGTAGTATTGCTTCAAGTGAGTTATGTTCCAGGTGTTCGGTAGTCGTTCATGGTTCATTGCTCCGAGTTTGTATGATCCTTTCTGGTGATCTCGATAATTCGATATGGCCCTTCTTAGTTCGGCCCCAGCTTCCCTTCGTTCGGGTTTCGGGTGCTTAGTTTGACCTTCCTTAAAACTAAGTCCACAACATTGAAGTGTCGAAGGTTGGTCCTTCGATTATAATACCTCACGATCCGCTGTATTTGGGTAGCTAATCTGACAAAGGTGACTTTGTGCCTTTCATCTAATAGCTCCAGGTTCGTATTCATGGCCTCGTCGTTTGATTCCTTGGTTGCATATCGGATTCTAAGACACGGTTCTTCGACTTTGACTGGTATTAGAGCTTCGGCGCCGTAAACCAGGGAGAACAGGGTGGCCCCGGTACTATACTTCTAGGTCGTACGGTACACCCATAGGACTTCGAGCAGGATTTTCTTCCATTTTCCTTTGGCATCACTTTACCTCTTTTTGAGGTTTTGGAGTATGGTTTAGTTGGTCGATTCTGCTTGTCCATTCTCACTAGGGTGGTAGGGTATTGATAGGATTCTTTTGATCTTATGGTCTTCGAGAAACTTGCTTACTTTGCTGCCAATGAATTATTTCTCGTTGTCGCACACGATCTCGGATGGCATTCCGAACCGGCATATGATGTGGTCCCAGATGAAATCGATGACTTACTTTTCCTTGACCTTCTCGTATGCCTGGGCTTCCACCCACTTAGAAAAATAGTCAGTCATAAATAATATAAATTGAGCCTTACCGAGTGCCCATAGAAGGGGGCCAATGATGTGCATTCCCCACTTCATGAACGACCATGGTGACAAAACCGAGTGCAACAGCTCCCCGGGTTAATGAATCATCGGATCATGTCTTTGACATTTCATCACATTTTTGTACGAACTCCTTCGCGTCCTTTTCCATGTCGATCCAGTAGTAGCCCGGTCTGATTACCTTTCGAACCAACAATTTGGCGCCTGAATGATTTTCGCAGGTGCCTTCGTGAATTTCCCTCACAATGTACTCGGTATCTCCTGGTCCTAGACATATTGCGAGTGGGCCATCGAATGTTCTTCTGAACATGGTTCCGTCTTCGGACAAGCTAAATCGGGCTGCCTTCGTACGTAGGACCCTTGATTCTTTTAGAACCGAAGGAAATTTTTTGTTCTTCAGATATTCTATATATTTTTTTCTCCAATCCCAAGTCAGTCACGCTGAGTTTATCTTGACGTGGCCTTCTTCCACTACCTATCTCATGAGTTGTACGACCGCCCCCAAGTTGAACTCATCATCCTCGACCGCCGAACTCAGGTTAGCAAGGGCATCGGCCTCACTATTTTTATCTAGAGGCACGTTTTGTAGAGTCCACTCCTTGAATCGTTGTAATATTACCTGCAACTTGTCCAGGTACCTTTGCATTTGCTCCTCTTTGACCTCGAAGGTCCCATTATGTAACGACCCAGCCGGTCGTTTTGAGTATTATAACCTCGTTCCCTCAATTACTGCTCAATTTATGCTCTATAATTGTTTTATGACTTACCGGGTTAGTTGGTTCGGGTTCGGAAGGAATTCAGAGTGAAATGAGACACTTAGTCTCATAATTAAAAATATAAGTTAGAAAAGTGGGCTGGATATGGACCTATGTGTAAATGATCTTGGATTTGAATTTTGATGATTCCAATTCCGTATGGTGATTTTGGACTTAGGAACGTGTCCGGAAAATTATTTGGAGGTCCGTGGTGGAATTAGGCTTGAAATGCCGAAAGTTTAATTTTTGGGAAGTTGACCGGGGGGTTGACTTTTTGATATCGGTGTCGGAATCCGATTATAAAAATATGAACACCTCCGTTATATCATTTATGACTTGTGTGCAAAATTTGAGGTCAATCGGACGTGATTTGATAGGTTCCGGAGTCATTTGTAGAAATTAGAAATTTCAAAGTTCATTAGGCTTGAATTGGGGTGTAATTCATGATTTTAGCATTGTTTGAGGTGATTTGAGGGTTTGACTAAGTTTGTATGATATTTTAGGACT
Source organism: Nicotiana tomentosiformis (assembly GCF_000390325.3). NCBI lineage: Eukaryota > Viridiplantae > Streptophyta > Magnoliopsida > Solanales > Solanaceae > Nicotiana > Nicotiana tomentosiformis. Next base: position 135,470,565 of record NC_090813.1, read on the forward strand.
TGTTGGTATATTTGGTTGAGGTCCCGAGGGGCTCGGGTGAGTTTTGGATGGTTAACGGATCAAAAATTTGGACTTGAACACCTACTGGAATTTTCTGATATCTGATGTTGTTTTCCTTCTACGCGATCGCGTGAATGCGTCTGCGATCGCGTAGGCTTAGTTGGTCAGTGGGGGTTTTATTCTACGCGATCGCATGGGGATATCTACGATCACGTAGGGTTAATGTAAGGCGGTGACATTTTGTGCTTTGCGATCGCGTGAAGCGGGACGCGATCGCGTAGCTATGTGAGTTTGTTATTCGCGAACGCATGAAGAAGGTCGCGTTCGCATGGAGGAAATTGGGCAGAAATGGAAATCACGCATTTGTGCTTCGCGATCGTGTGGTTTGGTCCGCGATCGCGTAGAGTTAAATCTGGGCAATGAAAAATTGTTCTTCGCGATCGCGTGGGTATGTTCGCGATCGCGTAGAGCAAATGTCTGGGCAGAGTTCAGTTTTTGACGGATTGGAGCTCGGGAAGAGGCGATTTTCGGGTGTTTTTCAAGGAAAACAATGGGGTAAGTTTTCTTAGCTTAATATTGGTTAAATTACCCAAATCCATGGTTATTTTTATCATTTAATTGGTGAATTAAGTTGGAAAAGTTTGAAAACCCTCTTGGTTTAAATTGAAGATTTGAGGGTCGAGTTGGGGTCGGATTATGGTAAAATTTGTATGGTTAGGCTCGTGGTTGAATAAGCTTCTGGATTTTGTAATTTTTGTTGAGTTTCGAGATGTGGGCCCCACGGGCAACTTTTTAGCTAAATTTTGGATTTTTATGGAAAATTAGCATTTCTTATGGAATTAATTCCAATAAATTTTATTGACTGAAACGAATTATTTATATCTAGATTCGAGGCGTTTGGAGGCCAATTCACGAGGAAAGGACATTGCAGAATAGGAATTTCACGGCTTGAGGTAAGTAACAATTTTAAATCTGGTCCTGAGGGTATGAAACCCCGAAATTTTGTGTCACGTGATTATTTTAGAGGTGACGCACATGCTAGGTGACGGGCGTGTAGGCATGCACCGAGGGGATTGTGACTTGGTCCATCCTATAGAAACTATATAGTTGAATAATTTATTTTTAGCTATATGCTCTCTATGTGTTGAAGAAATTTGACTGTAAATCATGTTAGAAATCATGATTAGGTTATGTTATAGTATTGTTGGGACCCGTAGAGGTCGCGTACTTGTTGAATTATTTGCTAATTGCTTTCTTGTACTCAGTCATGATTTTTCTTGCATATTATACCTCAGTCTTTCTGGATATTTTTTGATACACTATGTTATCTATGTTTGGGATGATCTTTGTGATTTCTGAGAGCCCGAGAGACTTAGAAAGGTTGAGGACAAGGCCGAGGGCCTGTCGGTTAAGTAAGGATATTATGGCACGTGAGTTGTCCGTGCAAGATTTTATAGCACGTGAGTTGTCTGTGCAGCACGTGAGTTGTCCGTGCAAATTATGGTGCTTGGGCTGTAGGAGCCCTCTAGAGTCTGTACACTCCCAGTGAGCGCGGGTACCCATTGAGTGTGAGTGCTGAGGGCCGAGAGCCGAGTGGTTGAGCTATTGTGATGAGTGGAGTATCTGTTGCCTGAGAGGCTGTACTTGATTTTCATTTGTTGTTGCACTTAGTTGCTATCTGTCATTGTTGAGAAATTCTCGAAAAGATTTTATATCTGGATTACATGAACTTGAACTGTACAAAATTGATTTGACTTAAACTGCCGGATTTGAAAGCATGTCTATTCTTTGCTGGGATTACTGGAAATGAACTGTAACTGTGTAGCTCGTCATTATCTTCAGTTCCTTATTTATTATTATTACTTGCTAAGTTGGTTGTACTTATACTACACCCTGCACTTCTTGTGCATATCCAGGTGTTCCCGGACATAGAGGGTGCTGATTCTCTCGCACTGTTGACTTTTCAGAGATTCAGAGGTAGCTGCCGTGTTTCGCAGACCTTGCCTCTCCTTCCCTATCTCTTTATTTACAGTATTTGGTTTCAAATTATCATAGACTGTATTTTTCAAACTTGTATTCATATTAGATGCTCATGTACTCAGTGATACCAGGTTTTGGGGAGTGTTCGTATCAATATTTGTGGGATTTTGTATTGTATTTAAATATTATATTTTTAAACCTAAGAGAAATTGTGGTTAATGAAGATTATCGGCTTGCCTAGTATTGGGATAGGCGCCATCACGACATGTTGGGATTTTGGGTCATGACAAGTTAGTATCAGAGCCTAAGTTACATAGGTCTCACGAGTCATGAGCAGGTTTAGTAGAGTCTTGCGGATCTGTACGGAGATGTCTGTACTTATCTTCGAGAGGCTGCAGAACCCTTAGGAAAAATTCATTTTCTTGTATTCTGTCGTGCGGATTTGTTGATTTTGGAAAACTAAATTTCTGTTAATCTATTCTCTCACAGATAGTGAGGACACGTACTACCGGATCGGATGGTCAGCCACCAGTGCCACCAGTTAGGGCCGCGAGAGGCCGGGCCCGTGGTAGAGGCCGGGGTCGAGGTAGAGGTCGAGGTCGAGGTAGAGGTCGAGGTGTAGCTCGTACCACAGTTGGACCAGCACCTGTAGTACCACCAGTTGCTCCAGCTCAGGAGAAGATTCCAGATATAGCTGAGCCGACAGGATCAGCTCAGGCACCAGCTATGCCTATTGAGGTTCCAGGCCTTTAGGAGACTTTGGCCCAGATATTGGCAGCTTGCACTGGTCTGGCTCAGGTGGTTTCGGCTCAGGCCGCACCTGCCACTTCTCAGGCCGGGGGAGGTACTCATACCCTGGTTGCACATACTCCAAACCAGGTAGTACAGACACTTCAGATACCGATGGCACTACCAGCGCAGCCGGCTGCAGCTGCTCAGGCCCCAGTAGTTCCTTTCATGGCAGATGATGAGCAGAGGAGACTTGAGAGATTTGATAGGCTTCGACCTCCATCTTTTAGCGGTGCGGAGTCAGAGGATGCTTAGGATTTTCTGGATAAGTGTCAACGGATGGTTTATACAGCGGGTATTCTAGAGACCAGTGGGGTCTCATTCACTACCTTTCAGTTTTTTGGGGCTGCCTTTAGATGGTGGGAGGCTTACCAGAGGTGTAGGCCGGTCGGTGAAGCACCCCTTACCTGGCAGCAGTTCTCCGGTCTATTCCCGGAGAAGTTTGTGCCTCAGTCCCGCAGAGAGGAGCTGCGCAGACAGTTTGAGCAGCTTTGTCAGGGTGACATGTCCGTGACACAGTATGAGATGAGATTTTCATAATTGGCCCGTCATGCTATCTGGTTGATTCCCACAGACATGGAAAGGATCATGAGGTTAATAGATAGCCTTACTCATGACTAGAGAGAGAGTGTCTGGTGCTACTTCCGACGAGGTGGTCGACATTGCTCGTCAGATTGAGATAGTTCACAGTCAGGAACATGTTGAGAGAGAGAGGCTAAGAGGCCTCGTGGTTCAGGTGATTTCAGCGGTGTTCCTTCAGGGGTCAGTTTTACCACGGTAGGGGTCATTCTTACAGACACGCTCAGACGGGTCGCCCAGCTCATCGTGGTGCATCAGCTAGCCATGGTTCTTACAGTACTCACTCAGGCCAGTCTTCATTCAGTGCACTACCAGTGCAGAGTTCTCATCATGCCTCGTCTGCTCAGGCTTCTACAAGTAATTCTTCGGGTTATCAGGAGCAATAGTTCCGTCAGAGGAGGGGTTGTTTCGAGTGCAGAGAATTGTATCATTTCAATAGAGATTGTCCTAGGTTTTTGTGTGGGGCTCCACAACAAAGTTCTCGACCAACGGCACCAGCACCAGCAGTTACACCACCCGCCCAGTCAGCTCGGGGTGGGGGTCAGGAAGCTAGGGGTCGCCCAAGAGGGGGAGGCCGGTCAAGTGGCGGTCAAGCCCGATTCTATGCTTTTCCTGCCAGGCCAGATGTTATTGCCTCAGATGCAGTGATCACATGTATTGTTTCAGTGTACCACAGGGAGGCTTCTATATTATTTGACCCTGGTTCCACTTATTCATATGTATTATCATATTTTGCTCATTATCTGGATATGCTATGTGAGTCCTTAGTTTCACCTGTTTGTGTATCTACTCAGGTGGGCGATATTATTACTGTGGACTGTATGTATCGGTCGTGCGTGGTAACTATTGGGGAACTGGAGACTAGAGTTGATCTCTTATTACTCGGTATGGTTGATTTCGATATAATCTTGGGTATGGATTGGTTGTCTCCATGTCATACTATTCTGGACTGTCACGCAAAAATTGTGACGTTGACGATGCCGGGGTTGCCAAAGGTTGAATGGAGAGGTTCTTTAGATTTTGTTCCTAGCAGGGTTATTTCTTATTTGAAGGCCCAACGTATGGTTGAAAAGGGGTGTCGGCCTTTGTGAGAGATGTTGATGCAGATACTCCTATTATTGATTTAATACCGGTCGTGCGAGACTTTTTAGATGTATTTCCTGCAGACTTGTTGGGTATGCCACCCGACAGGGATATTGATTTCGGTATTGACTTAGTGCAGGGCACTCAGCCCATTTCTATTCCTCCGTATCGTATGGCACCAACTGAGTTAAAAGAATTGAAAGAGAAACTTCAGGAACTTCTAGAGAAGGGGTGCATCAGTTCTGTTTGTGAAAAAGAAAGATGGTACTATGTGGATGTGCATTGATTATAGGCAGTTGAACAAAGTTACAATCAAGAATAAATATCCTTTGCCGCGTATTGATGACTTATTTGACCAGCTTTAAGGAGCGAGGGTGTTCTCCAAAATTGATTTGAGATCTGGGTATCACTAGTTAAAAATTCGGGATTCGGATATTCCAAAAACGGCATTCAGAACTCGTTATGGCCACTACGAATTTCTTGTGATGTCTTTTGGTCTAACCAATGCCCCAGCAGCATTTATGCATTTGATGAATAGTGTGTTCCAACCATATCTTGATTTATTTGTCGTAGTATTTATTGATGATATTCTGGTGCACTCACGTAGCCAGGAAGAGCATGCACAACACTTAGGTATTGTATTACAGAGGCTGAGAGAGGAGAGACTTTATGCCAAATTCTCTAAGTGTGAGTTCTGGCTTAGTTCGGTGGCATTCTTGGGACATATAGTGTCCAAAGAAGGAATTAAGGTGGATCCGAAGAAAATAGAGGCAGTTTAGAGTTGTCCCAGGCCATCTTCAGTTACTGAGATTCAGAGTTTTCTCGGCTTGACCGGTTATTATCGTCGCTTCGTGGAGGGTTTCTTGTCTATTGCATCGCCTATGACTAAATTGACCCAGAAAGGTGCCCCGTTCAGGTGGTCATATGAGTGTGAGGAGAGCTTTCTGAAGCTCAAAACAGCTTTGACTACAGCTCCAGTATTGGTATTGCCTACATGTTCAGAGTCTTATACTGTGTATTATAACGCGTCGCGTATTGGTCTCGGCTGTAACACCCCAGAAGTACTTAAGTGTAAAGCCCGGTAAAATTTGCAAAGAAAATAATGTTTCATGGTGCCGGACTAGCCTTACGTGTTTGGATTGAACAATGCACTGAAAAGTAAAGGAAAATTTTTGGCAAAAAAGTGCATTTCTGCGGTCCATTATGCGACCGCAGAATCACTCTGCGGACCGCCTAATGGCCGCAGAGTGAGGCAGTTAATTGGGCAAGTTGGAAGAAATTATGCGGTCAACTGTGCGACCGCATAACTATTATGCGGTGCACTATGCGACCCAAAATAGTTATGCGGACCGCATAATGACCGCAGACACAGACAGATTTTTGGACGTTTTGGACACCAATTATGCGACCGATATGCAGTCCGCATAACCATTATGCGATCGCATATGCGACCGCAGAACCTGTTCCGGAGCTTCATTTTTAGGTTTTTAAAACCCGACCCTATTTCGTTAAATATACTCTTTGGGCCATTTTTGAGAGATAATCTGATATTTTAGAGTGAGAGAGAGTGCCCTAGAGTTAGAAGGTGTTCATCAATAATTGTTCTTCAATTCTTGCTCAAGTTTTGGAAGATTAAGAAGGGAAGCTCACTAGGTCTTCATCCTAGAGGTAAGATTCTACACCCTAAACCCTAATTTCGAAATCATCTGAAAATGAATAATTAGCAAGATAATTATTGGGCATGAGAGTTGATTATTTTACATGCGTGTGATATCAAGGGCTGTAGGAAGATTGTTGAACTAAGCATGGTAAAGATTGGATTGTGGGATGATGGAATCCTCCATAAAAGGACCTTGAAACCTTGTGCACACCTAGTGTTTGATAAAATGTTCAAATGAGCTAGAACCATGATCATCTTTCTAATTTTGATTCAATTTATTATATTTCTACAATAGATTGAAGTTGCTAAGAATTCCGGAATATTTTTGAGTTTAAGGAAGCTCAATTGAGGTATGTTGGCTAAACACTTCTCTTAGAATTAAATCCCACGATATTCATGTGAATTATGTAAGTCCCGAGTGATTCATTATGAAATTAGTTATTCCGAGTAAGATTGGGTTGAAAGATATATGTTCAACAAGCATCCCAAATGCTTTATTCATGTTATGCTACCAATTGAGGATGTGTTAAAATATGGGTTGTGCATTAATAATGTTTCGACTTTAAGTCAAGTTCAAACGAAGGCTATTATGCCAAATTTTGTGAAATATCTCTATGTGCCTTAGACTATAAATTGCTCACATGTGTACTACACACCTTGATTTGAATTGTATTTGTTGTTGATGATGATTATGATACTTGAAATTTAAAAGGTGAGCATAAAATACTGAATATGGCCAACGTGCCAAGAATGATCTTATAATTATGGCCATTAGTGCCAATGAAATAAAAAGATGTGAAAGTACTATGAAATACGATGATTGATATAAAAAGGTTGATGTCTCGAATAAGACAGCCTAGCCGGTCAGGTCGTGATCGGACACCATGCCGCACACATGCTGGTGATTGTGCTGGAAATTGTAATTGAAATTGTGATTGTGGTCGATGTCCCTAATGGATAGCCTAGCCAATCGGGTCGTGATCGGACTCCGTGTTAAATATGGTGGTATTGATATTGAGAGTAATTATGGTTGATTTCTCTAATAAGATAGCCTAGCCGACCGGGTCGTGATCGCACTCCGTGCTAAGAGTACGGTGGTACTGGTTTTGTGAATAATGATGGTATTGTGAAAAAAATAGTATTGTGGACAATGGTATATTGATACTAAAAATCTACCAATGCAAGATATGGAAATTAATTTGAACACTGTCTTGATCCTAAATTGAGGTTTGATGTTGATTAAGGCTTTCATTGATATTATGATAATCTTGTTTGTATTAGTTGTCATTCCATTGAGAGGGTGTTTAGTTATACATGCTAGTGCTATTCGACAGTACTAACGTTCCTTTTACCGGGGGTGCTGCATCTTTAAATGGATGCAGGTGGTTCCACAGCAGGAGATATTGATCAGTGATAGCAGTACACCTTCTTCCCAGCTGACTTGGTGAGCCCCACTTCATCCTGGGGTCATGAATCTTTTGTACTTTGTGTATTCTGTTTAAGGTATAGTCGGGGCCTTGTTGCCGGCATTATCATTGTACTCTTCTTTATCTATAGAGGCTCCGTAGACATAGTGTGGGTTGTGTATTGGTATTGGAAAAGTCAAAATATATCATGTTGTTGTTGTATTACTTGTCCATTTGAGACTTTAAAAAGGATAAAACTATTGAAAATGAATTGGTATTGTAGAGGTGAACGCCTTTTTGTTTAATTAATGAAAATATGTATTATCTCCATTCGTGGATGAGTTTGAGTAGAAGGAAATTAAACAGGCTTTCTCGGCCGGGTTCACTCGGTTGAGCGCCGATCGCGCTCCTCAATTTTGGGGCGTGACATCAACGCAGTGCTGATGCAAGACGGTAGAGTGATTGCCTATGCGTCCAGACAGTTAAAGGTACATGAGAAGAATTATCCAATCCACAATCTTGAGTTTGTAGCTAATTCTTCATGCCCTTAAAATTTGGCGGCATTACTTGTACGGTGTCCAATGTGAGGTATATACCAACCATCGGAGTCTACAATATTTTTTTAAACAGAAGGATCTTAATTTGCGGCAACGGAGGTGGTTAGAGTTGCTTAAGGATTATGACATTACCATTCTGTATCATCCCGGAAAGGCCAATGTGGTGGCCAATGCCTTGAGTTGTAAGGCGGAGAGTTTAGGCAGCTTAGCATACTTACCGGTAGCAGAGAGACCTTTAGCCTTGGATGTTCAGGCCTTGGCCAACCAGTTTGTTAGATTGGATGTTTCCAAGCGGAATCAAATTTTGGCCTGTGTGGTTTCTCGGCCTTCTTTATATGATCACATCAGAGAGCGCTAGTATGATGATCCACATCTGCTTGTCCTTAAGGACACGGTTCAGCACGGTGATGCCAAGGAAGTCACTATTGGAGATGACGGTGTATTATGGATGTAGGATAGGCTATGTGTGCCTAATATAGATGGTTTGCGTGAGTTGATTCTCCAGGAAGCTCATAGTTTGTGGTACTCCATTCATCCAGGTGCCGCGAAGATATATCAGGATTTGAGGCAGCACTATTGGTATAGGAGGATGAAGAAAGATATAGTTGGGTTTGTAGCTCGGTGTCTAAATTGTCAACAGGTAAAGAATGAACATCAGAGGCCGGGAGGATTGCTTCAGAGACTTGAAATTCCAGAGTGGAAATGGGAGCGTATTACCATGGATTTCGTGGTTGGGCTCCCACGGACCTTGAGAAAGTTTGATGTTGTTTGGGTGATTGTAGATCGGTTGACCAAGTCCGCACATTTTATCCCAGTTGGTACTAATTATTCTTCGGAGCGGTTAGCTGGGATTTATATTCGTGAGATTGTTCGCTTACACGGTGTGCCGGTGTCCATCATTTCAGATCGGGGCACGCAGTTTACATCATAGTTTTTGAGAGCAGTGCAACTAGAATTAGGCACACAGTTCAGTTGAGTACAACATTTGACCCTCAGACGGATGAACAGTCCAAGTTCACTATTCAGATATTAGAGGATATGCTACGCACTTGTGTCATTGATTTTGGAGGTTTTTGGGATCAATTTCTGCCACTCGCAGAGTTTGCTTACAATAATAGCTACTAGTCAAGCATTCAGATGTCTCCGTATGAAGCTTTATATGGGAGACAGTGTCGGTCTTTGGTGGGTTGGTTTGAGCCGGGTGAGGTTAGAATATTGGGTACTGACTTGGTTTAGGATGCTTTAGAGAATGTCAAAGTGATTCAGGGACGGCTTCGCATGGTGCAGTCTAGACAGAAGAGTTATACCGACAGGAAGGTCTGTGATGTTGCTTACACGGCTGGGGAGGAGGTTCTGCTCAAGATTTCACCAGTGAAGGGTGTGTTGAGGTTCGGGTAGACGGGAAAGTTGAGCCCTCGATATATTGGGCCTTTTGAGATACTTAAGAAAATTGGAGAGGTGGCTTATGAACTTGCTTTGCCACCTAGTCTATCAGGTGTTCATACAGTGTTCCATGTATCCATGCTCCGAAAGTATGTCAGGGATCCGTCTCATATTCTGGATTTCATTACAGTACAACTGAACGGTAATTTGACTTATGATGTGGAGCCGGTGGCTATTTTAGATCAGCAGGTTCGAAAGCTGAGGTCAAAGAGCATAGCATCAGTGAAGGTGCAGTGGAGAGGCCAGCCAGTCGGAGAAGCTACTTGGGAGATTGAGAAGAAGATGCGGAGAAACTATCCACACTTATTTGAGACTCCAGGTATTATTCTAAACCCGTTCGAGGACGAACGTTTGTTTAAGAGGGGGAGAATGTAACGACCCGACCGGTTATTTTGAGTCTTATAACCCTGTTCCCCCAATTACTGCTCAGTTTATGCTCTATAGTTGTTTTATGACTTACTGGGTTAGTTGGTTCGGGTCCGGAAGGAATTCGGAGTGAAATGAGATACTTAGTCTCATAATTGAAAATTTAAGTTAGAAAAGTGGACCGGATATGGGCCTATGTGTAAATGACCTCAAATTTGAATTTTAATAATTCCAATAGCTCCGTATGGTAATTTTGGACTTAGGAGCATGTCAGGAAAATTATTTGGAGGTCCGTGGTGGAATTAGGCTTGAAATGCCGAAAGTTTAATTTTTAGGAAGTTGACTGGGGGTTGACTTTTTGATATCGATGTCAAAATCCGATTCTAAAAATTTGAACACCTCTGTTATGTCATTTATGACTTGTGTGCAAAATTTGAGGTCAATCGAACGTGCTTTGATAGGTTCCGGAGTCATTTGTAGAAATTAGAAATTTCAAAGTTCATTAGGCTTGAATTGGGGTGTAATTCATGGTTTTAGCATTGTTTGAGGTGATTTGAGGGTTCGACTAAATTCTTATGATGTTTTAGGACTTGTTGGTATATTTGGTTGAGGTCCCGAGGGGCTCGGGTGAGTTTTGGATAGTTAACGGATCAAATATTTGGACTTGAATAGCTGCTGGAATTTTCTGATATCTGATGCTATTTTCCTTCTATGCGATCGCGTGAATGTATCTGCGATCGCGTTGGCTTAGTTGGTCAGTGGGGTTTTTATTCTACGCGATCACGTGGGGATATTTTTTGAGGCAGTGACATTTTGTGCTTCGCGATCGGGTGAAGCGGGACGCGATCGCATAGCTATGTGAGTTTGTTATTCGTGAACGCGTGAAGAAGGTCGCGTTCGTGTGGAGGAAATTGGGCAGAAATGGAAATGACGCGTTTGTGCTTCGCAATCGCATGGTTTGGTCCGTGATCGCGTAGGTCTGTGATGTTGTGCATTGCGATCGCGTGGGAAAGTCCGCGATCGCGTAGAATTAAATCCGGGTAATGGAAAATTGTTCTTCGCGATCACGTGGGTATGTTCGCGATCGCGTAGAGCAAATGTCTGGGCACAGAGTTTAAGTTCTGAAAATGGGACTTAGTTTTTGACGGATTGGAGCTCGGGAAGAGGCGATTTTCAGGAGTTTTTTAAGGAAAACAATGGGGTAAGTATTCTTAACTCAATATTGGTTAAATTACCCGAATCCATGGTTGTTTTTATCATTTAATTGGTGAATTAAGTTGGAAAAGTTTGAAAACCCTCTTGGTTTAAATTGAAGATTTGAGGGTCGAGTTGGGGTCGGATTTTGGTAAAATTGGTATGGTTAGACTCGTGGTTGAATGGGCTTCCGGATTTTGTAACTTTTGTCGAGTTCCGAGACATGGGTCTCACAGGCAATTTTTGAGCTAAATTTTGGATTTTTATGGAAAATTAGCATTTTCTTATGGAATTAATTCCAATGAATTTTATTGACTGAAACGAATTATTTATGTCTAGATTCGAGGCGTTTGGAGGCCAATTCCCGAGAAAAGGACATTGCAGAATATGAATTTCACGGCTTGAGGTAAGTAACAGTTTTAAATCTGGTCCTGAGGGTATGAAACCCCAAAATTTTGTGTCACGTGAATATTTTGGAGGTGACGCACATGCTAGGTGACGGGCGTGTGGGCATGCACCGAGGGTATTGTGACTTGGTCCGTCCCATAGAAACTGTATAGTTGAATAATTTATTGTTAGCTATATGCTCTCTATGTGTTGAAGAAATTTGACTGTAAATCATATTAGAAATCATGCTTAGGCTATGTTATAGTACTGTTGGGACCCGCAGAGATCGCGTACTTGTTGAATTATTTGCTAATTGCTTTCTTGTACTCAGTCATGCTTTTTCTTGCATATTATACCTCAGTCTTTCTGGATATTTGTTGATACACTATGTTATCTTTGTTTGGGCTGATCTTTGTGATTTCTGAGAGCCCGAGAGACTAGAAAGGTTGAGGACTGAGTAAGGTCGAGGGTCTGTCGGTGAGGTAAGGATATTATGGCACGTGAGTTATCCGTGCAGGATATTACAGCACGTGAGTTGTCCGTGCAGATTATGGCACTTGGGCTGTAGGAGCCCCTCCGGAGTCTGTACACCCCCAGTGAGCGCGGGTACCCATTGAGTGTGAGTGCTGCGGCCTGAGAGCCGATTGGTTGGGCTGTTGTGACGAGTGGAGTATCTGTTGCCTGAGAGGTTGTACTTGCTTTTCATTTGTTGTTGCACTTAGTTGCTATCTGTCATTGTTGAGAAATTCTCTAAAAGATTTTATATCCGGATTACATGAACTTAAACTGCATAAAATTGATTTGACTTAAACTTTCGGATTTGAACAGTAACTGTGTAGCTCGTCATTATCTTCAGTTCCTTATTTATTATTGTTATTTACTGAGTTGGTTGTATTCATACTACACCCTACACTTTGTGTGTAGATCCAGGTATTCCTGGACATAGCCGGTATTGATTCTCTTGCACTTTTGACTTTTCATAGATTCAGAGGTAGCTGCCGTGTTTCGCAGACCTTGCCTCCCCTTCCCTATCTCCTTATTTATAGTATTTGGTCTCAGATTATTATAAACCGTATTTTCCAGACTTGTATTCATATTAGATGCTCGTGTACTCGGTGACACCAGGTTTTGGGAGTGTTCGTATCAGTTTTTGTGGGATTTTTTATTGTATTTAAATATTATATTTTTAAACTTAAAGAGAAATTGTGGTTAATGGAGATTATCGGCTTTCCTAGTATTGAGATAGGCGTCATCACCACATGTTGGGATTTTGGGTCGTGACGCATTAACTTGGTTCACCACAAGGAGGGAGTCGCTCATAGCTTTGATTACCTCCGCCCCCAAGCTTTTGGTTAGTTCGAGATCTTTCTCTTCTTGGACTAGGACTCCACTTACCGCTATCTCCGATTCTGCCAAGTACAGGTACAATTGTTCGTCTGTCTTCGGCGTGTGAAGTAGCGGTGGGATCGATAGATATCACTTGAGTTCCTCCAAGGCCCGTTGGCACTCCGGGGTCCATGAGAAGTTATTCTTCTTCTTTAATAGTGAGAAGAATCGTTGGCTCTTATTGGAGGACCTCGAGATGAATCGCCCTAGGGAGACTATGCGTCCGGTTAATCTTTGCACGACCTTCATGTTGTCCACAACCTTGATATCTTCGATAGCTTTGATCTTGTCTGGGTTGATCTCGATTCACCGGTTGGATACCATGAATTGAGGAATTTACTTGATCCAACTCCGAACGCACACTTCTCCGGGTTCAGCTTTATATTGTATTTCTTCAATATGTATAAGGTTTCTTGCAAATATTTTAAATGGTCCTCTGCTCGTAGGGACTTAACCAACATATCATCAATGTAAACCTCCATTGATTTTCCTATTTGTTCCTCGAACATCCGGTTTACTAGGTGTTGGTAACTGGAACCGACATTTTTTAATCTGAATGGCATCACATTATAGCAGTATGTGTCGTACTTAGTGATGAAAGAGGTTTATTCCTGATCGCCCGGGTTCATCCGTATTTGGTTTTATCCGGAGTAGGCATCGAGAAAACTGAGGTCTCATGGTCGGCCGTGGCATCGATCATGCGATCGATGTTGGGTAAAGGGAAGGAGTCATTGGGACATGCCTTATTCAAATACTTATTCGAATGGACCCTATTTTAAGGAGTTTAGATACCTCGTCCTTGATGAAAGCATGTTTGATCTCGGACTGGGGTCTCCTCTTCTGCTTGACTGGGTGGAACTTCGGGTCCAGGCTTAGCTTGTGAGTGGTTATCTCTGGCGGAATCCCTTTCATATCAAGGTGGGACCAAGCGAAACAATCTTCGTTAGCTATAAGAAATTGAATGCATTTTTTTCATGAGCTCGGGGATTAACCCCATGCCCAGGTATACCTTTCGATCATGCATGTGTTCAATTAGTACGACTTGTTTTAGTTCCTCGACCGTTGATTTTATGGCATCGGAATCGTCGGGGACTATGAAAGATCTAGGGACTCGGTAGTCCTCGTCCTCATCTACCCCTCGTTCCTCTGATCCTATCGAGGTTGGTGTCAGTAATTGCTATTTGGCCCCATTTTTGACCACCCGACTCGGGTCCTCCGATGTTGAGAGTGTGGATACCGGAATCAAATCATCGACCGCAAATGTCTCCTTGGAGGCCAGTTGTTCCCCATAAACCGTTTTGACTCATCTGGGTGTTGGGAATTTCAGCACCTGGTGCAATGTCAAGGGTATTGCCCTCATGTTGTGAATCCATGGTCTCCCAAATAGAGCGTTGTATCTCATATCCCCTTCGATTACATAGAACTTGGATTCTTGTATGGTTCCGGCAATGTTCACCGGTAATGTTATCTCCCCTTTAGTGGTCTCACATGCTATGTTGAACCCGTTCAGGACTTGGACCACAAGTACGATCTAATCTTGTAGGCCGAGTTGTTCCACGACCCTTGATCTGATGATGTTGGCTGAGCTACCTGGATCAATTAACACACACTTAATTCAAAATTTATTCATGAGTACCGATATTTACAGTGCATATTTATGGGGATGCACGATCCCCTCAGCGTCTTCTTCGTTGAAAGACAAGGTTCCTTCCGGTATGTAATCCCGAGTCCATTTTCCCCTTGTGATGGGTACTTTGGTGCGCTTCAGCATCAGACCCTGGGGAATGTCGACTCCACCGATGATCATGTTAAGGACATGCTGAGGCTCTTCCTTCTTGGTCTGTTTATTAGAATCCTTGTTCCTGAAGTGGTTCTTGGCCCGATCACTCAAGAGTTCTCGGAGATGCCCGTTGTTGAACAGTCGGGCCACCTCTTCCCTTAATTGTCGGTAGTCTTCTGTTATGTATCCATGAGTGCCGTGATATTTGCACATTAGGTTGGGATCCCTTTGGACTGGATCGGACCGTAAAGGTCTAGGCCACTTGGTATCTTTGATACGTCCGATGGTAGATACGATAGCGACGGCATCGACGTTAAACTTGTACTCCGATAATCTTGGTGCTTCCTTAGGCCCGACGGGCCCGTCGAAGCTTTTTTGCTCATGAGTCCCCAGTTGCTATGACCTCGACCAATTCTTATTTCATTTCTCATAGAGTTCCGTCTGGACCCACTACTTCTTCGGTCCCCATGGTACGGCTGATACCGATCCCTATTTGATATCAGTTCACTATTGATGTCTCTCTTGACTCTGTCGATGGTTTTAACGGGATACACGGACCCGGAAGGGGCCCCAAGCTGATAATCTTCGACCCTGATCTTCGATTGATACAGGTTATGGACATCGGGCTAAGTGACAGCCGGATATTCCACCAAGTTTTGTTTCAACTATTGTGAAGCCAATAAGCTCTAAATGTTGAGTCCTTAGGTGAAAGCCTGAACGGCCCGATCATCAGTGACCGGTGGTAGGTCCATCCATTGCATTTGAAACTGAGACACGAACTCTCTGAGCATCTCATTATCCTTCTGCTTTACTTTGAAAAGGTCCAACTTCCTAGTCTCGACCTTGATAGCCCCGACGTGTTCTTTCACGAAAGAATCTGCAAGCATAGCAAATGAGTCAATAGAATTAGGAGGTAAGTTGTGATACCATATCATAACACCTTTTGACAGGGTCTCTCTGAACCTTTTCAACAATACAGACTCAATCTCATCATCCTCCAAGTCGTTCCCTTTGATGGCACATGTGTAGGAGGTAACGTGCTCGTTTGAGTGGGTCGTTCCGTTGTACTTAGGAATCTCGGGCATGCAGAATTTCTTAGGGATCGGCTTTGGAGCCGCGCTCGGAGGAAAAAGTTTTTGCATGGACTTCTTGGAATCGAGGCCTTTCAATATCGGTGGTGCGCCTAGGATTTAGTCGACTCTAGAATTGTAGGTTTCTACCTTTTTGTCATTAGCTTCGATTTTCTTCTCCCCTGATTCTACCCGTTTTGTCAGTTCCTCGAGCATCTTTATGATCTCATGGTTAGTCCCCGATTCATTTTTATTCGACCTCTCTGTGACCGGTTCATCCCTGCGGGTGATTTCCCGGGACGGATCGGCTTCAATTTTGCTCGGTGCGCAGTTTTGATTCTGTAACTGAGCTATCGCTGCATGTTGAGCCTGTAATATTTTGAAGATCATCCGTATATTGATCCCGCCTTCTCCAATATTCTGTATATTTTGAGTTGCCGATCAGAATCCACCATGAACGTTATTCTCGGGATCGGTAGGCAGGTTTGCGTTGATATCCATATGTGAATTAGCGTTAATCGGATCCTCGACCGGAATTCTGATGGGATCAACGGGCGGTACCTCATCACTGGGCATTATGTTGTTATTTTAACCGTGATCGTCGGACTCATTGTCAACATGTAGGGGCGCTGATTGAGAGTTTGACATTTTTAACTTTAACCTGAAATCAGAGACACTTCAAAGAACAAGTGTATAGTAGTGTATGTTATGAAAATTTGTATCAAATAACCACTATTATCCTTAGCCCCACGGTGGGCACCAAACTGTTTACCCTCAAAATACACTTTGATCGGTATCACGATATAGAGGAACAAGAGCTTAAAGAGAAAAATAATAATGTATTACTTTGGAATGCGTGTTACAATGTGTTAAATGAATTATCAGACCCCCTTTATATAGTAGATGAATCCTATTTTAGGTACAATTCTATAAAAGGGGAAAAAATCTCTTGAATTGCCGATTGTCAGTTCCTTATTAATACGTGTCGAGATTCCCGCCATAATATCCGACCGGTCACGGATATTTCGGTCTTTTGTTATGCTAACAATGTTTCTTCGAGCTCGTTCGGGGCTAGAATCGATTCTGGGATCACGGCCTCGATATTTTCGAAGGTGGGTGTTCCAACCCCTGGTTCTAGCCCGGTGAGATTTGGGATCGATCTTCAGTCCTTATTGCCATGTTCCGAACCTGACCTACCATGTCGCAGGCGATCTCGATTTCGACTGTATACAAAAATAATAATGTAAACTTCAGCAATTTACTTCTTTTAACAAATCTTTTTGTTCTTGTCTAAGCCTGTATTCATTCCTCCTACCAATAATGCCGACATAACAAATAGTTTCTTGTACCATTCGCCCTATGCGGTGATATCTTTGCATGTGAAAAAAATTATATACTAGCATAAGGTTTGCCAAAAGATTTATCTGTTGTTGCATGAAAGTCAACTTAGCTTGATGGAGCAAAAAAATTTATACACTCACGGTCAGAGAACCTAAACTCTAATTGACCTGATTCTGTAAAAAAAAAAAGATTATACTCATGAGTTGTATAAAACTTAAACTAATAAATAAGTAGCAGTAAATGGGATTTTTAACTTGTACTAACAAAAAGTCTTTACACTGACAGAGTATCTTAATATGTTGCAGTAGATAATATATCTTATTTTTAAGTTACAAGTGTCATTTTCTATGAATAATTGTCTGTAATTACAGTAGCTTTTCGGTAACCTTTTAATAATATATATACTTTTAATATGTTAACATATACTCGTCTCTTTTAAATCAGAGGAGATACTTTCCTTTTTAATCTGTTCCAAAATAAATGACACACTTTTAAATTTGAAAATAATTCAACTTTAAAATCTTCATTTTATTCATTTTACTCATAATGAGAAGCTTTTATATCCACACAAATGTTATGACACCACAAAATTTTTATCCCTTAAACTTTTAAGATCACAAATTTCAAAAATCTTTTTTTTTTCTTAAACTTCGTTCCGAGTTAAACTACTTCATTTAAATTGGAACGGAGGGAGTAGAAGTTAAACTCTAGCAAATAAAGTAGCCAAAAGAGAGAAGAAACAAAGTTATTGTGGATAATCTGACAAGAGAAAATATGTTACAGAACATAACAAATCCAGCACTGAAAGGCAATGAAGAAAAAGTAAAATAAAGGACTTAATTCAAGCCTACCCTGAACGTTACTGATACACGTTAAAAAGTAAAAATACTAAAATCAATACTACAAGTTTCCTAGCCAGTTACATAGCCTAAGACCAACAACTCTAGAATCCCACAACCAACCAGAAGAAGCAGGGAATTAAGACAAAGGGGATTTCTAGTTAATGCACCGGAGTATATTTGTAAATTAAATGGATCAGTTGAGTACAAGTTTCCTGGTGGGGCTGTGAAATAGATGAACCTTGGCGGCGGCGGTGACGATGGCTTACTCTGTTGAATTGCTGGTGGTGCTGTGAAATAGATGAACCTTGGCGACGGTGGATTCTGTTGAATAACTGGTGGACAATATGTATTACTGGCCTTCGGAGGTGGTGGTGGTGGAGGAGAAGAAGAAATGGGAGGAGTTAATTGTTGATTACATGGTTTCCCGCACGGGCATTCTCCACACTTTATACTTGGATCAGGCATCAGAGGCCCATCAACATTATTGTCATTATCGGAGGTAATAGCAGTACTGGCTTTAGCAGAAACTATAAGTACCGTGAGAACCAGACAAGACATGATCATGATCAGAAGAAATTTCTTACTACGTTTATGCATTGACATGCAATTGTATATAGAAGCTAAGGTTTCTCTATTTGATCGGTAATTCTATTTCTCAAGGTTTATAGATATTAAGAGATGGCTACAATAAGGGAATGAGTAATATGAGTTTGTATATGAAGTGAACTTTTGGGGGCCTATGTGTGGCTTATTACTTAAAGTAGGGTGGGATGCATTTTACATGAGCAATCATGGATAGAAAGGCTAAAGTAAAGGCTTAACTTATAGTATATATAGTAACATAAAGAATTCTTACATACTTCAGAGTATTTTAATCAATTAAAACAAGCTACTAATCACTACTAAAATTTTTAGGTTATCAAAATAGAAATTAATTATAGACAGTTTCATGTGTTGTCGTAGGCCATCTTAGCTGATAGTATAAAAAAATATACGCGGTCAGTGCCTAGAAGTTAAACTTCAAAGTAAATAAATCTTGGATATATATTGAATAAGGGTATGACTGGATGGAGACTTGGTATTACTATCATTATGACCCTCCTTTTATGACTACATATTAGGGAAAGATATGAAAATGAATTGCATATGGGTGATGTTATTAATTACTAGGTTGTAGGACATGTTTTAACATTATTATTATTATCTCTCTTTTTGGATGCATGTATGAAACGATGGATGGAATTGCTATTTACATGGTGTAACCAAGTCCATCGGTTGAAATGTACTTAAAGAATATATGCTCTATGATATAAGCCATAAGTCGGTAAGAGAATCACTTGCTAATTAAGCAAAGAGAGGGCTTAGGCAATCGAATCATGTCATCAAATTAAAGCTATCAATCTTAAGGAATAAAGAGTTGCGGATGGCCCAACGAGTTTTGCAATTTTTTGTGCGCGGAATTTTTAAAGTTCAAAGTCGTTTGTCCATTTTGGTGTATACATGGATTAATTTCACCGAAGGTCATCTAACATATCATTTATTTCACAAAAGTCACTTATCTATTTTTCACCACTTAAAAGTCATTCAACTTTCCCTTTGTAACTTAAAAGTCATTCTAGTTCAAAACTTATAAAATATCCAATAAAAAATATGGCATGGCATTACATTTAATTAAAAAATCAAACAATAATGTCACATAAGCTTAAATAGACCATATCTAAGTTAGACACATTTTTTCCTCAACTCAATTTGACCTATAACAAAAATGAGTTATTAATATTTGAACAATTAACTGGACTAGCACTTTGATTTTGTGGTTAATTTGAAGAAAAAGAAGTCTAAGAAATTTAAGAAAAATTAGGTCTTTTGAATTTATCTTTAAGTTTTGGTTGTACATTTACGGTCAATGACACAATACGTTGTCTCTCTCTTTTGTCCAAACTATCGCTATAGGTTGTCTACGATTGCGGTGTGTATTGACAACTTCTACTATGCAATTTCATTGTGGGTGTTTCTTACTGAGCAATATTTTTATCTGTTAGTATTGCTTAATAAGCAATATTTTGACTTTAATGGAATAGTAATTTGTGAAAATAGGTTCTTATTACCTTGTTGTTCTTGTCTGTTAGTGATACATTTATATGTTATGTGAGATTGATATGGTAGTGTTTTAACTTCATGAAAAATTATAAAATGATATGAAAGATACAAAAACTGGTTATGTGCTAGTTCTGTTCATATTTTTAATGAAACTAGCTTTAGTGTACGTGCGTTGCACGTGTTTATAACGTCAATAATACAAATTTATGAATAAATTATATTTTTATCATATAAATAAATTCCTGAAATCCTATGCTATGACGTTATTACAGGATAAAAATATGGCTAGTAGATAACTATTATCTGTTAATATTGTGTTTAAATAAAATTAAAATAGTATATGAGGTAAAAACATAAATCAAGTGAAAATTATAAACTAAATATTAAATGTTGTGTCATCATAAGTTGCTCCTTATTTAAAATAAAATTGCACTTGGGCAAGAATAATTAAAGCTTATATTAATTAGAGAATGTTATTCCATTAGTTAGTTTCTATTTTAATATTTCTTTTTATAATTTATGGGTCTTCATTGTTATGATTGTTCGCTTCTATAACTTAATGTTTAATTTTCATTTCATTAACTTTTACACCTTAGTATAACTCCTCTGCAATTAAACGTTTTCCAATTTGGTGGTCTCTATTTATGTATTAATGTGATGATCCAAAATATCATCTTTAAATTTAATAAGTAATTTTATATTCTAAGACCTCCGAAAAAAATTATTGATCATTTTTCGACTTGCGTGCGCAGTCTGGGCGTAAGTCCGAAAAGCCTTTATGTGAAAATTTATGAAGTAATAATTTTTGGGATTTAAAATTAATTTTTAGTTGACTTTGGTCAACGTTTTGAGTAAACGGATTCGGATCCGTATTTCGACATTCCCGGAAGGTCCGTAGTAAAATATGAGACTTGGGCGTATGCCCGGAATTCCGAGGTCCCTAACTCGAGAAATGAATTTTTGATGAAAATTATAAGACTGAAATTCAATGGATTTAAAGAAATTGATTAATGTTTGATCTCATTGGTATCGGGCCCGTATTTTAGTTTCGGAGCCGGTACAGATTTAATATAATATATAAGTCATGTTTGTAAAATTTGGTAGAAATCAGAGTTGATTTGACGTGATTCGGACGTCCGGTTGAGAAGATAGTAGTTTTGAAATGTTCTTAAGGAATTCATGAGTTTTGGTGCTAAATCCATAGTTTTAGGTGTTATTTTTGTGATTTGATCGTACAGACAAATTCGTATGATATTTTTAGACTTACGTGCATGTTTGGTTTGGAGCCCCGAGGGCTCGGGTGAGTTTCGGATAAGTCACGGGATGTTTTGAACTTAGAAAATTTTGCTGGTATAACTTAACCTGTTGTAGGCCTCTGATCTCGCAATTGCGAGATCAAGCATCGCAAATGCGAACCAAGCAAGTATGGCAATTGTGAGGTTTTTATCGCAATTACGAAAAAAAGCCTAGGCCATCAGTTCTCGCAATTGCGAGTTTATCTTCGAAATTGCGAAGGGCCAATTGTCGCAAATGCGACATAATCTTCGCATTTGCGAAGCCAGCGGAATTGTGAAGGTTCTCGCATTTGCGAGCTTCGCAATTGCGAAGCTCAGGTCCCAAATGCGATATCTGCAGCTGATTAAAATGACTTTTGGACGGGAATTTTCATTCATTTCCCAAATTTTCAAGACCTAAAACACAAGAGGCGATTTTCCAAAGATCATTCCTTCCCTAAATCATAGGTAAGTGATTCTAAACTAGTCTCTTTCAATCTTTTACATCTTATAACAAGATTTCAACCTAGAATCTAGAATTTTTATAGTGAAATTAGGATTTTTGGGTAGAACTTAGGAATTTTAAAATTTGGGGATTTAGACCTCGAATTGAGGTCGGATTCCAATACCAATTGTATATCCGGACTCGTCTCGGAATGGGTGTTCGGATTTCGTAAGTTTTTCCGAGATTTGAGACATGGGTCCCACTACCGAATATTTTAATGAATTTTGGATTTTATCCGAAAAATTAATAAATTCATATGGAGTTAATTCCTATGATTCGTATTGAGTATATTGAATTGTTTGTGAATAGATTTGAAACTTTCAGAGACAAATTTAAAAGGAAAAGTTGTGGTTGAATAATTGATTGGAATTTGCAAAGCGAGGTAAGTGTCGTGGTTAATCTTGACTTGAGGGAATAGAACCCTTAAATTATTTGTTATGTGAAATGCATGTGAACGATGTATAGGTGAGGTGACAAGTGTCTATACGTCGTCAAGTTAATTGTTTGCGTATTTACTTAAAAAATCATAAATTATTTTAAATTATGAATTAATTGTTATAATAATTATTTCGCTCCTATTCTTTGCCAAATATTAATTCTTGAATTCCTGCATTAATTATTACATGTTATTTAAATTATGTGCCTTAATTGTTATTTGACATTTAGCATATTAAATATTAAACTGCATATTTTCTCTCTGATTTCTATAATATTTTGCTATTTGCCTTTGTTTGTTTCGTAATTAAATCATAATTATTGTATACTTGTTGTCTTATAATTTTTTTTTATTAATTGTTGCATTTATTGGGGAAATTCTTCTATAAGAATTGGTAAATGAATATGTTGGAGGAGCGGGTTGCACGCCGCAACAGGATTGATTATAATGAATATATTGGAGGATCGGGTTGCACGCCGCAACAAAATTAATTATAATAAATATATTGGAGGATCGGCTTGCACGCCGCAACAGACTTATTAAAAGTCCATACTGGAGGATCGGGTTACACGCCGCAATAGACTTATTAAAAGTCCATATTGGAGGATCGGATTGCACGCCGCAACAGACTTGTTAAAAGTCCATATTGGAGGATCAAGTTGCACGCCGCAACAGACTTATTTAAAAGTTGACATACATATATATATATATATATATATATATATATATATATATATATATATATATATATATATATATATATATATATATGGGGGATCGGGTTGCACGCCGCAATAGACTTGATTAAAATGAATATATTGTGAGAGCGGATTGCACGCTGTAACAGAACTGAATGTGAATATATTGTGAGAGAGGGTTGCACGCTATAACAGAATTAAATATGAATATATTGTAAGAGCGGGTTGCACGCTGCAACAGAATTGAATATGAATATATTGTGAGAGCGGTTTGTACGCTGCAACAGAATTGGGTGAAATAATAATGGATTATAACCGCTGAGTTGGCTTCAATTATTATAATTGAGTTACTTGATTTATTTCCATTATTTGTTATTGTTATTAATATTGCGTATAGGTTAATGTAAGTGAACCGCCTTATCCCCGTCACTACTTCGTCGAGGTTAGACTCAGCACTTACCAGTACATGGAGTCGGTTGTACTGATACTACACTCTGCACTTCTTGTGCAGATTTTGGAGTTGGTCCCAGCAGCGTACCATAGACTTGCTCAGATTTCAGCTACTCGGAGGAGACTTGAGGTATAACTGCATGGCGTCTGCAGCTCTGAAGTCCACGTCTATTTTACTTTAGTTGTGTGTTTATTTTCAGATAACTTTATTTTATTCAGACCTTTATTTGTATTATTCTAGAAGCTCGTGCACTTGTGACACCAATTCTGGGATAGTATTTAGACACCGTTATTTTTATGGATTATTCACTATATTTCAAACTTTGCTTCCGCATTTGTTTCCTTGTTATTAATAAATTTAAAATTATTTTAAAAATGGATAATATTATTCTAACATTGGCTTGCCTAGCAAGTAAAATATTAGGCGTCATCACGGTCCGAATGTGGGAATTTCGGGTCGTGATAATTAAGTGGAAGAAAACAAACATGAGTTTTCCACACTAAATACTAATTAATGATAAATAGCATATTTGTAACGACCCAACCGGTCGTTACGACTTTTAGAATCCTGTTCCCCTAAATAAAACTCCTCGAATGTGTTTTTAATGATTTATGACTTCCGGGGATGGTTGGTTCGGGATTTGGAAGTGTTTGGATTGAAATCGGAACACTTGGTTCCTTAAGTTAGCCTTAAAAGGGCAAGTTTGACTTCGGTCAACATTTTGAGAAAACGACCCCGGAATCGGGATTTGAAGGTTCCAACAGGTTCGTATGTTAATAAGTGAACGAGTCATATTATAAGTGATGTAGGGTCTAAGGAGAGCCCTAAGTCTTAATCAAGTTGGAAATTACTTGATAGACTAAAGTTTCAAATGAGTACATACAAAAACCTAACTTTGGACGAGCATGCCTATATATATATGTAAGGAGTTATATGGTGGATAACCTATCAAATGAAAGATCTTCGAGTCTAGTTTCTATAGCTTTAAACCGTTCGTCATTTGGATATTTCTACAAGGACTTATGGACGTTTTAGTAAAAGGTGTCCAGCAGGGCAAAACTTATAATACGAGGTACAACCTGCACAGTGCAAGATACAACTCGCCGAAACACCTGTGCCTTTATAAGGCAGTCACGGGCAGCAGCCATTTTTGGGGATTTTCTTGAGCTAGGGATTGGTTCTTTCATGGTGGATTCGACCTTGGGGACTACTTAAGAATACAAGGTGAGTTTTTTTGGATATTTTAAGTTAATAACATCCTAGTAACACTAGTATTAACATCCTTCAATCTTTGAAATCCCTAAAAATCTTTCAAGTTGTTCAAGAACACCAAATTTCCCAAATATTAGAATTTCAAGGAAAAGCTTCAAGAAGGTAATACTAATGCTTCAAACTCATTTCTTATGAGTCGGTAAGAGTATTTCTAATATTTATTTCAAGTTGTTATGGTTGGATAATTGATTTCATAAACTCTAGTTCATGGCATGAATAGTGTTCTTGAGAAAATGAGGGAAAGATAAATAGTGTTCTTAGAAATGAAATTAAAGGATGCAATGAATCTATGGAATCATTTTCTAGCTTAGTTGGAAGTGTTCAACTAAGTAATCACCAAATTGAATATTTTGGAAATGTTGGTTAAGGAAGACGATGAATAGTAATTTAGCGGTGTTGGAGAATTTATGTAGTATCATTGATGACTTCAAATGGGTATTGAATGATAAGAGTGGAGCTAAATGTGCTAGTAAGTGAACCTATTAGACGATTTGAGCTAGAGGCTTGTAGCCAACTTGAGAGCCGTAAATGGATATTGATATATATTTTTGAGTCATTTTTTGATTGTAATTGGGATTGTAATTGTAGATACTAATTTGTTGGTGGCGTATGAGCATTTTACTCAATGTTACGATGTTAGAGGAGGATTAAAAGCTTGTGAATGTTAATAAAGCGAAAGCGAGTTTTGGAGCGTTGGGCATCGGTCGAGTTATTTGAAAAGCTTGGGAGCCGACTATGGTACTTCGGAGCGAGGTAAGTCTCTTCTCTAATCTTGTGAGGGGGAAATTACCCCATAGGGATTAAATTGAATAATTGTTGCTAACTGCGGGGGCTACGTACGCACGAGGTGACGAGAGTCCGTGCGTAGCTACTATTAATGCTAAAGTCCGGGTAGTTTAGGACTCAAAGCATGAATTACTTGTGTAAATTATATTCTTTATATATATATATATATATATATATATATATGAATATATTGTAAATTTTTAGATAAAGATATCAACGGATGGAAACCTCATATGCTTGATTTTCTGTTTAAATTAATTAATTGTTAAAAGTAATTGTTCTTCCTCCCAAATATATCTTATAATAAATATACTCTCCTTCTGGGGGCACATAAGAAAATGTCCTCCTTTCTTGTGGAGCGGGCCTAACGCCTCGGCAAGATAGATGCATCTATGGATCGTGCCGCACGTCCCTCGGTAGTGTACATGAAACTCTGGATTGGGCCGTACGACCTCGGCAGAAATCGTGCTTAATAATAATAATAATAATTACACGATACTTGGACAGTTTATTACAGCTTGTAAAGGTATTTGATAAATTGGAAATTTATTGAAATTGAATTGCAGCTTGTAAAGCTATTTGATAAACCGGAATTTTTATTGAAATTGAAGAATTTAATTAATAGATTAAAAATTATTTGAAATGAAGGAATTTAATTAATATATTGAGAATTATTGGAATTGAAGGAATTTAATTACTTCTGCTGGTTCAATATATTATTGTTAATTATGTGAATCACGTTGATATAAATATTTCTATTTTCATGATTATTTAATATTATTGACCCATAGTGAGTGTCATAGTCGACCATCTCGTCTCTACCTCTTCGAGATTAGGCTTGATACTTACTGGGTACACGTTGTTTTCGTACTCATACTGCACTTGCTGCACATTTTATTGTATAGCGGCCTTGTGGGCGCAGATGTGTGGTTAATAATTGTGGGGACATAGATGAGCTGCATTCTATATTACGATCTGCAACTAACAGAATCTCCTTCAGAGTTATTATATTTTCCTGTCTAATTTGTATTCTGGACAGATGCTGTATTTTATTTTAATTTCCTAGTAAATGCTCATGCACTTGTGACACCGGGTTTTGGGAATGGTTGTGAATTATTTAGAAATTTAGCTGCAAAAATATTTATCATTTACTCTATGAGTTTTATCTCTACAATTTTATTAAAGAAATTTATATTTCAAAAATACTAAAATGGGTAATTAAGTTAATTGATTTTTGTTGGCTTGCCTGACAGTGGTGTCCGGTGCCATCACGACTTTTTTTTGGATTTTGGGTCGTGACAACATGGTATCAGAGCACTAGGTTCACATAGGTCTCACGAGTCATGAGCAAGTCTAGTAGAGTCTGGCGGATCGGTACGGAGATGTCTGTGCTTATCTTCGAGAGCCTACAAGGCTGTTAGGAATACTTTCCTTTTTTGATTCCTCACCGTGCGATTCGATTCCTTTGAGGCTTATGCCTACATTTCCTTCCTATTCAATCTTATGCGACGTGAAGCGCTTGTTATAAATTGGGGATCGAGGAAATTTTTAATGCTACTACAAATTTAGTACAGGATGCTTCTCCATGTGTAATTAATTGGGCTATTGCCGTCGCTTTGTGAAAGGCCGCTCTGTCGTTTCAAATTAAGTATCAGTACTACCTAAGATTTTGAGATTTGGCATTGATTGTTATGACGATTCGTGCATTGTTATCGCACAGTGTTTATGAAATAGTAAAATGCCTGTCTATGTGCCAGGGCAGTAAACGACTTGCAAGAAGGTTTTTCTCAGTACATGATTCAGAGGTTCCATGTTTTATTTCCAGCGAAGAAAAGGCAACCGGACTATGAATGTTTAGGTTGGGGTTGATGGAGTAACAAAGCTTGATATTTTTGAGTGTGGTAGAGTTCTCAATTTTGATGTGGTGTCATCGCCTAGTTAAATGCGTTAAGGTTTGTCGGTGTTATAGTTTTCTTCAACTCGCCTTCACGGCGGGGTATTAGGAATTGATATAGGGGAAGCAGTCATTAGAGATCATGGTGTGCAATGATTCAGGATCGAAGCAGCGTTCCTAGTATTAATGGCTCGAGAAGGATAATCCTCGAAAAGGTTTAAAGCTGGTAACGACCTATTGGTTCAAGTGCTACAGAGACGGATTTTTAATTAAGGCAACAACTGGGCAGCGAAGGATGAGGAAGGACATGTGAAATGTGTCTTGTGGTGGTTAGGTTCCGAGAAGGCCAAGTGTAAGAAAATAAAAGTCGAGTAGTTGCTTAAAGGAGATGGTTGACCAAAGTGGGAGAGTGGCAAGGTAGCACATGGGTTACGTGGTAGGATGATTACACATCTTGAGGAAAGTTTGGAGTGATTTTGGATATAGAATGGACAATGACTAGGTCTACAGACTTAAGTTGTAATATTAGCTGCTATATTGAGGAACACTGGAAACAACATGAGGGAGTTGCATGATATGAAGATGGATACAACATGACTTAGGATTGGAATATATTGTCGTACCTCTAGTTGACGTCCATGAGGAGTGAACGCACTGATGTAGATGGTGAATGAGCTCAGACTCAGGATGATCTACTGATTTTGTAGTAATTGCACCTAGTGCAACGACGTTGGAATATGTCGGCATGTAATTTCCACAGGTGGGTTATCTCCTGTGAGCAAGTTAGCGGTCACGTGGTGTTGACGAAGCTTCTGCGAAGAATTCTACTAGCTACCTGGTAAGAGATTTAATATGTAAATGTGGCTATTGGTTCGGAGTGTTTATTAAAGGTTAATAGAAAAATTTTGAGAAATTTGGCGAGTTGCGTGTGCAGAATCATGTCAACGATGAAGAAAGAATCTCGGTGGATTCCAGAATTTATGTAATTGTAGCTTCAAGCTAAGTGGGAGAGCCTCACCATCTACAATTGGATTGTATGGTTGTCTATTTGTGAGGTTCCTGGTTATCGGTGTATTGGTGGATAATTGCAACTAAGGGAAGAAAACATCAGTGGTAATTTGAGCAAATGATTTGGGGAATGTGTGTCATATTTGGCCTTATCGACTCATATTCAGGTTTTTGGAAGACTTAGAGTTTATGCTTCGTGTAGATGTAATGCACAAGGAAAGTGAGACAGTCGGGTGTTTCCTTGAGAAAGCGTCCATGTGTTAGCAGAGCCTTGGTGTTGATCATATTTGGGAACAAGTCAGAGCAAGTGACTCTCAATAACGGTCTTAGAGAGCTCAAAAATTTAAAGTACGGTGCCTAAGAATCTCGAGTCCGTAGTATGGTTGAGTATCGAGCTTTTGCAGCAGATTATGAAACGGGACTTGGAGTACTTTGCGTTATCTTCAGGTTGTGGTGTAGCATTTGAGAAACGAAAGAAAATAACTTCGGATTCATAAAAGAAGTATCAAAATAGGTGTACCAGTTGAAGATGTACAAGTGCGCAAAATGAGGGGTATGAGATGATTAGTGGGTTTTGAAACAGCATGGTTTCGTAAAATAAGGTCACTTGGGATGAGTCCGGATTTGAGTTCGTGATGTAATGAATGGAGATATTATTATTTCTAAGGCAAGTTGAGAGTAAATTGAGAAAAGATGGATCGGCTAACAATGGTTGAATCAGCACGATGGTGGCAATGATCAGTTCCTTCAGCGCATTGAATTATGTATGTGAACTGTGGCAGTACGTGCGAGGCTTGACGGCTGCCGTAATTGATTTTGTTTGGAGGAATTCAAGTATTATGACATGTTATGTGTGGAGGAATCCCAGAAGAGTTATGGTGGTTTAGACCACTACTTGAGGCCAGTATTTTCTACAGATATGGGAATTCAGTCACGTGTTATAATGATTATCTTGAAATGAGTTAAGAAGAAGGTTTCTATATGATGAAGTGTTTACCCTATTAGTGGTTCGGGAGATATGATGGAATTCTTGTACTCTTGCGCATTGGCGTGGTTAAGTGCACTAAGTAGCATGGGATTCGAAAGTTGAGGATTTAAGATTTCGGTTCGGTGTTGACAAGGATATTATGAGCTCGGATGAGCAGGAAAGGGATTTAGATGTTTAAAGTAAGATGGTATTATTTTTGGCATCATCTAAAGTCGATGTCAGGTGTAAGAGACCTTGTGTATTGATTTGTGGATTCTCGATATGCTTTACAGCATTAGTGTAACTGGTAGCATGGATGTGCAGACTTGTTACCTGGTGCGGAAGGTCGTGGGAGCGTGTCTCACGGAAAGATTGTGTAAGAGTGACATGTAGTCACTTGATTGAGCGAATATTGAAACCAATTATGAAGATTTTGGTAATATCACTGATTCGAGAATTTATGCCCGGAGGGTGCTTGGTTTATTTGGTTGTCGACTGTGGAAGTATTGTTCCGGTTATGGTGGCTATTCTTGTATGTTATGAGAAAAAGGGTTATTATGGATACGTGAAAGGTTATTAGCCTAGTATGAAGCGATCAGAATCGGCTTGAGGTCTGTGGATGGATTTGAATATGAATATGGGCTCTATATTAAGCCGGATGTGTTCATTTCAGCATAACCGCTCCCTATGGAGGAGTATTCAAACGTTGGATGTCATTTCGTTGTCGGTTATTTCATGTAATACTATATTGTGCCGTGTGAGTTGCGAAACGGCTTGATAATTTTCTTATGTGTTGAGGTTCTGCATAGCGATGGTGTTATGTGAGCAGGATGGCTCTCGAGATTCAGATTATATATCGCACCTTAGTTGTGCTTGAGTTTTGTAGCGTATGGCGCTGTCGGTCCTTCTAGGGATGATATTACGCACTGAGCGTGCTTGTGTCCGATATTCAGATATTTTGTAATAATGAGCATTCTAGCTCGGTAAGTATTTTCTTATAGATTATTTTTGTGCGGATCGAGTGGCATGCCTCCACAGGTATCATGTATGGATCGTGTTGCACGCCGCAACGGTATCATGTGTGGATTGGGTTGTACGCCGCAACAGTGTGATATTGAGTACAGTCCCCTATATTCTATTTTGTGTGTTTGTGTCCCATTTTCTGAGGAAGGTTCATGACACCTTTTCAGTTGTCTAATTAGTCACGTGAGTTGAGAAATCCTTTCCAGAGTTCGTTTTTCTTATGTATCGCAATCGAGTCCGCAACTTATTAGCTCATTGTGGCGTCATATGAGGCTTTTTGATCGCGTCTGAGGTGGTTTATTGCCTGAGCAGCTTATACTTAGTGAGACGAGATTATTGGACTCATGATCAGTGCGATCGGATTATATGAAGTGTAATAAAGAGCAAATACCATTATTTGGTTATAATGAGGCAATGGCTCTTGTCAGAAGGAGAAACTCAATAATTGTTGACTCGGCAGTTGGTTATGAATTTCTACACATTTCTTCCATCGTGGAAGCATTTCAAGAGTTGGAACAGGACTTATATATATCATGAGGTGTGTTGTGAACATCAAATTCGTGAAATTTTGGCTATTGTTATCAGATGATGTTATTATAGTCATGTGAATGATGCAGTGCATGGTCTAAATTCAACAAAGTATGAAATCATGTATTGGTGCATCATGTAGTGATTGATACGACATTCATAGGTTGGAAACAGCATGGTGGAGAATTCTGGATATTAGAATTCGGCTTTAAGGCTTATTTGCCTAAATAAAGGCGAAACTTTTCAGATTTGGCTCGAGCTAATGTGCTCAATTGGTTGTGGTAGCACGGGTAGGTGCTCGAAGTATTAAACAGTGATTTTGGACAACTCCGAAACAGTCCTTAGCACGTTCGAGGATGAACATATATTTAAGTAGGAGAGAATGTAACGACCCAACCGGTCGTTTTGACTTTTAGAACCCCGTTCCCCTAAATAAAACTCCTCGAATGTGTTTTTAATGATTTATGACTTCCGGGGATGGTTGGTTCGGGATTTGAAAGTGTTTGGGTTGAAATCGGAACACTTGGTTCCTTAAGTTAGCCTTAAAAGGACAAGTTTGACTTCGGTCAACATTTTGAGAAAACGACCCCGGAATCGGGATTTGAAGGTTCCAGCAGGTTCGTATGTTAATAAGTGAACGAGTCATATTATAAGTGATGTAGGGTCTAAGGAGGGCCCTAAGTCTTAATCAAGTTGGAAATTACTTGATAGACTAAAGTTCCAAATGAGTACACACAAAAACCTAACTTTGGACGAGCATACCTCTCTCTCTCTCTCTCTCTCTCTCTCTCTCTCTCTCTCTCTCTCTCTCTCTCTCTCTATATATATATATATATATATATATATATATATATATATATATATATATATATATATATATATATATATATATATATATAAGGAGTTATATGGTGGATAACCTATCAAATGAAAGATCTTCGAGTCTAGTTTCTATAGCTTTCAACCGTTCATCATTTGGATATTTCTACAAGGACTTATGGACGTTTTAGTAAAAGGTGTCCAGCAGGGCAAAACTTATAATACGAGGTACAACCTGCACAGCGCAAGATACAACTCGCTGAAACACCTGTGCCTTTATAAGGCAGTCACGGGCAGCAGCCATTTTTGGGGATTTTCTTGAGCTAGGGATTGGTTCTTTCATGGTGGATTCGACCTTGGGGACTACTTAAGAATACAAGGTGAGTTTTTTGGATATTTTAAGTTAATAACATCCTATTAATACTAGTATTAACATCCTTCAATCTTTGAAATCCCTAGAAATCTTTCAAGTTGTTCAAGAACACCAAATTTCCCAAATATTGGAATTTCAAGGAAAAGCTTCAAGAAGGTAATACTAATGCTTCAAACTCATTTCTTATGAGTCGGTAAGAGTATTTCTAATATTTGTTTCAAGTTGTTATGGTTGGATAATTGATTTCATAAACTCTAGTTCATGGCATGAATAATGTTCTTGAGAAAATGAGGGAAAGATAAATAGTGTTCTTAGAAATGAAATTAAAGGATGCAATGAATCTATGGAATCATTTTCTAGCTTAGTTGGAAGTATTCAACTAAGTAATCACCAAATTGAATATTTTGGAAATGTTGGTTAAGGAAGACGATGAATAGTAATTTAGCGGTGTTGGAGAATTTATGTAGTATCATTGATGACTTCAAATGGGTATTGAATGATAAGAGTGGAGCTGAATGTGCTAGTAAATGAATCTATTAGACGATTTGAGCTAGAGGCTTGTAGCCAACTTGAGAGCCGTAAATGGATATTGATAACTATTTTTGAGTCATTTTTTGATTGTAATTGGGATTGTAATTGTAGATACCAATTTGTTGGTGGCGTATGAGCATTTTACTCAATGTTACGATGTTAGAGGAGGATTAAAAGCTTGTGAATGTTAATAAAGCGAAAGCGAGTTTTGGAGCGTTGGGCATCGGTCGAGTTATTTGAAAAGCTTGGGAGCCGACTATGGTACTTCGGAGCGAGGTAAGTCTCTTGTCTAATCTTGTGAGGGGAAAATTAACCCATAGGGATTAAATTGAATAATTGTTGCTAACTGCGGGGGCTACGTACGCACGAGGTGACGAGAGTCCGTGCGTAGCTACTATTAATACTAAAGTCCGGGTAGTTTAGGACTCAAAGCATGAATATATTGTAAATTTTCAGATAAAGATATCAACAGATGGAAACCTCATATGCTTGATTTTCTGTTTAAATTAATTAATTGTTAAAAAAAATTGTTCTTCCTCCCAAATATATCTTATAATAAATATACTCTCCTTCCGGAGGCACATAAGAAAATGTCCTCCTTTCTTGTGGAGCGGGCTGAACGCCTTGGCAGGATAGATGCATCTATGGATCGTGCCGCACGTCCCTCGGTAGTGTACACGAAACTCTGAATTGGGCCGTACGACCTCGGCAGAAATCATGCTTAATAATAATAATAATAATTACACGATACTTGGACAGTTTATTACAGCTTGTAAAGGTATTTGATAAATTGGAAATTTATTGAAATTGAATTGCAGCTTGTAAAACTATTTGATAAACTGGAATTTTTATTGAAATTGAAGGATTTAATTAATAAATTAGAAATAATTTGAATTGAAGGAATTTAATTAATATATTGAGAATTATTGGAATTGAAGGAATTTAATTACTTCTGCTGGTTCAATAAATTATTGTTAATTATGTGAATCACGTTGATATAAATATTTTTATTTTTATGATTATTTAATATTATTGATCCATAGTGAGTGTCATAATCGACCATCTCGTCTCTACCTCTTCGAGATTAGGCTTGATACTTACTGGGTACACGTTGTTTTCGTACTCATACCGCACTTGCTGTACATTTTATTGTGCAGGTACATATATGTATAGCGGCCTTGTGGGCGCAGAGGTGTGGTTAATAATTGTGGGGACATAGATGAGCTGCATTCTATATTACGATCCGCAGCTAACAGAATTTCCTTCATAGTTATTATATTTTCCTGTCTAATTTGTATTCTAGACAGATGCTGTATTTTATTTTAATTTTCTAGTAAATACTCATGCACTTATGACACCGGATTTTGGGAATGGTTGTGAATTATTTAGAAATTTAGCTGCAAAAATATTTATCATTTACTCTATGAGTTTTATCTCTACAATTTTATTAAAGAAATTTTTATTTCAAAAATACTAAAATGGGTAATTAAGTTAATTGATTTTGATTGGCTTGCCTAACAGTGGTGTCCGGCGCCATTACGACTTTTTTTTGAATTTTGGATCGTGACAATATTCTTCTATCTAAATTGAAAAATAATTTATTAGCTAAAAGTAAGAACTATATATTTACTGTGTTGTAAAAATTTAATGAAAAGATTACATAACTATTGAGATTAAGTTTTATGTACGTTGTATTGTCGCAAGAAAGCCTCTTATAGCTTTGAAAATAATATTCCTATGTTCTTAATCTTTGACATCAGGCAATTTTATTTTAATTTTTATATGTATTTCTGTATCCTATCATAATGATAAAACTAATGAATAATATATATATTTAAACTTTTTGACTTTGTTTTGTGGGTGATTTACGTGTTTAGAATCTGATTGTAATAGCACTAATACTCGCATACCTTAAGTCTATATATACACACACACCCCCACCCCCACACACATATACTATATTAAAAGCACGAAGGCCCTTAATGAAATATCGTTCGACTTTTTTCCCCTTTAAAAATAGATTTTACATTAGACAAAATGCATATACGTATGTTAATGCCTTTATACTGGGAAAGTGTCGCTTATATAGATTTAAAAGTAGTGCAAAAGTACTACACAAAGAGAATCCAAGAGGATGGAAAATCATAGTTAATAGACAACTGTCCCAATTCAATTAATAAGAACATAATTTATATAAAGTAAAATTTAATTGATTTTAAAGGTCTAAATATCATGATTAACTACATACACACCTCAAATAAGAACCATCCTAAAATTTTAGTTGACAATCTAAATGATTTAAAAATTATTCTAGTTGAAATTTTAGTTTACGTACACAGTTCAAATAAGGAATCACATTTTATATAAAATTTTACCTAGTATAAATTATTTTCTTATTTGAATTATATAACATAACTATAACAATTTGCATGTTAGTTTTTCTGATATTTAGCATTTTAAAATTAACTATTGTGCATGTGAAATAGAAGATTTATACAAACTTATTTCATAGGCTAGACTTAGAAGATTTATCGTAGAATTCCCTAATCTTTTTTCCAGTGTTTTCTCTCTTTAATTTCTCTTTCCCTCGTTAATGATCAAACTATTTACATACAGAATTAAAAAAATTTATAAGCTACCTCAAATTATTCTTTGTGCACATGTATAAATAATACTATAAAATTTTAGTTGATGCTAGTCTTAATAGTTAATGTTGATGTTGCACGTAGTCCATACACAAAAGGAGTTCAAATATAATTAAGAAAAATAATTCTAATTCAAATAAGGAAAAATTTAACAAGAGAATTTGAGTTGATTTAAAGTCCTAAATTTTAGGGAAAAAAATTAAATAACTATTCTTAAATATTAGAAAACTAAATAAATGACTATTCCTAAATATTAGTAGAATAATTAAATGACTATTTTGTCCAATATGAACTCTATTTTAAAAGGGTAAAAAATATGAACGACATTCCGCTAAGGACCTTCGTGCTTTTAATATAGTATAGATAGATATAGGTGGTGGCATTAAGGTTATTACGTAACAAATAAAGTAAGATATTTTTAGCACAAAATAATAGTTCTCTTCTTTTCCTTCTAATGTTCAAAATATTAAAACCCATTTGGGTTACGAGTCAAATCAAATTGTGGATAAAATGGGTCTAAATTGTGTATGGTCCATCTAAGCTTATGTGGCACTATAATTAGATTATTTAATAAATTTAATGCCATGTCATATTTTTATAGGATATTTTATAGGTTTTGAACTAGAATGATTTTTAAGTTACAAAGGTAAAGTTGAGTGACTTTTAAGTGATAAAAAATAGATAAATGACTTTTGTGAAATAAATGATAAGTTAGATGACCATAAGTGAAATTATCCGGGGTATACATCATCCTGTATTATTTATAGCATTTAACTTGAATATATATGGTACGGACACATATTAGGTGGTAGTATTAGGTGAGAAGCAGATAGAACAGAAAAACTCTGTAGTGACAATGATCGAGAAAAGTGTGACGGTGTCGTATTCTCTTCTTTGTCTTTTTCTCTATCTTTAGAGTAATTCTACTTTGTTCAATTATTGGACAAAGCTTTAAGTTGGAAGGGTATTCTCCTCAAATAGAGTGCCTATGCGGGGGAAATCTTGATTGGTTACATGGGATTTTAACTTGTTGGTAAGGGTTTAATTCCCGAACTTATAATCCCCTCCCCCATTTTCCCCTCCCCTCCCCCATTAAAAAAGAAAAGAAGCACTTGTGCGTGCACCACAGACATACACATCATGTGCGTGAGTGTGTGTATCTATCTCTAGCAAAATAAATAGTATAACCTTTCTGTTATTGTAAGGCATATATAGTTACATAAACATGGCCTTAGGCCTCGTAGTCTTCTAGTTTTGGCTTTACAGATTAAAATGGCAGGACAAGTTCCAAAAAGTAGGCTATACATGCATGCAATTTTGTTAGCCAAAAACTTGTTGATCACACAAAAGGAAGAATCAAATGCTCACAGCCAAAAAGATGAAGAAAGAGAACCCTTTTCTTTGTCCAATATCGGATGCCAGGAACCTTTCTTTTAGTGAAGTTCTTGTTTCTCTTTCGGTGCTTATTTCCTGGTTCGTTATTTTTGGGTTTTTCAAAAGTCCAACAATAATTAGACCATAATGCAAAGTTAGGGGGATAACGAAAAAATAAGATACTTTTGTGCCATTGTTGATTTATTGACCTCGGTAACAAATGTATTGGGAAAATAGTGTGCCACATTTTAAAGTATGCTCGCTAGAGATTTTGATTGTTAGGATTAGGGGTATACAAACCGAATCGAAAAACCGCACCTAACCGAAAATTCTATTTGTACTACACATATTAAGAAATCATTTTCTTCTTCTAAGGAAAGTTAAAGATTTGATTCTCTGACCTAGTTCATATTTAATTTGCTGGTACTCAGCAAGTCACTGGAATTAGCGATAAGTTACAACTTACAAGGACTGAAGGTAAAAGAAGTAGGAATAAGGACTAGATATTCTTGAGGCTAGAAGGAGAAGAGAAGGAAGCTTGCGTCAGAAACTTGTGTGACTGCTGTCATATTCTCATATCCTTTTCTTGGTCTGTGGAGTAAATTTACCTTGTCAAGAAGTTCAGGCCAAGAGCTAGATTTAATTTGTTTGTCCTTAATTTTCTTGCCATATTCAAGTTTTCAATTTATTTTATTTGAAGAGGAATAAGTTTGTTATTATCAAAATGGGGAGAATTTATTGACTCATATGATGATTTGATGATTAACCAACGAAAAATACTTATAAAATCTATGTGGGATATTGATTGATGAAAAGTTGCAATATAGAGTTCTAACTAGTTCATGTGTTTCACATTCTCAGCTAAGCATGTTTCGTAAGATAGATGGAATATTGATTGAAACAGTCGTGATTATATTTCTTTGTTGGTGTAGGAGTTGAAAAATACTAGTTAGAGTCCTAGAAAGTTTGGAATGCTGTAATGAATTATTGTAATTAATGCATGCACTTAGAATATTTTTTACTCTTCGATCGGTAGCACTTCGACGCAGCACAATCTAATCTATCTATCTATATCTATATCTTTATTATTATAAAAGTATCAATACAATGTCAGTTTACAAAAATAACCTTACGATATTAAGCATAATAACTCATAATAAAAGGACATATACAAAATTCTAAATATTAGCCTTATAATCCTATTAGTTTTAGGACATAATACTATACGTTAGAAATCCCACATGATTACCTTTAGGAATCCTATTAGTATAATTATTTTCGGGATGTCTAATTCATAAAAAATTGAACAAGTAAATATCTTTAGTCATGTAATCCTATTACTTTCAGGATATACTTCTTAAAAATTCCTATTACTAATTTAATTTGAAAGCGTATTATAATATCCTATTACTAATTTAATTTGAGAATGTATTATATTGTCCAAATTCATTTAGAAGAAGGAGAGCCTATATTATTATAAAAGCATAAATACAATATTAATATATCAAAATAGCCCTAAAATACAATATTAATAAATCAAAATATTTTTTGGACTATAATACCTTCTATGCTAATTTTTAATATTTAAGATTTTAAAATTAATAAAATTTTGTGTTTAAATTCTTATTAAAAATATGTAGGAAGGTTTAATAAGATTAATTTCATAATAATCCTCCGTATTGACTATACATTACCACTCCATAATGTCCAATATGAAGAAAAAATAAAAGTAATATTAAATGGACTGCATAAAGAGTCGAAATTGAGGGGAAAAAAATACCCCTACGATAATATATTTTTATATTATATTTGAACTATTTTCCTACTCAAATAATATTTTTTTAAATCAAATTTTTGTGTAATATTGAAAAATACTCAATTATTAAACAACAAATAAGAAAATATTTAAGAATATAAAAGTGTGAGAAAGAGAAAAATAATAGTTGGTAACAGTCAATACCACTAATGATTCTACAAACATAAAGATCTAAAAGTGAAATGTCATATCAATTTTTTACTCTTTGAAAATAAAATTTATGGTGGATAAAATTATAATTAAGATTAAATATTCAAAATAAGAGATGAACTAATATTAAGAGAATACTCCTAGGCTCTTATAATTGCGTGGGATGAAGCACTTATGAACTCTGGGCGATTATTTTTGTAAATTGAGTAAAATTCTTATTCAAGTTTAAAAACAAATCATAGGGTACATAAATTTATTCCATAAAAAGAGCGTTAGAATACAAAGTAAAAATGTTAGTATATTATTAAGAATCAAAATACTATACAAGTGTCTGAGAAAATATAATTAAAGCTAAATCCTAAACAAGAACAAGCTTTCAAGACTATATTATAAAGAGTAGACTCTGGTATAACGGGATTATTCTTTATAGATGTTTCCGGCGAAATCGAAATAATATTTCTATGTCATGCATTACATGCAAATATCATATCAAGAGGCATGACACTGTTAGCACGTGGTATACCAATAACGATTTTATTGTGAGGCCACCCACTTTAGATTTGATATAGTTCTTCAATCAACTTAAATAACCATCACAAATATATCAAAGCAGAGCAATGATGCTAAATTTATAAGGAAAGCAAAATTGATAATATGGGATGAAGCATTTATGGCTAAGTGTCAAACGATCGAAATAATTGCCCCGAGTTCTAGAGATATATTGGATATTAATGAACCGTTGGTGAAAAATTAATGGTTTGGGAGGTGAATTTTGTCAAGTACTACCAATAGTTTCAAAACCGACAAAAGCAAAGACTGTAAAAGCTACCTTGCCAAAGTTATACTTCTAGCCTCAAACGAAAAAGATTCAATTGAGAAAAAATATAAAGCAAGAACATATCTAGTATTCAGTGTCTTCTTGTTTCGTGTCGGAAACGAAGAAGAGTATCCAATAAAAGATGATTTGGTTCTTCATGAACACTTAGTTATAAATTCTAATGGTAATAGTAGTTCATTAAATAAGAGAAATATTTCTATCATTAGATTAAAACGCAATTTGTGTAAATCGCATGATAGAATTAAAAAGATATCTTAGCTAGCAGAAATGAATATGTTGATCAACTAAATAAAAGGTTGATTGCAAATTATATAGTAAAAATAAAATATTTTTCAGTTTTTGACTCAGCAGAAAATGATACTGTCACGACCCAAAATCCCACCACAGGCGTCGTGATGACACCTAGTCTTTAAGACTAGGTAAGCTGATTTTCATTACATTCTGAAGCCATTTTTTTTATAGAATCTGAATTTAATAGATAATCAAAACCAACAGTGGAACAAATATGAATATAACAACCTCCCAAGACTGGTAGTACTGAGTCACGAACTCTAACTGAATACATGGGATGATCACGAGAACCGAATATACAATACTATTTGATTAAAAATTAACAGTACAGTGAAATGAAAAGACTCCAAAGGACTGCGACGATCAAGAAGCTCTACCTTGAATTCTTACGATCCCGCTTAAACTCTGCCCAAGTCCGATATCTCCAATACCTGATTCTGCACAAAAATATACAGAAGTATAGTATGAGTACACCACAGTCGGTACCCAGTAAGTATCAAGACTAAGCTCAATGGAGTAGAGACGAGGTACAGTCAAGACACTCACTAGTCTAATAACCTATGCAATATGATATACAAAATAATAGGAAACAAATAACAATGATGACAACAATAATCAACTAGTGATATACACAGTAGGGCGACAAGAACACCATAAATATTGCGGAATAAGTAATGAATATAAGTACAACCAATTAATCAAGTCCTTCCAATATAAATCTTTCGCCTATATGTTTGTCAAATAGAAATCTTCAGGATATAATACTTTCAAATAAATCTCTTTCCTTCAATTAAATATCTTTCAAATATAATTCTTTCAAATAAATCTTTTTCGAATAAAAGTCACCCCGTGACATAACATTTCAAAAATAAAAAATACGGGTCTCAGCCCACTTTCATATTTTCATAGCACCTCGTGCCAATTTCTCTATCACAACCGCACGGACAACTCACGTGCCAAATGTCATCATCATTTAACCACGATACCTCGTGGCCACATTTCATATCGCAACTGCACGGATAATTCACCTGCCAATATATCAATGTATATAAGATCCGCAGGATCAATTTATTTTCAATAAAGTAAGTGTACAATTTTTAAACCAAATAAGAAATCATCAAAGAAATGAGTTTTTTTTAACTCATTTGGGTGAAGAAATTGACATTTCAATTAAAATGAAGCATCCGATGACTACTAATTTGGATGTAAAATTTATTAAATTAAAATATAATAGTAATTTATTTTATTTGAAACAACTCAAATCCCGAAAATCAGTAAAAACCATAAACACAAATCCGCAGAGTATTGTACAAAGAGCCAAAGCCAACACAATACAACAAGCAATGCAAAACACATAATAAAATCAAATAATACATCACGGAAGAACACCAGAATTTACATATCACGAAAAAATAACATAACCAATGGAAAGTGCAACCATAGAAAAGTATCAACAAAGGGCATTCCCGAGGTACCGTCTCGTAGTCCCAAATCATAAATAAATTTCAATAACAACAATGCTCCCAGGCCATCACAAGTCATCACAAATCAATCCTCGACATAGCCCACCTTGTCTCGCCAAGTGCACAATAAATAAGTAAATTGCCCGCCTTGTCTCGCCGCACGTGCATAACAATATTCTCACCTTGTCTCGCCACATGCGCAAACCCACATATATATATATATATATATATATATATATATATATATATATATATATATATATATAAATAGCCCACCTTGTCACTCCGCATGTACATAAATCAATAGTAATAATAGCACGACATAAACCTCGTACAAATACCCGAACATAACTCCCACAATATAATGTGCCAATATCACATCTCATAAACTGCACCTCAAGTGCTCAAATATTACAACATAGCACACATTGCACATCAAATGCTCAATTATTACAACTTATCACAGATTGCACATCAAGTGCTCAAATATTACAACTTATCACAAATTGCATATTAAGTGCTCAAATATTACAAATTATCACAGATTGCACATCAAATGCTCAAATATTACAACTTATCACAGATTGCACATCAAGTGTTCAAATATCACAACTTGCCACAAAAATCAACAATACCTTATTTTCCACAATAAGGAGCCCATGACTCGACCATAATGTGCACAAAAATCTTAACAAAATATCCGGAAGTGAACAACTCAACAAAATAATATTTCACATAAAAATCAAGGTGGCAATCACACCAAATCATCATGTAAAAAGAATTTCAACAAAAAAGGATCTAGGCATGACAAATAGAAGATTTAATAAGTGCTAATAATTTCTAATTTAATACATAAGGGCGTCTAAGGATTTATAATCAATGAAATTTGCACATATAAACCAAGTACGTACTCGTCACCTCGCGTATATGGTTTTTAATTATACAAATTGCACATAAGACTCAATGCCTAAGGGGAAATTCCCCTACTCGAGGTTAGGCAAGACACTTACCTTTTTGAAGTTAGGCCGTTATTCCAAAATAGCTTTCTCACGTGAGTTGAACTCCGGACGTCTCTAATCTTTCTTAAGCCTTCCTTACATTACTACGAGGTTTCGAAAATTCTAGCAACTTCAATCTATTTAGAAGCATAACAAAAGTGAACCATAATTAGGGAGATTTTCATGGTTTCAGCTTATTTGAGCATTTTATCAAACATTAAGTGTGCAAATTTGTTTACAAGGTTCTTCTACAAGATTCTCTTTATTCCACAACCCAATCTTTACTTATTTGATCTCAACAATCTTCCTACAAACCTTATTGGTACAAGAATATATACATAATACTCTTACACCCAAGAATCATACTCCCAATCACCAATCTTTTACCCCAAAATCGAAATTAAAGATTAGGGGTTGAATCTTACCTCTTAGATGAAGATCTTGTGATTAGCTTCCTTGATTCTTGAAGATCGGATGATTAGAATGTTAGGTTCCCTCCTTCTCTCTCTAAAATGCTCTTACCTCTCTCTAAAACCCTCAGAAAAATACCCCAAAATAAGCCCCAAAGCCTATTTATCAAAATGGGGTCGGGTTATGAAAATAGAAAAATTAACCCTCCGAAAGCAGGTCTGTGGTCACATAATAGACTGCAGAATGGGTATGCGGGCCGTACAATTGATCACAAAATTGGTGCCCAGAAATGGGCTGTTCTGGTCCATTATGTGACTAGTTTTGCGGTCGTAGAAGCAGTTTCGCGATCGCATAACGATTTTGCGATCGCAGAATTGGTCGCAGAATCATATTTTTCCAGCCTTTGATAATTTGGTAATAACTTCTTGTAGAAGTATCCAAATGAAAAACCGTTTGAAGCGTTAGAAACTATACTCAAATATATTTCATTTGATAGGTAATACACCATATAACACTTCGTATCATGAAAGTTAAGCTCATTTGAAGTTAGGTCTTGTGCGAACTCACTTGAAATTTAGTCTATTATGAAATTTCTAACTTCTACATTCGATGCCGAATCCTATCGAATCAAGTCCGATTGACCTCAAATTTTGCACACATGTCATAAATGATATAACGGACCTATTCTAATTTCCAGAGTTGGATTCTGACCCCGTTATCAAAAATTCAACCTTCGATCGAACTTTTCGAAAATCGTCTATTTTTCCAACTTTCGCCAAAATGCGTCGAATTGTCCTACGGATTTTCAAATCCAAATCCGGACATACGCCTAAGTCCGAAATCATTAAAATTCCATTCCGGGGTCATTTGCTCAAAAGTCAACTCTTTCCATTTAAGCTTTTAAATAAGAATTGTTCTTTCAATTTATTTCCGAATCTTTCAAAAATCAAACTCGACCCCACCCGCGGGTCATAATACATATTACGAAACTGCTCGAGACCTTAAGTCACTGAACGGGGCGTTAATTTTTAAAACGACAAGTCAGGTCGTTACAGATACCAATAATTACTACCAAGAAGAATACTTAAATACTTTAATACCAAATGGCCTTCCACCATACATGTTTGTAGTCTAGTTTCTTATTTCCTATGTATGTTAGTGTCACCGTGTATATAATAGACTAAGTTAAAATTTATATTTCCTTGTGTATAGGTTAATTTTGAAGAAAAATATGCCCGTCATGCTACTGAAAAATATAGATACGCCGAATAGCTTATGTAATAGTACACAGATGGTATATATAAGTTTTGACAATAACGTCATACATGCAAAAATTATGATACTGGTCAATGTACTTTTAAGTATATTCTTATCCCTCAATTCAACTTTCGTCTTCCGAAACTAAGGAATATCCTTTTAAATTTGTGTGAAAATAATTTTTAGTATGTTTATGTTTTACAAATATAATAAATAAAGTACAAGGACAAACATCATAAATATTGGACTATATTTACCGCAATATATTTTCTTGCGTGAACAACTGTATATTGTACTTTCAAGAGGGATATCAAAATCGACAATACACATCCCTCCTACAGTAGTTTCAAGTCGAAATCCAAGTTATATTTAGCTTACAACAGCCCTCAATGGCAACACAACACCATAGAAGTGACTTAAGCCACTCTTCACTCCCAATCTAAAGTTTCATATGTTTCTTTAACCAATTCACTTGATAAACTTACAGACATGCATAACAACAGAAATCATATCATAACCAAGTTATTTTTCCCATTTTCCATCCATAACAAACATATATATATATATATGGAGAGAGCCTTAAAACAATCCAACAAACGATAACGATATCTCTTCCCCTTTTAAGTGCTATCTTGCATTCTTTCACTCCAAAACCACAACCAACATGTAAGTAACCTTAAACACC
The DNA here is from genome assembly GCF_000390325.3 of Nicotiana tomentosiformis. Classification (NCBI taxonomy): domain Eukaryota; kingdom Viridiplantae; phylum Streptophyta; class Magnoliopsida; order Solanales; family Solanaceae; genus Nicotiana; species Nicotiana tomentosiformis. Next base: position 135,515,021 of record NC_090813.1, read on the forward strand.
ATCAAAAGGATTTTAAACATACCTTAGGCAGTAGATAAAATTCGAACCTTAAGCTTAACTTACCTCACCATCGTCTAAGAGTTCTGGTTAAGGCAGAAAAACACTTCTTGTCCACAAAGAAGTGTTCGTTAAGATACCATCACATTAAATTTTTTTAAACTATAATATATAATTTTCTAATTAACATGACAAATTGTGCTAATGTAATAATATTTTTTGGCATTTAGATGATTGTTGTATTATTATACATAAAATTTCTCTCATTGATTAAATTTTATTGGTCCTTCATATAAATAAATGTTTAAATCATCACGTGCCATTATTAACGGGTAATGCACGTTCATAGATACTAGGTACCATCACGATGTTATACGGAGGGAGTTTTGGTCGTGACAGCAATTAACACCTCGCGGAAGGAAAACAGAAATTTACCACTTTAAGAAAAATACCAAAAATAACCAAAGGCAATGCAGCCATAAAGAAATATCAACAAGGGAACTCCCGAGGTACCTCCTCATAGTCCCAAATTATAAATAAATTCAAAATATCTCATTTTCTTATATCACCGCGGGAGCCTTCACATTTAATTTTAAAGAAAATATTTTTTTCAAAATAGCATCCCGCGTTTTAGCCACCATTATCACACCGCATGACTTCTAGTAGTTCCCCTACTAGCCATGCGTTTCAAGCCACCCTTATCTCACCGCATGCGTTTCAACACCCAGACCTTATACCACCGCATACGTATCAATATTACAATATAAAACAATTTGCACCTCAAGTGCCCAAGTATTTTAACTTACCAAAATAAATCAACAACAACATTTTTTACACAATAAAGAGCTCACGGCTCATGCCAAAATAAATCAACAACAACAATATTTTTTCACAATAAAGAGCTCACGGCTCATGCCAAAATAATCAACAACAACAATATTTTTCCACAATAAAGAGCTCACGGCTCAATCACAATGAGTACAAAAATCTCACAAAATATTCAGCAAAAATAATATTTCACAAATTTAACACCTTGTGTAAATATCAAAATTTTAAATGTAAAATACATTATTTTTAATAATATTTAAATTTAAGAAATTTATTCTCCAAATAATTGTAACGACCCGGCCGATCGTTTTGAATATTACAACCTCGTTCCCCCATTTACTACTCAATTTATGCCTTACAGTTGGTTTATGACTTATCAGGTTAGTTGGTTCGGGTCCGGAAAGATTTCAGAATGAATTGAGACACTTAGTCTCATAATGAAAAGCTTAAGTTAGAAAAAGTTAACCGGATGTTGACTTATGAGTAAACAACCTCAAAATTTAATTTTGTTGATTCCTATAGCTCCGTATGGTGATTTTGGACTTAGGAGCGTATCCGAAAAATTATTTGGAGGTCCGTAGTGGAATTAGGCTTGAAATAGTTAAAGTTGAATTTTGGGAAGTTTAACCGATGGGTTGACTTTTTGATATCGGGGTCAGAATCCGATTTTGAAAATTGGAATAGGTCTGTAATGTGAAATGTGACTTGTGTGCAACATTTGAGGTCAATCGGACGAGATTTGATAGATTTCGGCGTCAGTTGTGGAAGTTGAAGTTTCAAAGTTCATTAGGCTTGAATCCGTGTGTAATTCGTGTTTTTGCTGTTGTTTGAGATGGTTTGAGGATTCGACTAAGTTCGTATTGGGATATAAGACTTGTTGGTATATTTGGTCGAGGTCCCGGGGGCTTTGGGTTGATTTTGGGGGGTTAACGGACCAAAGTTTGAAGTTGAAGAATTTCTGAAGATTTGCTGGTTCTGGTGTGATCGCACATATGGAAAAGGGCTCGCAGGTGCGATGGTCGCAGAAGCAACAATACACACGTAGAAGCGAGGGTCTTCGCAGGTGCAGTGCCTGTTGCGCAAAAGCGCGACCGCAGGTGCGGTCCTAGGCATCGCAAAAGCGATCATCGCTGGCCAAGCTGTTCTCGCAGAAGCGAGATTTTTCCGCAGAAGCGAGGGTCGCAGGTGCGACCTCTTGATCGCATCTGCGAAAGTTCTGGACAGGACCCTTTAAGTTTGGGGTTTCGCTATTTTTCACCATTTTTGGATTTTGGAGCTCGGCTTGGGCGATTTTGGAGAGGAATATTTAGACACAACTTTGGGAGTAAGTGTTCTTGACTCCCTTGGGATTATATTTCATGAATTAATCTTCATTTTTTGGTGTAAGATTATCGAATCTTCAAGAGAAATTGAAGGAAATTTTTATAATTTCATAAAATGAATTTTCGAGTTTTGAACATCGATTTGGAGTCGGAATTGAGTGAAATTAGTATGGTTGAACTTGTAATTTGATGGGTTGTCTGATTTTGTGAGTTTCGTCGGATTCCGAGACGTGGGCCCCACAGGCAATTTTTGAGCTAAATTTCAGATGTTTTATGAAAAACTTGCATTTTCTTATGGAATTAATTCCAATAAATTTTATTGACTGAATCGAATTATTTGTGATTAGATTCGAGGCGTTTGGAGGCCAATTCACGAGGCAAAGGCTTAGCGGAATAAGAATTTCACAGTTTGAGTTAAGTAACAGTTATAAATCTGGTCCTGAGGGTATGAAACCCCGAACTTTGTATCATGTGATTATTTTGGAGGTGACGCACATGCTTGGTGACGGGCGTATGGGCATGCACCGAGGGGATTGTGACTTGGTCCGTCCCGTGAAAACTGTAAAGTTGAATAACTTGTTGTTAGCTATGTGCTCTCTATGTGTTGTGGAAATTTGACTGTAAGTCATGTTAGAAATCATGTTTAGGCTATATGTTAGTACTGTTGGGACCCACAAAGGTCGTGTACATGTTGAACTATCTGCTTAATTGTTATTTTGTACCCAGTCACAATTTACTTAATTATTTTATCCTAGTCTCTATTGTTCATTATTGATGCATCATAGCATTGTTGTTTGGGCTGATTTCATGATCGTTGAGAGCCCGAGAGACTGGAGAAATTTATGACTGAGCGAGGCCGATGGCCTGATTGTGAGATATTATACTAGAGCACGTGAGTTGTCCATGCATCACGTGAGTTGTCCGTGGGAATCCAGATATTATACTATAGCACGTGAGTTATCCGTGCAACATGTGAGTTGTCAGTGCGGATCCAGATATTGATACTATAGCACGTGAGTTATCCGTGCAACACATGAGTTGTCCGTGCAGATTATAGCGCTTGGGCTGTAGGAGCCCCTCCGGAGTCTGTACACCCCTAGTGAGTGCGGGTACCCATTGAGTGTGAGTGCTGAGGGCTGGGAGCCCAGTGAGTGATTGTTGTCCTGAGAGGCTGTACATACTTTTCATTTACTGTTGCACTTAGTTGCTATCTGTCATTGTTGTAAAATTTTCTGAAATATTTTATATCCGAAATACATGAACTTGAACTGTATAGAATTGATTTGACTTAAAATGCTGGATTTGAAAGCATGTCTATTCTTTGCTGGAATTACTGAAAATGAACTATAACTGTGTAGCTCGTCACTATCTTCAGTTCCTTATTTATTATTATTACTTACTGAGTTGGTTGTACTCATACTACACCCAGTACTTCGTGTGCAGATCCAGGTGTTCTCGGACATAGCGGGTGTTGATTCTTTCGTGCAGTTGATTTTCTGGAGATTTTGAGGTAGCTGTCGTATTTCGTAGACCACAACAGAATGATAACCGGAGTAGTCAATATACCATGAATCAACATGAATAGTGAAAACAGTAAAGGAAAAATGCACGGCATCACCCTTCGTACTTTTACTCTCAATCTCACCATAAAATTAATAGAAACGGCACGGTATCACCCTTCATGCATTAACTCTCATATCATGGCCCGACATCAACCTTCATGCATTAACACTCACAATATGGTACGGCATCACCCTTCATGCATTAACACTCACAATATGGCACAGCATCACCCTTCGTGCATTAACACTCACAATATGGCACGACATCACCCTTCGTGTATTAACACTCACAATATGGAACGACATCACCCTTCATACTTTTACTCTCATAATATACCCGGCATCACCCTTCGTGCTTTTACTCTCTTCCTCACAATATAAATAAACCATGTACGGCATCACCCTTTGTGCTTTACCCTCTTCCTCAAAATTCACAAAATCAATAACAACGGATAGAGAGAAGTTTCACAAAGAAATCAATATTTCATCAATGATTACTTTCACAATTTAATATCTCAACCTCAAATCAATATTCACAATTTTATCAACCTTGGTGGGATCGGATACAAGTCTCCCAACATTTCAACAACAATAATAAACATGGATAACAAGATTTAGGAGTACAAATTTGCAAGAATGGAATTTCACTCGCATGCTATGACTCGACCACAATACATAGATGCTCGTCACCTCAACTATACATCATATTCAACAACAAAACATGTAGCAATTACTCACACAATACCTATTTCCTCAAGCTAAAGTTAGACACAACATTTACCTCAATTTCGCAAGGCACTCACTGCTCAATCGCTTTCCCTTTAGAATTCACCTCCAACCCACTCGTATCTAATCATAATTAGTTTAATATTATCAATTATCGCTAAAGGAATTAACTTTAATGCATAATTACAGTTTTCCTAAGTTTTCCCAACAAAAGTCAAAAACCGACCCCAAGCCCGCTTGGTCAAAACCCGAGGTTCGGACCAAAATCCATTTACCCATTCATCCCCGAGCCCGAATATATGATTTGTTTTGGAATCCGACTTCAAATTGAGGTCTAAATCGCCAAATTTCTGAAATCTCTAGTTTCTACCCAACACCCCTAATTCTACCATGAAAACCTTAGATTTTAGGTTGAAATCTTGTAAAATGTAGTGAAAGATTGAAAGAAGCCAGTTTAGAATCACTTACCTATGATTTAGGGAAGAAATGGTCTTTGGAAAAATCGCCTCTTGTGTTTTAGGTCTTGAAAATTTGGGAAATGAACGAAAATTCCCGTCCAAAAGTCATTTAAATCAGCCGCAGGTGTCCCAATTGCGACCTGAGCTTCCCAAATGCGAAGCTCGCAATTGCGAAGGAACAATCGCAATTGTGATGCCCTTCACAATCCTACTGCTTTCGCAAATGCGAGGAAAGTGTCGCATTTGCGACCACTGAACCTCGCAAATGCGAGTAAATGTTCGCATTTGCGAACCTGCCCTTCCCAGACTCCCATCGCAATTGCGAAGGTAACCTCACAAATGCGAGAGCAGCTGGCCCAGGCTTCTGATCGCAATTGCGGGCCCTGTCATGTTCGTATTTGCGATGCCTGATCTCGCAATTGGGAGATCAGAGGCCTGCAACAGGTTCAGTTATACCAGCAAACTTTCTAAGTTCAAAACATCCCGTGGCCTATCCGAAACTCACCCGAGCCCTCGGGGCTCCAAACCAAACATGCACACAAGTCTAAAAATATCATACGAACTTGCTTGTGCGATCAAATTGCCAAAATAACACCTAGAACTACGAATTTAGCATCAAATCAAATGAAATTCTCAAGAACACTTTAAAATTCATATCTTCTCAACTGGACGTCTGAATCACGTCAAATCAACTCCGTTTCTCACCAAATTTAGCAGACAAGTCTTAAATATCATAATAAACCTGTACCGGGCTCCAAAACTAAAATACGGACCCGATACTAACAATGTCAAATATCAATCAATTCTTAAAAATAATTAATTTTTAGACTTTTAATTTTCATCAAAAATTCATAACTTGATCTAGGGACCTCCGAATTCGATTCCGGGCATACACCCAGGTCCCATAATTCGATACGGACTCACCAAAATCATCAAAATATAGATCCGGGTCTGTTTACCAAAAATATTGACCGAATCAACTAAAATCAACCTTTAAGGCATAAATTCTTATTTTCATTAATTTTTAACATAAAAGCTTTTCGGAAACCTGCCCGGACTGTGCACGTGAATTGAGAAGGGTAAAAATAAGATTTTAAGGCTTCAGAGCACAGATTCATGTTCTAAAATATAAGATGACCTTTTGGGTCATCATAGGTAATGTCGCTACGAATGGAATTTGTGGCTCGATGAGCGGTGGAATGGCTTTGTGATGAGTATGATGTAACTGCGAGATGTGTTAAGATGATTTGAATGTTCTTTTATTCTAGCTTAGTATTTGTATTTTTTTAATGATTTCGAGACTATGCGCGGGTTTCTACGATGGCTATGCATTGTTATCGCACAATATTGGTGTAATGGTAAGGTGCTCATTATGTGTTGAGGCGGTGAATGACTCGAAGAGAGGATTTCTCAGTACATGATTAAGGGGTTCAGCAATTAATTCCAGTGGAGAAAAGGCAGTCAGACTATAGATGTCCAAGTTTGGTTGTTAAAGTAACAAGACTTGGTATTTGCGAGCATGGTCGAATTTTCATTGTGATGCTGTGTCGCCGTCCTTGTTTGAACACATTATGGTCCACCGGTGTTACGGTCTTCTTGGATTTTTCCTTCGGGGCAGGGTGTTATGAAATAGTGCATGAGGGGTGGTTTCCAGAGATAGCTGTGTGCAGCGGTTCAGAATTGAATAGGTATTTCTAATGTTGATGGCTAGAGAAATATGATCTTCGAAGAGGCTTAGGGTCGGTCACAATTTATTGGTTCATGTGCTACAGAGATGTATTTTGATTTGATGCAATAGTTGGGCATCAAATTATGAGGGAAGACATGACGGGAAGTGTTTCGCGGTGGTTGAAGTACTAGCAGGTCAAGTAGGAGAAGTAGAGGTTGAGAAGTTGCTTAAATGAGATGGTTTAACCGAAGTAAGAGTGGTAGATTAGCATACAGATTTCGTGGTAGGGTAGTCGCGTGCCTTGAGAATATGTAGAACGGTTTGGAATTATGATAGAATGTGATCTAGCCTACGCACTTTATTTGGAGTGATTGTTACTGTATGAAGAAAGATTGAATATGGCAGAAAGGATTTTGTTTGAAATGAAGAGGGATGTGAAGATCTGATTGTCGTTTTAGGCTCAATATGACTTGAGTTCGGAAGGTATTGTTAAACTTTCAGCTGATGTCAAAAGGGAAAGTGCAGATTTATACAAATGGTGGGCTAGCATGAGCTCATGAGAATTTACTGATTACGTGATCGTTGCACCCAGTGCAGTGTCGTTGGAAGATGTCTATAAAGAATTCCACGGGTGGGTTATCTCATGTGAGCAGTTAGCGGTGACGTGATGTTGATGAAGCTTCTACGAGGAATATTACTTGCTACCCGGTAAGAGGTCGAATGTATGACTGTGGCTGGTGATTCAGAATATTCATGAAAAGCTTAACAAAAGACTTCGAGAAGTTTGGCGGGTTAACGGTGCGAGATCATGGTAATTGAGAAGGAGAAATCCTTGCGGTTTCTAAGTTTATATAATTGCAGCTTAAAGCTAAGTGGGGGAGCCTGCTATTGACAATTTAATTTCAGGGTTATGTGTTAAATTTTAGTTTTGGTCGGAGTCATACTTGTGGATCAGTTATGACTTACAGAAATGGAGATCGAGGATGACTCGAGTAAGGAAATTCTTGAATACGGGTTATATGGCACTTTATAGAAATACGGAAATCATAGAATGATTAAATTATTATTTTGAAAAACGTAGTGCGTAAGAGAGTATGAATTTAATTGGCGGTGTTAAGGCATGGTTACTTCTTTGGGGGTTGTTGTGCTAGTGAGACTTGTGCCTTTTGGCCCGTTTGGGCAGAGCAAATTAGATTTGAGCAGAGTGGATGACTCTCGAGAGGGTTCTAATGGATTCAAAATATATATGTGGCAATTGAAAATGTTTTGAATTTGTATATCACTAGAATCGGTTACTTACATTGGATGGTATCGGGATGTACGATAATTCTGTATGACTATGGATTCTATATTTTAGTGTAAGAAGGGTAAGAAGAACAATTTTAAATTCACTTAAGTTATTTTTAGAGTGGACGTTTTTGTTGTGTTACTTATGGGGGTGCTTAAGAAGAATATAGGAACTTATGGGCATTGGGGCGAAGCGATTTTATGTTAGGACGTATGGTAGTGAGCTTTGGGTAAGGATTGTGGAGTTCTGATAAGAAGAAGTATCAACTTGAGGATAATTCAGAAGAAACTCAAGTAAACAGGACCATTGGGTAGCAGGCTAGACCAGTATGGTAATGGCATGTTCGGCTCTTTTGGGGTAATTATGATGTGGTGAGACTCTATAGATGTTTTGGTGGCAATATTCTTGGGTTTGGTAACCTACGTAGGTTGGACGAGTTAGAGGAATTCAGTTTTGATAGATTGGTTATGTGCAAATAGACTTCAAAGTGTTCTTGATTATTTCTACCATGGTTTGAACCGGATATTTTCTACTGGTGTGGAAAATATGTTGTTTATTATGATTCCCTCCTAGAAGGAAGCAAGATGAAGGTTTCTAACTAACCGGGTATGTAATTTGCTGGTGACTCAGAGTTGATAATGGGGTTCTTGTGCTTGTCACATGATGTCATAATAGATGTGGTGTGTTGTGCGGGATTAAGATTTACATGTACAAGGTGAAAGTTCATTCTTCAAAGGAAGATCACTAAGTTTGGACAGAATGGACAATTTCAGATAATTAGATGAATGTTATAACTGGTCGATAATCTCTGAGAAGGGTGTGCATTTCAAAAGGCACATTATGTTTTGACTTACAGATGTTCATTGGTATTGCAGTACTCACCTGGTTGAAAGACTGCTGATATTCAAATTGTTGCTAGGAGGCACGGAAGAATTATTAAAGTATTCCTTATGGGAAGATCGTGAATGGAAGGTGTGTTAGTCATTCTAGTGCTGGAGTTTGGATCAGTTACAGTGATTTATGTGTTTGATGAATTTGGAGACTGGGAGTTCTCAGAAGTATATTGTTTCGGGTTGCGGACTGTTTGAGGTGAGTATTTTATTTTAACTCAGTGGAGGCACTATATGCGTTAATTATTTATGATAGCTATGCGCTATGAGTGCACATATATGTGAGGTTTGAGCCCATGTGCGGGCATTAGAGCAAGTATTCATACTCGGAAGAATGCTTAGTCTATAATATGCCTCGAGTTGACTGTTAAGCGTAAAGTTATAACGTCTCCCGTATTCGTACCTTTGTTGAGAAATATCTGGGCTATCCTTGAGGTTACAAAGAAGATGATTCCCTGAATAAACGAGGTACTTACTATTTCCGGGTTAACTTGCCGATTTGAAGTGTGATAGCAGACTTTGCACATGCTTACACTATGGCGTGTTATTTATACCAGTCCAGGAGCATGAGAATCTTATTTCATTATCATATACAAGTGTACTTGTTTAATTGCTCCTGTATGATATGCTGGGACTAGAGGCCTGTGACCATGCCGGGCGATTCATATTATTGGCACGTGAGTTGTCCGTGCCGTGTGTGGGAATTTTATTTCTTTGATTATTTATCGGATTTCATTGCTTTCCTTCCTCTACGATAAAAATTACATGAGCAGCGTATTTGAGGAATTGTGTACATGCGCCTACGGTTATCCTCTTCATGAAATTTGAGGAGTTGGTTGTAACATTGTGGTTGTGGTGGTGCTTGTTGAACTTGCAATATGGTTCTCTTCCTTGATACATCTCCCATATTTGGGTACACGTATTGCGCAGTGGTGGTTGGGGTTATATTGATGGGGCGTGTCTGTGGGATAGTTATGTTTAATAATATAAGGTCATTGAACCTAGAATGTGTACTATCATGCTTGATTATAGTATATTCAAGAGGGTTATGGTTTTGGTTGGGGCTAGAGAGCTCCATGGCTAGTTGATCTGATGAGTCGTTATGAGTTTTTGATTGTTTCTTTCATCATTGGCAGTGTACGAATGATGTGGAATGAGGTTCTGTTGACTGCGGGGTTTAATACTAGTGCTTGGTTGGTTTGGAGTAGTTACTGTGATCAGGAATGGTGCTACGAGCGAGCGAGTTGTGTAATATGCTGGGTGATTATATCCGTGATTATAATTATAGCTCGATGCAGCTTGTTTAGACTCATACAGTGTATAAATGGAAGATTCGTGTCTTGAAAAGAAATTTTGAAGGTTGGGAATTGAATTCCAAGGTTTTTGGGCTAAGGCTAAATTAAGGATTTCTAGTTGTATTGTGTTGTCAGGCCTATGTGGAATAGAGTGACGTGGGATCACCTCCGGGTACGCGAGTTATAAGATGGAATAGTGATTTTATGGCTTGGAACAACTCTTGGCACGTTCGAGGACGAACATATATTTAAGTGGGGGAGAATGTATGTATTACAGCCCCGTTCCCCCATTTACTGCTCAATTTATGCCTTACAGTTGATTTATGACTTATCGGGTTAGTTGGTTCGGGTCCCGAAAGATTTCGAAATGAATTGAGACTTAAGAGCGTGTCCGGAAAATTATTTGGAGATCCGTAGAGGAATTTGGCTTGAAATGGCGAAAGATGAATTTTTGGGAAGTTTGACCGGGGTTGACTTTTTAATATCGGGGCCGGAATCCGATTCTGGAAATTGGAATTGCTTCGTTATGTCAATTATGACTTGTGTGCAAAATTTGAAGTCATTTCAGATTGGTTTGATGTGTTTCAGCACAAGATATAGAATTTGAAATTTCAAAGTTCATTAGGCTTGAATTGAGGTATGATTCGTGGCTTTGATGTTGTTTGATGTGATTTGAGGCCTCGAGTAGGTTCATGTTATGTATTGGGACTGTTTGGTACGATTGGACAGGGTCCCGGGGGCCTTGGGTTTGATTCGGGGTGGTTTCGGACCAAGTTTGGGTGTTTTGATGCTGCTGGTTGTTGGTTCTGGTGTTGTTCTTCATGTTCGCGAGGAGCCTCTCGCGTTCGCGAAGAAGGATTTTGCTGTTAGGAATTTGTTCTTCGCGTTCGCGAAGAGGTTCTCGCGTTCGCGAAGAAGGAAATTTTGCTGTTCGTCGTCTAACTTTAGAGGCTGATATCTCGCAATCTTAAGGAATTTGGAGATAATCCAAAAATGAAAGTTGTAGCCCTTTGTATTTAGTTTTCATAAAGGTAAAATATTTGTCATTTGGAGTTGCGTACAAAACGTTATGGTGGATACACTCTAGGCTATTCGGGAAGAGTTTGAAAATCTCTGTTGCACAGGGCTAATTTTGGAAGATTATATCTCAAATTCTATAAAGAATTGGGAGATGAGCAACACATAAAAGTTATATCCCTTGGAGTCTAGTTTTCAGAAAGTAAAACCATTCATCATTTGGAGTTTTGTACAAAAGGTTATGACCCTTATACTAGAGGCTGTCTGAGAAGAGTTTGAAAATGACTTTTGAAGAATTTCTTCTTCGCGAAAGCGAGGGGAGTCTCGCGAACGCCAAGAACAAACCCCTGGGCAGTAGAATAAAGTCCAAATTTGTGTCATTCTTCCATTTTTGGACCAAGGAAGCTCGTGTGAGGCGATATTTTGAGAGTTTTTCAAGGAAAATATTGAGTTAAGAATTCCTAACTTGATTTTGTTTAAATTACATGAATCTATTGTTGTTTTTATCACTAAATTAGTGAATTGGCTTGAAAAATTTAGAAAACCCTCTTGGTTTAAATTTAAGATTTGGAGTTCGATTTGTTATTGAAATTCGATAAAATTGATATGGTTGAACTCGTATCGGAATGAGTGTTCGGATTTCATGAAAATTATATCGGGTTCCGAGGGGTGGGCCCCATGTTGACTTTTGTTGACTTTTTGGAATAAATTTTTAAGTCGACGTATTATTATCTGGAATTGTTTCCGATGAATTTTAATGAAGTTATACAATTAATTTGGATAGATTTGAGCTGTCCGGAGGTCAATTCAAGCAAGAAGGCTATTTTGGAATATCGGCCTAACTTCAAAAAGGTAAGTGTCTTGCTTAACCTCGAGTGGGGGAATCACCCCTTAGGCATCGAGTCTTATGTGCCATTTGTGAAATATGAAAAGACGTGTACGCGAGGTGACGAGTACGTACTCGACTTATATGTGTAAAATTTATTGAGTTAAAGTCCTGAGCATATTGTATGTTAAATTGGGTAATTGTTGGTATATATTTAATCATCTAATTGTCGTGCCTAAATCCTTGTTGTTGTCGAATCTGTTGTTATATGACAATTTGATGTGATTGTTACTTGATTATTTATGTAATTCCGTGAATTTGTTGGTTTGATAATTATTGGAATTTAATTTCATTATGGATTTTCCCTCTGCAAATAATTAATTAAATGAGCTTAAGAAGAAGTGTTTATATAATTATTGAAAATTTGAATTTAATGAATACTTTGCTTTATGTTGAGTAATTTCTATCTCTATTGATTGTTTTTGGGCGTTGTACACATTGTGTGGAGCTTTTGGCTATTTGTTGTGAAATTAATTGACTTGGTTGTAGCTTTGGAATTTGGTTGTGGCCATTGGGAAAATTGTGATATGAATTGATTTTGTTATGTTGGTGTGATAATTTCCTGTGTAAATTGTTGTGTTGTGTGAGTTGTTATTTTGGGGAGATAAAGGTGGCATTTCACTGTTGTGTTTGTTGGAATATTGTCTGGGCGGAGCGATAGGGTGGCTATAGGAGCGATAAGGGTGGAAATAGGAGCGATAAGGGTGGCTATTGGTATTGTCTGGGCGGAGCGATAAGGGTGGCTATAGGAGTGATAAGGGTGGCAATAGGAGCGATACGGGTGGCTATTGTCAGGAACGATATGTGATGATGTGGGGTTGTGGTGTTGATAATTTTCATGTGATGTTGTGATTTTCTTGTGTTTACTTTTATACCTTGTGCAATTTGTCTTGTTGTTGGTAAATTGATAACGATCTGATTTATGTTGAAATCGAGAGCCTGTGGCTATTGCCAGGTGGTTTATAAAATGAAATGTGGGCACGAGGTGCCGTGAGTAAATAATGAGGATATCTGGCACATGAATTGTCCGTGCTGTTGTGATATGAAATGTGGGCACGAGGTGCTGTGATGAAATGATAATGATAACTGGCATGTGAATTGTCCGTGCAGTTGAGATATGAAACGAGGGCACGAGGTGCCGGAGAAATATGATGATTTAATTATGGGCACGAGGTGCTGTGGAAATATGAAAAAAAAAAAGCGAGACCCATATTTTTATGATTATGAAATGAGGTGTCACATGGTGACTTTTTAATTGAAAGAATTATATACAAAATATTTATTTTGAAGGATTTTTACTTAGAAAGTATTGTATGAAAGAATTGTATTTGAAAGATATTTATTTGAGGAAATTATATTTGAAAATATTTATTGAAAGAATTATATTTGAAAAATAATTATTTAAGAAAATTATATTTGAAAGAGAGTTATCTGGAAGAATTATATGTGAAAGACATTTATTTGAAGGACTTGATTTAATTGGGTGTAATTGTGTTTATTAATTGTTGAGTAATATTAATGGTATTCTTATTGTCTGTTGTGTATATCACAAGTTATTTTATCCTGCCCTTATTATTATTATTATTATTTGTCTCCTATTATTTTGTATATTATATTGCACAGTTATTAGACTAGTGAGTGTCTTGACTGTACCTCGTCTCTACTCGATTGAGGTTAGTCTTGATACTTATTAGGTACTGACCGTGGTGTACTCATACTACACTTCTGCATATATTTGTGCAGAGCCAGGTATTGGAGACATCGGACTTGAGAAGAGTTAAAGCGGGATCGTAAGGATTCAAGGTAGAGCTGCTTGGTCGTCGCAGTCCCTTGGAGTCTTTTTATTTCATTGTACTGTTAATTTTAATCAAACAGTATTGTATATTCGGTCCTCGTGATCATTCTATATATTCAGTTAGAGTTCGTGACTTAGTACTACCAGTCTTAGGAGGTTGTACATTCATATTTATTCCACTGTTAGTTTTGGTTACTTATTTAATTAAAAATAAAATAGCTCCAAAAATGTAATTGAAATCATCTTACCTAGTCTTAGAGACTAGGTGCCATCACGACGACTGTGGTGGGATTTTTGGGTTGTAACATCCGTAGTGGAATTAGGCTTGAAATGACGAAAGTTGAATTTTGGGAAGTTTGACCGAGGGGTTGACTTTTTGATATCGGGGTCAAAATACGATTTTGGAAATTGGAATAGGTCTGTAATGTGAAATGTGACTTGTGTGCAAAATTTGAGGTCAATCGGACGTAGTTTGATAGGTTTTGGCATCGGTTGTGTAAGTTGAAGTTTCAAAGTTTATTACGCTTGAATCCGTGTGTAATTCGTGTTTTTGCTGTTGTTTGAGATGGTTTGAGGATTCGACTAAATTCGTATTGGGATATAAGACTTGTTGGTATATTTGGTTGAGGTCCCGGGGGCCTCGGGTTGATTTCGGGGGGTTAACGGACCAAAGTTCGAAGTTAAAGAATTTCTGAAGATTTGCTGGTTCTGGTGTGATCGCACCTGCAGAAAAGGGCTCGCAGGTGCGATGGTCGCAGAAGCGACAATACACATGCATAAGCGAGGGTCTTCGCAGGTGCGGTGCATGTTGCGCAAAAGCGCGACCGCAGGTGCGGTCCTAGGCATCGCAGAAGCGATCATGGCTGGCCATGCTGTTCTCGCAGAAGCAAGATGTTTCCGCAGAAGCGAGGGTCACAGGTGCGACCTCTTGACCGCTTCTGCGAAAGTGTTGGACAGAACCCTTTACGTTCGGGGTTTCGCTATTTTTCACCATTTTTGGATTTTGGAGCTCGGCTTGGGCGATTTAGGAGAGGAATGTTTTCACACAACTTTGAGCTAAGTGTTCTTGACTCCCTTGGGATTATATTTCATGAATTAATCTTAATTTTTGGTGTAAGATTATCAAATCTTCAAGAGAAATGGAAGCTTAAGTCTTAGGATTTTTACCGTAGTCGGAACTGTGTGAAGACGACTCCGGAATGGAATTTTGATGATGTCAATAGCTTCGTATGGTGATTATGGACTTAAGAGCATGTCCGGAAAATTATTTGGAGGTCCGTAGAGGAATTTGGCTTGAAATGGCGAAAGATGAATTTTTGGGAAGTTTGACCGGGGGTTGACTTTTTAATATCGGGGCCGGAATCCGATTCTGGAAATTGGAATTGCTTCGTTATGTCAATTATGACTTGTGTGCAAAATTTGAAGTCATTTCAGATTGGTTTAATGTGTTTCAGCACAAGATATAGAATTTGAAATTTCAAAGTTCATTAGGCTTGAATTGAGGAATGATTCGTGGCTTTGATGTTGTTTGATGTGATTTGAGGCCTCGAGTAGGTTCATGTTATGTATTGGGACTGTTTGGTACGATTGGACAGGGTCCCGGGGGCCTCGGGTTTGATTCGGGGTGGTTCCGGACCAAGTTTGGGTGTTTTGATGCTGCTGGTTGTTGGTTCTGGTGTTGTTCTTCATGTTCGCGAGGAGCCTCTCGCGTTCGCGAAGAAGGATTTTGCTGTTAGGAATTTGTTCTCCGCGTTCGCGAAGAGGTTCTCATGTTCGCGAAGAAGGAAATTTTGCTGTTCGTCGTCTAACTTTAGAGGCTGATATCTCATAATCTATAAGGAATTTGGAGATAATCCAAAAATGAAAGTTGTAGCCCTTTGTATCTAGTTTTCATAAAGGTAAAATATTTGTCATTTGGAGTTGCGTACAAAACGTTATGGTGGATACACTCTAGGCTATTCGGGAAGAGTTTGGAAATCTCTATTGCACAAGGCTGATTTTGGAAGATTATATCTCAAATTCTATAAAGAATTGGGAGATGAGCAACACATAAAAGTTATATCCCTTGGAGTCTAGTTTTCAGAAAGTAAAACCATTCATTATTTGGAGTTTTGTACAAAAGGTTATGACCCTTATACTAGAGGCTGTCTGAGAAGAGTTTGAAAATGACTTTTGAAGAATTTCTTCTTCGCGAAAGCGAGGGGAGTCTCGCGAACGCCAAGAACAAACCCCTGGGCAGTAGAATAAAGTCCAAATTTGTGTCATTCTTCCATTTTTGGACCAAGGAAGCTCGTGTGAGGCGATATTTTGAGAGTTTTTCAAGGAAAATATTGAGTTAAGAATTCCTAACTTGATTTTGTTTAAATTACATGAATCTATTGTTGTTTTTATCACTAAATTAGTGAATTGGCTTGAAAAATTTAGAAAACCCTCTTGGTTTAAATTTAAGATTTGGAGTTCGATTTGTTATTGAAATTCGATAAAATTGGTATGGTTGAACTCGTATCGGAATGAGTGTTCGGATTTCATGAAAATTATATCGGGTTCCGAGGGGCGGGCCCCATGTTGACTTTTGTTGACTTTTTGGAATAAATTTTTAAGTCGCCGTATTATTATCTGGAATTATTTCCGATGAATTTTAATGAAGTTATACAATTAATTTGGATAGATTTGAGCTGTCCGGAGGTCAATTCAAGCAAGAAGGCTATTTTGGAATATCGGCCTAACTTCAAAAAGGTAAGTGTCTTGCTTAACCTCGAGTGGGGGAATCACCCCTTAGGCATCGAGTCTTATGTGCCATTTGTGAAATATGAAAAGCCGTGTACGCGAGGTGACGAGTTCGTACTCGACTTATATGTGTAAAATTTATTAAGTTAAAGTCCTGAGCATATTGTATGGTAAATTGGGTAATTGTTGGTATATATTTAATCATCTAATTGTTGTGCCTAAATCCTTGTTGTTGTCGAATCTGTTGTTATATGACAATTTGATGTGATTGTTACTTGATTATTTATGTAATTTCGTGAATTTGTTGGTTTGATAATTATTGGAATTTAATTTCATTATGGATTTTCCCTCTGCAAATAATTAATTAAATGAGCTTAAGAAGAAGTATTTATATAATTATTGAAAATTTGAATTTAATGAATACTTGTCTTTATGTTGAGTAATTTCTATCTCTATTGATTGTTTTTGGGCGTTGTACACATTGTGTGGAGCTTTTGGCTATTTGTTGTGAAATTAATTGACTTGGTTGTAGCTTTGGAATTTGGTTGTGGCCATTGGGAAAATTGTGATATGAATTGATTTTGTTATGTTGGTGTGATAATTTTCCGTGTAAATTGTTGTGTTGTGTGAGTTGTTATTTTGGGGAGATAAGGGTGGCATTTCACTGTTGTGTTTGTTGGAATATTGTCTGGGCGGAGCGATAAGGGTGGCTATAGGAGCGATAAGGCTGGCTATAGGATCGATAAGGGTGGCAATAGGAGCGATAAGGGTGGCTATTGGTATTGTCTGGGCGGAGCGATAAGGGTGGCTATAGGAGTGATAAGGGTGGCAATAGGAGCGATACGGGTGGCTATTGTCAGGGACGATATGTGATGATGTGGGGTTGTGGTGTTGATAATTTTCATGTGATGTTGTGATTTTCTTGTGTTTACTTTTATACCTTGTGCAATTTGTCTTGTTGTTGGTAAATTGATAACGATCTGATTTATGTTGAAATCGAGAGGCTGTGGCTATTGCCAGGTGGTTTATAAAATAAAATATGGGCACGAGGTGCCGTGAGTAAATAATGAGGATATTTGGCACGTGAATTGTCCGTGCTGTTGTGATATGAAATGTGGGCACGAGGTGCTGTGATGAAATGATAATGATAACTGGCATGTGAATTGTCCGTGCAGTTGAGATATGAAACGAGGGCACGAGGTGCCGGAGAAATATGATGATTTAATTATGGGCACGAGGTGCTGTGGAAATATGAAAAAAAAAAAGCGAGACCCATATTTTTATGATTATGAAATGAGGTGTCACATGGTGACTTTTTAATTGAAAGAATTATATACAAAATATTTATTTTGAAGGATTTTTACTTAGAAAGTATTGTATGAAAGAATTGTATTTGAAAGATATTTATTTGAGGAAATTATATTTGAAAATATTTATTGAAAGAATTATATTTGAAAAATAATTATTTGAGAAAATTATATTTGAAAGAGAGTTATCTGGAAGAATTATATGTGAAAGACATTTATTTGAAGGACTTGATTTAATTGGGTGTAATTGTGTTTATTAATTGTTGAGTAATATTAATGGTATTCTTGTTGTCTGTTGTGTATATCACAAGTTGTTTTATCCTGCCCTTATTATTATTATTATTTGTCTCCTATTATTTTGTATATTATATTGCACAGTTATTAGACTAGTGAGTGTCTTGACTGTACCTCGTCTCTACTCGATTGAGGTTAGTCTTGATACTTATTAGGTACTGACTGTGGTGTACTCATACTACACTTCTGTACATATTTGTGCAGAGCCAGGTATTGGAGATATCGGACTTGAGAAGAATTAAAGCGGGATCGTAAGGATTCAAGGTAGAGCTGCTTGGTCGTCGCAGTCCCTTGGAGTCTTTTCATTTCATTGTACTGTTAATTTTAATCAAACAGTATTGTATATTCGGTCCTCGTGATCATTCTATATATTCAGTTAGAGTTCGTGACTTAGTACTACCAGTCTTAGGAGGTTGTACATTCATATTTGTTCCACTGTTAGTTTTGGTTACTTATTTAATTAAAAATAAAATAGCTCCAAAAATGTAATTGAAATCATCTTACCTAGTCTTAGAGACTAGGTGCCATCACGACGCCTGTGGTGGGATTTTTGGGTCGTAACATCCGTAGTGGAATTAGGCTTGAAATGGCGAAAGTTGAATTTTGGGAAGTTTGACCGAGGGGTTGACTTTTTGATATCGGGGTCGAAATAAGATTTTAGAAATTGGAATAGGTCCGTAATGTGAAATGTGACTTGTGTGCAAAATTTGAAGTCAATCGGACGTAGTTTGATAGGTTTCGGCATCGGTTGTGTAAGTTGAAGTTTCAAAGTTCATTACGCTTGAATCCGTGTGTAATTCGTGTTTTTGCTGTTGTTTGAGATGGTTTGAGGATTCGACTAAATTCGTGTTGGGATATAAGACTTGTTGGTATGTTTGGTTGAGGTCCCGGGGGCCTCGGGTTGATTTCGGGGGGTTAACGGACCAAAGTTCGAAGTTGAAGAATTTCTGAAGATTTGCTGGTTTTGGTGTGATCGCACCTGCGGAAAAGGGCTCGCAGGTGCGATGGTCGCAGAAGCGACAATACACATGCATAAGCGAGGGTCTTCGCAGGTGCGGTGCCTGTTGCGCAAAAGCGCGACCGCATGTGTGGTCCTAGGCATCGCAGAAGCGATCATGGCTGGCCAAGCTGTTCTCGCAGAAGCAAGATGTTTCCACAGAAGCGAGGGTCACAGGTGCGACCTCTTGACTGCTTCTGCGAAAGTGTTGGACAGAACCCTTTAAGTTCGGGTTTTCGTTATTTTTTACCATTTTAGGATTTTGGAGCTCGGCTTGGGCGATTTAGGAGAGGAATGTTTTCACACAACTTTGAGCTAAGTGTTCTTGACTCCCTTGGGATTATATTTCATGAATTAATCTTAATTTTTGGTGTAAGATTATCAAATCTTCAAGAGAAATGGAAAGAAATTTCTATAATTTCATAAAATGAATTTTTGAGTTTTGAACATCGATTTGGAGTCGGAATTGAGTGAAATTAGTATGGTTGAACTTGCAATTGGATAGGTTGTTGAATGTTTGGAGTTTCGTCGGATTTCGAGATGTGGGCCCCATGTGTGATTTTGAGCTAAATTTCAGATTTTTTATGGAAAACTTGCATTTTCTTGTGGAATTAATTTCAATAAATTTTATTGACTGAATTGAATTATTTGTGACTAGATTCGAGGCGTTTGGAGGCCAATTCATGAGGCAAAGGCTTAGCGGAATAAGAATTTCACGGTTTGTGGTAAGTAATAGTTATAAATCTGGTCTTGAGGGTATGAAACCCCGGACTTTGTATCATGTGATTATTTTGGAGGTGATGCACATGCTTGGTTACGGGCGAATGGGCGTGCACCGAGGGGATTGTGACTTGGTCCGTCCCGTGGAAACTGTAAAGTTGAATAACTTGTTGTTAGCTATGTGCTCTCTATGTGTTGTGGAAATTTGACTGTAAGTCATGTTAGAAACCATGTTTAGACTATATGTTGGTACTGTTGGGACCCACAAAGGTCGTGTACATGTTGAACTATCTGCTTAATTGCTGTTTTTGTACTCAGTCACAGTTTACTTGATTATTTTATCCCAGTCTCTATTGTTCATTATTGATGCATCCTATCATTGTTGTTTGGGCTGATTTCATGACTGGTGAGAGCCCGAGAGACTGGAGAAATTTATGATTGAGCGAGGCCAAGGGCCTAATTGTGAGATATTATATTATAGCACGTGAGTTATCCGTGCAGCACGTGAGTTGTCCGTGTGGATCCAGATATTATACTATAGCACGTGAGTTGTCCGTGCGGATCCAGATATTGATACTATAGCACGTGAGTTGTTCATGCAGCGCGTGAGTTGTCCATGCGGATTATAGCGCTTGAGCTGTAGGAGCCCCTCCGGAGTCTGTACACCCCCAGTGAGCGCGGGTACCCATTGAGTGTGAGTGATGAGGGTTGGGAGCCCAGTGAGTGATTGTTGTCCTGAGAGGCTTTACTTGATTTTCATTTGTTGTTGCACTTAGTTGCTATCTGTCATTGTTGTGATATTTTCTGAAAGATTTTATATCCGAAATACATGAACTTGAACTGTATAGAATTGATTTGACTTAAAATGCTGGATTTGAAAGGAGGTCTATTCTTTGCCGGAATTGCTGAAAATAAACTATAATTGTGTAGCTCGTCACTATCTTAAGTTCCTTATTTATTATTGTTACTTATTGAGTTGGTTGTGCTCATACTATACCCTACACTTCGTGTGCAGATCCAGGTGTTCCCGGACATAGCGGGTGTTGATTCTTTCGTGCAGTTGATTTTTTTGGAGATTTTGAGGTAGTTGCCGTGTTTCGCAGACCTTGTCTCTTCTTCCCTTTCTCCTTATTTACTGTATTTGATCTTAGACTATTATAGACCATATTTTCAAATTTGTATTCATATTAGATGCTCATGTACTCAGTGACACCAGATTTTGGGAGTGTTTGTATCGGAAATTGTGAGGCCTTTTATTAAACTCTAATTATTATGTTTTTCAAACTTTACGAAATTGTGGTTTATTGCGATTGTCGGCTTGCCTAGTATCGAGATAGGCGCCATCACGACAGGTTAGGATTTTGGGTCGTGATAAGTTGGTATTAGATCCCTAGGTAACATAGGTCTCACGAGTCATGATGAGGTTTAGTAGAGTCTTGCGGATCGGTATGGAGACGTCTGTACTTATCTTTGAGAGGCTGCCGAACCCTTAGGATAATTTTACTTTCTTGTATTCTATCATGCGGAATTGATTCAGCTTGAAACATAACTCTTTGAATTCGTTCCACTCATTTCGTATGCACATGTGAGCGCTCGATACCAGCTGTGCATCGCCGGCTTGGGATTCTATGAACGAGGTTCAAGATGTGTATTCTGTATTTTGGTGATGGGCCAGTCTGGAGGACTTGAGGTTGGGTTTAGACCGCAGCTTAGGCTCGGCAGCTTCAGTTGTAACCTGTACATTTGGACTCATATGTCCGATAATGTCCCTACGAGTGGAATTTGTGGCTCGATGAGCGGTGGAATGGTTTTGTGATGAGTATGATATAATTGCGAGATGTGTTAAGATGATTTGAATGTTCTTTTATTCCAACTCAGTATCTATATTTTTTTTTTATGATTTCGAGACTGTGCACGGGTTGCTACGATGGCTATGCGTTGTTATCGCACAATATTGGTGTAATGGTAAGGTGCTCGTTATGTGTTGAGGCGAAGAATGGCTCGAAGAGAGGATTTTTCAGTACATGATTAAGGGGTTCAGTAATTAATTCCAGTGGAGGAAAGGAAGTCGGACTATAGATGTCCAAGTTTTGTTGTTAAAGTAACAAGACTTGGTATTTGTGAGCATGGTCGAATTTTCATTGTGATGTTGTGTCGCCGTCCTTGTTTGAACGCATTATGGTCCACCGATGTTACAGTTTTTTTGGAATTTGCCTTCAGGACAGGGTGTTGTGAAATGGTGCTTGAGGGGCGGTTGCCAAAGATAGTTGTGTACAGCGGTTCAGAATCGAATGGGTATTTATAATGTTGATGGCTCGAGAAAGATGATCTTCGAAGAAGCTTAGGGTCGATCACAATTTATTGGTTCATGTGCTACAGAGATGCATTTTGATTTGATGCAACAGTTGGGCATCAAATTATGAGGGAAGACATGACGGAAAGTGTTTCGCGGTAGTTGAAGTACTAGCAGGTCAATTAGGAGAAGTAGAGGTTGAGAAGTTGCTTAAAGAAGATGGTTTAATCGAAGTAAGAGTGGCTGATTAGTATACAGATTCTGAGGTAGGGTAGTCGCGGTCACGCCCCAACCTCGGGGAGCGTGGCCGGCGCTCAACCGAGTGGACCCGGTCGAGCAAGCCTATTAAACCTTTCCTACCTGACTCATTCATAATCCAAAAAAATAAGGATCACATCACCATTTGTAAAATAGGGGAGAGGTCAGTTATATAAATATATAAACGTTGCTGGTCCATTTATCATTATATACATTATACCATAGTTGAGTTTCCAAAATACAACTCGATCCAACGACCACCCCAACATACATACATGACCCACATAAACGTCTACGGAGCCTCTAAGAGTACGAAAGAGCAACATGACAATGCCAACAACAAGGCCCCGGCTATACCTCTAAATATGAAAACTTATACAAAAGAAGGACTACATGACCCCTGGGAGGAATGGGGCTTACCAAGACTGCTGTGGGGAGAGAAAGAGAGCACCACCTATCTGGGATCGACACTATCTGCGATGGAACTGCCTACATCCATTCAAAGATGTAGCGCCCCTAGGAAAAGGGACGCTAGCACTGTCGAATAGTACTAGTATGTAAGGCAAACATCAATCTTAGTAGAATGAACAGCGAAACCAAGAGAAGACAGTCATAATAATCAATAAGAATTTCATAGAAATACAAAGAAAACACCAAGTAAGGGTCACATAGTTTCCAATCCAATCTTTCCATCTTTTTAGATTAATAATCTTTAGTGCCAAGGCCACAACTCACAATGCCACCGTGATTTTACACGGAGTCCGGTCTCGGCCTGACCGGCTAAGCCATCTCAAGTGAGACATATCCATATCCACAATGTAAATCAATAATTCCAACACAAATGCCACCATGTGTACAACATGGCATCCGATCTCGGCCCGATTGGCTAAGCCATCTCACTTGAGACATAACCTCTTTCAATTATTCACTCAATTCACATTTCTTTCTTATCTTTCATTATATGGCACAAACAACCTCATTTATTAAGTAGGGCTTGGCACTTGGGAACATTTTACAATTCAAGTCTTTTCTCCTTTTATCCATTCAAATAACATCATCATTCATGTCGATAAGTACCATCACATAAGGCATTGCACACATAAGGGATGGAGCTTGGAAATAACATAATTACATTCTCAAATAACATGATGACATGGTAACCATCTAAAACAATTAGGGAACATGAATCTTTCAATCCAACACACTAAGGCAAACAATTCTAGTATGATCAAGTTAGAACTTACACCCATTATTCGGACACCAGGAGTTCGATTCTAGGAAGAAGAGAGTTAGCCATATATACCTCAATTTCACTTCTTTAGACTCTACAATTTTTCGGAACCCTTAGCAACCACAATCTATTTTATTAATATACAAATTGAACCCAAAATTAGGAAAACGTTCATGGTTCTAGCTCACTTCCCCCCCCCCCCACTCTTTATCATACATGCATGCAAGATAAACCATCCTTATACCCATGAAGTATCACAATAGTACTCTATTATAGCTATGTTTGAAATTAAGAGCTGGGGTGATGAAGTCTTACCCTATTGGATGAAGAATTGGTGCTCTACTTGAATATTTCCAAATCTTCAAGTGATGATTGAATATCAATTTGATGAAAACTTAGGCCCTCCCTCTTGAACCCTCTCTCTCTCACGCTAGAAACATCAAAAAATGAGCTCAAAATAGACCTAAGGTGTATTTTAACGGAATGGGGGTCGGGTTTTAAATTAAGAAAAATGGTGCCTCGACACAGGTCTGCGGTCGCATATGCGACCGCATAATGGTTATGCGGTCCGCAAAGTGACCGCAAAAATGGCCCTCAGGGGCCTAAACTTTCGGCTCAGGTATGCGACCAGTATGCGGTCCGCATACTTGTTCTGCTGTCGCATAATGCACAGCAAAACTCCCTCCGCAGAAACCCAAGAGGAAAATATGTGACCGATATGCGGTCCGCATATCGATTATACGGCCATTATGTGGTCCACAGAGTGATTATGCGGCCGCATAATAGGCCGCAAAAATGCTTTCTTCTGCGAAACATTTTTCTCTAAGTCCGTAGGGTTCTGTTCAGTCCAAAAAGCAATGAGGATCCTCCCCCTCTTAAGTCCAAAATTTTTTACGGGTCCTCACATCTTCCCCCACTTAAGATCATTCGTCCTCGAATGAGGATCAAGGTTCACTTAACACAGTTTCAGTTATGCCACATACCATCAGCCCCAAATTTTCCTAACTTCCTAACTTTCTGAAACTTTCGCCAGAGTTTCCTTTGTAGTTAGGCCTATCCACCTGTCAGAAGCCCCCGAAACACACCTTAACAACATATATAGAATTAAATGACACAACAAAGTGCAAAATAACACCAACCAAAGCCTCATGGGGGACATATAGCTAAAAAGGAGTGTCTTTATATTAGCCGAACAAGTGATACAAACTTTAGGGGAAACAACTTCATAGAACTATTACATGGCTATTCAAACAAATAAGGGTACTTTTCTTTCATTTCATTCTCGGCTTCCCAAGTAGCTTCTTCGACTTGTTGGTTTCGCCATAACACCTTCACGGATGCAATTTCTTTGTTTCTCAACTTTCGGACCTGCCTATCAAGAATAGCAATGGAATTTATTCATATGACAATTCTTCACTAACCTCGATAGTCTCAACGGGCACAATAGCAGACGGATCTCCAACTACCTTCTTCAATATGGACACATGGAATACCGGGTGTACTAATGACATCTCAGGTTGTAGTTCTAGCTTGCACGCCACCTGACCTATCCTTTGAATGATTCTATACGGCCCGACATACCTTGGACTTAATTTTCCTTTCTTTCCAAACTGCATGATCCCCTTCATGGGAGATACCTTCAAGAACACCCTATCATCTTCTTTGAACTCTAAGTGTCTACGACGAATATCTAAGTAGGATTTTTGATGACTCTGAGCAGTTTTCAACCGCTCTTTTATGATCTTAACCTTTTCCGTAGCCTGATACACAAGGTCTGGTCCTATTAGTTCAGCTTCTCCAACCTCGAACCACCCAATCAGCGACCTACATCTTCTACCATACAAGGCCTCAAATGGCGCCATCTGAATACTGGCATGGAAGTTGTTGTTATAAGCAAATTCTATGAGCGGAAAATGATCATCCCAACTACCCTTGAAGTCAAGTACACACGCACGCAACATGTCCTCAAGCGTCTGAATAGTCCGCTCTGCTTGTCCGTCAGTCTGTGGATGGAAAGCCGTGCTAAGATTTACCAGCGTACACAAACCTTGCTGAAATATCTTCCAAAAATTAGCTGTGAATTTGGCCCCTTGATCAGAAATGATGGAAACTAGAGTGCCATGAAGCCTGACTATTTTCTTGATATACAATTGAGCATATTGTTCCGCAGTGTCGGTGGATTTAACTGGTAAAAAGTGTGCTAATTTCGTGAGTCGGTCCACGATCACCCAAATTGAGTCAAACTTACGTGGAGTGTGCGGTAACCCTACCACAAAATCCATGTTGATCATTTCCCATTTCCACATTGGAATTTCTATACTCTGAGCTAACCCACCGGGCCTTTGATGCTCGGCCTTCACTTGTTGACAGTTTGAACATTTTACCACAAAGTCCGCCATGCCCCTCTTCATGTTATTCCACCAGTAAACTTCTTTGAGGTCATGATACATTTTTGTAGAACCCGGGTGCACGGAATATCTAGAAGTATGAGCTTATGTCATGATTCTTTCCCGAAGACCATCTACATGTGGAACACATAGTTGTCCTTGGTACCGTAATGTACCGTCATCCATGCCAAGAGAAAAAGCCGTAGTCTTATGTTTATGAATCCCTTCCTTCAGCTGCACCAACACTGGATCACTGTATTGCTTCTCCTTGACTTCTGTCACAAGCGATGATTCCGCCCTATTCCGCACAATCGCTCCTCCTTCATTAGAGTCCGCAAGACAAACTCCCAAACTGGCCAACTAGTGAACCTCCCGGGCCAAGGGCCTTTGACATGCCTCCAAGTGAGCCAAACTACCCATAGATTTCCGACTAAGAGCATCCGCCACCACATTAGCTTTCCCCGGATGATACAAAATGTCGATGTCATAATCTTTGAGCAACTCAAGCCACCTTCTCTGCCTTAAGTTTAATTCATTATGTTTGAAATTGTATTGAAGACTCTTGTGGTTCATGAATACATCTATATGGACTCCATACAAATAATGAAGCCAAATATTTAATGCAAAAACCACCGCTGCAAGCTCTAAGTCATGAGTTGGATAGTTCTTTTCATGATTCTTAAGTTGCCTTGAAGCATATGCTATAACCTTACCATGTTGCATTAATACACACCCAAGACCGATCCATGAAGCATCGCAATACACCACAAACTCCTCGGTAACCTCTTGCAGGGTCAATACCGGCGCCAAAGTCAATCTTGATTTCAATTCCTGGAAGCTCCTTTCACAAGCCCCGGACCACTGGAACTTAACCGCCTTCTGCGTCAATTTAGTCAATGGAGAGGCAATAGTGGAGAACCCCTCCAGAAACCTCCTATAATACCCCGCCAAACCCATAAACTGCGAATCTCTATTGGAGTAGTAGGTCTAGGCCAATCCTTCACCGCTGCAATCTTTTGAGGATCAACCTTAATTCCTTCTCCGGAGACGACATGACCCAGGAATGTAACAGATTCAAGCCAAAATTCGCATTTCGAGAACATTGCATACAAGTGGTGGTGATGAAGAGTCTGCAAAATTGCCCTGAGGTGGTCGGCGTGATCCTCTCGACTTCGTGAATATACAAGGATGTCATCAATGAATATTATCACAAAAGAGTCAAGAAACAGCCTGAAGACTCGATTCATAAGATCCATGAAAGCTGCAGGGGCATTTATTAGCCCGAAAGACATTACTAAAAATTCAAAGTGCCCATACCGGGTTCTGAAAGCTATTTTCGGAATATCCTGCTCCCTTACCTTCAATTGATGGTACCCGGACCGCAAATCAATTTTGGAGAAGAACTTAGCACCTTGTAATTGATCAAACAAATCATCAATTCTAGGCAATGTGTATTTGTTTTTGATTATGACTTTGTTGAGTTGCCGGTAATCAATACACATCCGCATCGATCCATCTTTCTTCCCGACAAAGAGAACCGGTGCGCCCCAAGGCAACACACTCGGTCGGATGAAACCTTTCTCTAGCAAATCCCTTAGTTGTTCCTTTAACTCTTTTCATTCTACTGGCACCATTCTATACAGTGGAATGGATATAGGCTGCATGCCCAGCATCACATCAATCCCAAAATCAATCTCCCTGTCTGGAGGAATTCCAGGGAGCTCATCCGGAAATACATCGGGGAATTCATTCACAATTGGTACAGATTTAAGGGTAGGCACCTCAGCAGTGGTATCCGTAACTCGGACCAAATGGTAAATATACCCCTTCCTGATCATCTTTATGGCCTTAAGGTAAGAAATAAACCTACCTTTTGGCATAACATTATTCCCCTTCCACTCAACAGCTGGCTCATTAGGAAACTCGAGCCTCATGATTCTAGCTCGGCA
The DNA here is from genome assembly GCF_000390325.3 of Nicotiana tomentosiformis. Classification (NCBI taxonomy): domain Eukaryota; kingdom Viridiplantae; phylum Streptophyta; class Magnoliopsida; order Solanales; family Solanaceae; genus Nicotiana; species Nicotiana tomentosiformis. Next base: position 135,542,917 of record NC_090813.1, read on the forward strand.
ATCGAGTTTGGCAAAACATGAATAAAGCCAGTCCATTCCCATTATTACATCAAAATCAATCATCCCTAGTTCAATAAGATCGACCATGGTATCCCGACCACGCATCGTGACAACACAATCCCTATAAACCCATGCGGCCATAATAGACTCGCCAACCGGAGTAGATACAGAGAACGGCTCATGAAGCTGTTCCGGTTCTATCCCGAAACTCATAGCAACATAAGGAGTAACATAGGACAAAGAAGATCTGGGATCAATAAGGGCATACACATCGTAAGATTTAATAGTCAATATACCTGTGACGACATCTGGGGAAGCCTCTAACTCTGTCGACCACTCATAGCATAGAATCGGCTGGGTCCTCCCGAACTCTGTGCACCACCCCTAGCTGCACCACGCCCTGTGGGTGCTAGAGTGCCTCGAGCTGGAGGGGGTGCTGAAGATGTAGCAATTGTAGAATTGGATGACTGGGTTGTGCCCCTGCCTGCACCTTGACGGGATGCACGACACTCCCTCTGAATATGACCTCTCATTCCATATCCGTAACATACGGGCATGTCCAGGTAGCAGACTCTCGAATGTATTCTCCCACACTTAGGGCATGGGGCCCTCTGCTGCTGCTGGAATCTCCCTCCTGGTCGGCCATGATGGTGGGACCCCCTGCTGCCCTGACCTGACCTAAAATGACTCCCCTGCTGCTGACAGTGCCCTGATGGCAGGGCACTAGCTGAAGACTGAGCATAAGACTGGGACGGCCCTGATGATCCTCCCCAAAAAGCTGATCTCCCACCTCCGAACGAGTCCCCAAGGTTGCCTGCTGATCGGGCCCTACTACTACTTTCCCGTTCCATCCTGAGCTTTAACTTTCGAGCCTCCGTAGCTTGGGCAAATGCCACCATTCTTCCATAGTTCATGTCAGAATTTAGAGCAGCTGTGGCAGCCTCATTAATAACCAAAGGGCTAAGGCCCTGCACAAATCGACGCACTCTTGCCTCCATAGTCGGCATCATATGAACAGCATACTTCGACAGGCACACAAACTGCATGTGATACTCCCACACATTCCTACTACCCTGTTTAAGGGTCTCAAACACCATGGCACGGTCTGCCTTAGTCTCGGCAGGCAAGAAATGGTCTATGAAGGCATTCGCGAACTCATTCCATCTCGTCGGAGGGCTCCTCTCCTCATGGGAATCTTCCCACATCTCAAACCAGGAATATGCCACCTATTTCAGATGATAAGAGGCTAACTTTAGTCCCTCTACTTTAGTAGCACGCATAACTTGGAGAGTCTTATGCATCTCATCAATGAAATCCTGAGGGTCTGCCCCGGGATCAGTACCTGTGAATACTGGAGGATCTAACTGAAGGAACCTGTTTACCCTAGAACCAGAAGAATCCTCTTGCGATCTAAATAAGGTGGGTGCAACATTTGACCTCTGGGCCTGAGAAGCTACTAATTGAGTCAGCATCTGAATAGCTCCCCTAAGATCCCCATCAGAAATACCGGGACCTGGAGCTGGGGCTGGAGGTGGAACATGTGTATCGGCGGGAGGGATTGTGGCACCCTCCGTGGGTGTAGGAACTAGGGTAGTCTGTTCTGGAGTAGACGAATCAGGCATTGTCATAGTAGGGGGATTATCCTCACCCGCATTATCAAGTAAGGGATCAACAACCACTCCTGGTGTGGCATTGGCTTCTTGGCCAATTCTCGCTCTCTTCTTAGGTGCCATTTACTGAAAGTTAAAACAATGCACGAGTTAGGGGAAAACAACCTCACGTTCCGCTCTATCGCACGATATAGAACAACAATGAAGGGTATCATTCTTAATTGTCCAAGTAGCCCCCTAATTATAGATATGGTCGACAACACACCGATAAGAAGGGCTCTACTAGACACGGCTCTGAGACATCCTAGGACACTTTAAAACCTTAGGCTCTGATACCAAGTATGTCATGCCCCAACCTCGGGGAGCGCGACCGGTGCTCAATCGAGTAGACCCGGTCGAGCAAGCCTATTAAACCTTTCCTACCCGACTCATTCATAATCCCAAAAAAACGATCACATCACCATTTGTAAAATAGGGGAGAGGTCAGTTATATAAATATATAAACGTTGCTGGTCCATTTATCATTATATACATTATACCATAGTTGAGTTTCCAAAATATAACTCGATCCAACGACCACCCCAACATACATACATGACCCACATAAACATCTATGGAGCCTCTAAGAGTACGAAAGAGCAACATGACAATGCCAGCAACAAGGCCCCGGGCTATACCTCAAAATATGAAAACTTATACAAAAGAAGGACTACATGACCCCTGGGAGAAATGGGGCACACCAAGACTGCTGTGGGGAGAGAAAGAGAGCACCACCTATCTGCGATCGGCACTATCTGCGATGGAACCGCCTACATCTATTCAAAGATGTAGCGCCCCTGGCAAAAGGGACGCTAGCACTGTCGAATAGTACTAGTATGTAAGGCAAACACCAATCTTAGTAGAATGAACATCGAAACCAAGAGAAGACAGTCATAATAATCAATAAGAATTTCATAGAAATACAAATAAAACACCAAGTAAGGGTCACATAGTTTCTAATCCAATCTTTCCATCTTTTTAGATTAATAATCTTTAGTTCCAAGGCCACAACTCACAATGCCACCGTGTTTTTACACGGAGTCCGGTCTCGGCCCGACCGGCTAAGCCATCTCAAGTGAGACATATCCATATCCACAATATAAATCAATAATTCCAAGACAAATGCCACCATGTGTACAGCATGGCGTCCGATCTCGGCCCGATCGGCTAAGCCATCTCACTTGAGACATAACCTCTTTCAATTGTTCACTCAATTCACATTTTTCCCCATCTTTTGTTATATGGCACAAATAGCCTCATTTATTAAGCAGTTCTTGGCACTTGGGAACATTTTACAATTCAAGTCTTTTTCCATTTTATCCATTCAAATAACATCATCATTCATGTCGATAAGTACCATCACATAAAGCATTGCACATATAAGGGGAGGAGCTTGGAAACAACATAATTACGTTCTCAAATAGCATGATGACATGGTAACTATCTAAAACAATTAGGGAACATGAATCTTTCAATCCAACACACTAAGGCAAACAATTCTAGTATGATCAAGTTAGAACTTAAACCCATTATTCGGACACCAGGAGTTCGATTCTAGGAAGAAGAGAGTTAGCCATACATACCTCAATTGCGCTTCTTTATTCTCTACAATTTTCCGGAACCCTTAGCAACCACAATCTATTTTAGCAATATACAAATTGAACCCAAAATTAAGAAAACGTTCATGGTTCTAGCTCACTTTTCCCCCCACTCTTTATCATACATGCATGCAAGATAAACCATCCTTGTACCCATGAAGTATCACACTAGTACCCCTATTATAGCTATGTTTGAAATTAAGAGCTGGGGTGATGAAGTCTTACCCTTTTGGATGAAGAATTTGTGCTCTACTTGAACATTTCCAAAGCTTCAAGTGATGATTAAAGATCAATTTGATGAAAACTTAGTCCCTCCCTCTTGAACCCTCTCTCTCTCTCTCACTCTAGAAACATCAGAAAATAAGCTCAAAATAGACCTAAGGGGTATTTTAACGGAATGGGGGTCGGGTTTTAAATAAAGAAAAATGGTGCCCTGACACAGGTCTGCGGTCGCATATGCGATCGCATAATGCTTATGCGGTCCGCAAAGTGATCGCAGATATGGCCCTCAGGGGCCTAAACTTTCGGCTCAAGTATGCGACCAGTATGCGGTCCACATACTTGTTCTGCGGTCGCATAATGCACCGTAGAACTCCCTCCGCAGAAACCCAAGAGGAAAATATGCGACTGATATGCGGTCCATATATCGATTATGCGGTCCGTGTATCGATTATGCGGTCGCATAATCGACCGCAAAATTGACCTCAAATTGGCCAAAATTACTGCTTCGCTCTGCGGCCATTATGCGGTCACGCTTTCTTCTGTAAAACATTTTCCTCTAAGTCCGTAGGGTACTGTTCAGTCCAAAAAGTCCGAACTATCTTGGCACCACGAAACCCCGAGTTTTTGGTTAAAATGTTTACGGGTCCTCACAGTCGCGCGCCTTGAGAAAGTGTAGAACGGTTTGAAATCATGATAGAATGTGATCTGGCCTACAGACTTGAGTTCAGAAGGTATTGTTGAACTTTCAGTTGATGTGAAAAGGGAAAGTGCAGACTTATACAAATGGTAGGCAAGCATGAGCTCAGGAGAATTTACTGATTATGTGGTCGTTGCACCCAGTGCAGTGTCATTGGAAAATGTCGGTAAGGAATTCCACGGGTGGGTTATCTCTTGTGAGCAGTTAGTAGTGACGTGATATTGATGAAGCTTCTACGAGGAATATTACTTGCTACCCGGTAAGAGGTCGAGTGTGTGACTGTGGCTGGTGATTCAAAATGTTCATGAAAGCTTAACAAAAGACTTCGAGAAGTATGGCGAGTTAACGGTGCGAGATCATAGTAATTGAGAAGGAGAAATCCTTGCGGGTTCTAAGTTTATATAATTGCAGCTTAAAGCTAAGTGGGGGAGCCTGCTATTGACAATTTGATTTCAGGGTTATGTGTTAAATTTTAGTTTTGGTCGGAGTCATACTTGTGGATCAGTTATGACTTGCAGAAATGGAGATCGAGGATGACTAAAGTAAGGAAATTCTTGAATACGGGTTATATGGCACTTTATAGAAATACGGAAATAATGGAATGATTAAATTGTTATTTTGAAGAACGTAGTGCGTAAGAGAGCATGAATTTTATTGGTGGTGTTAAGGCATGGTTACTTCTTTGGGGGTTGTTGTGCTAATGGGACTTGTGCCTTTCGGCCCATTTGGGCAGAGCAAATTAGATTTGAGCAGAGTGGATGACTCTTCAGAGGGTTCTAATGGATTCAAAATGTATATGTGGGAATTGAAAATGTTTCGAATTTGTATATCACTAGAATCGGTTACCTACATTGGATGGTATCGGAACGTACGGTAATTTTGTATGACTATGGATTCTATATTTCAGTGTAAGAAGGGTAAGAAGAACAATTTTAAATTCACATAAGCTATTTTCAGAGTGGACGTTTCGGTTATGTTACTTATGGGGGTGCTTAAGAAGAATATAGGAACTTTTGGGCATTAGGGCGAAGCGATTTTATGTTAGGATGTCTAGTAGTGAGCTTTGGGTAAGGATCGTGGAGTTCTGATAAGGAGAAGTATCAATTTGAGGATAATTCAGAAGAAACTCAAGTAAACAGGACCACTGGGTAGTAGGCTAGACCAGTGAGAGGATAGTAAGAAAAGGCCCCTAAGGGACCAAACAGCACTGGCACAAGGCCCAAACATAACATTCAGCCCAATTTACAAAAATTCTTTCTAAAACATATAAGTATCATATAATTTCAACAAAATATGCAACTTTACAGTTGCTACGGGACATAGCAAGTCACAAATCCCCAACGGTACACGCCCACACGCCTGTCATCTAGCATGTACATCACCTCAAAATAGTATAATGATACGAAATTCGGGGTTTCATACCCTCAGGACTAGATTTACAATCGTTGCTTACCTCAAACCGGTCAAATCTCTACCCCGCAATGCTTTTGTCTCTGGACTCGGCCTCCAAATGCTCCAAATCTATTTACAATCAGTACAATACCATCAATATACACTAATGGAATGAATTCCACAAGAAAAACTATCAAATTAGACCAAAACCCGAAGTTGGCTCAAACCCGGCCCCCGGGCCCACGTCTCAAAATCCGACAAAATTTACAAAACTAGAAAGCTCATTCACTCACGAGTCTAACCATACCAAATTCATCAAAATCCGACATCGTTTGGTCCTTCAAATCCTTAAATTAAACTCTTAAAAATTTCAAGCCCTAACCCCTCATTTTCACTAATTACAATGATTAAAAAACCGAAAATTACCATGTATACAAGTATTATGGCTCAAGCAACTTACCTCACTGATAGCCCTTGAATCACCTTTCGAAAATCACTCCAAAAGCTCCAAAAACCGACTTGAAAATGGTGGAAATGAACCAAAATTCGCGAAGTGCTATCTATACATTCTGCCCAGATTTTCGCACCTGCGGCCTATTCCACGTGCCTGCAGGACCGCACCTGCGGTCAAGGCTCTGCATCCGCGAACTCCACTTAATTCCCCAGCTTTCGCACCTGCGCTCCGGGCCTCGTTCATGCGGGCTCGCAGGTGCGGCCAAATCCTTCGCGCCTGTGCTCCAACATTGGCCTCACATTTTCCGCATCTGCGCAGCAAATGCTCGCGCCTGCGCAAGCGCACCTGCGCGCTCATACTCCGCTTCTGCGAAGCCTGCCCAGTATCTCCCTTTTCGCATCTACGCCCCAGGTTTTGCACCTGCGGGCTCGCAGATGTGACATCCAACTCGCACCTGCGCAACCTGCCTAGCCCAGCATTGCCCGCACCTGCAAACTCCCCACGCGCACCAGCGGCCTCGCACCTGCAACTCTTTCTTCCGCAAGTGCGAAAATAGCAGTAGCAGCAGCTTCAGCAGCATTTTCCAACTTCGACAAATCCATTAACCACCCGGAATCACCCCGAGGCCCTCGGGACCTCAACCGAAAATACCAACAAGTCATATATCAACATACAAAGTTAGTCAAACCTTCAAATCACTCAAAACAACATCAAATCATCAAATTACCCTCGGATTCAAGCCTAAGAACTTCTAAATTTTCAAATTCAGCAACCGGTGCCGAAACCAACTAAACCACGTCCGAATGACCTCAAATTTTGTACACACATCAGAAATGACACTACGAACCTACTCCAACTTCCGAAATTCCATTCTGACCCAGATACAAATTTTCCACTGCCGACCGAAATCGCCAAATTTCCAAATTTCGCCAATTCAAGCCTAATTCTACCACGGACCTCCAAATCACATTCCGGACGCAGTCCCAGGTCCAAAAATACCTAACGGAGCTAGTGGAACCATCAGAATTCAAATCCGAGATCGTTTACACAGAGGTCAACATCCGGTTGACTTTTCCAACTTAAGGTTCTAAATAAGAGACTAAGTGTCTCATTCCACTCCGAAACCACTCCGGGACCGAACCAACTAACCTGATATATCATAATATAGCTTAAGAGCATAAAGGAAACAAAAATGGGGGAAATGGGGCTATAACTTCTGAAACGACCGGCCGGGTCGTTACATCCTCCCCCACTTAAACATACGTTTGTCCTCGAACGTGCCGAGAGTTGGTCCAAAAGCCAAGAAATGGCTGTGTAACTTTCCCATGCACATACACGGGGATGATCCCATGTCACCCTATCCCATACAGGTCTGATAGTACAACATAACTGAAATATCTCAATTCAACCTAGCCCACAAGCCTTCGAATCAAATTTCCAACATCCTAAATTTCTTATAAGATCAGAAGTTCACATCTACATACCGTATAAGTCTGAACAAGCTGTACCAAAAGCCGTAAACATAAATCCAATACTCAAATTCAAATACCGCATAGCTTGAATGCTCGAAGCAATGATTTCTAATCACAATATCAGCTCAAATCATCCCAGTGCCGGTAATAAACATCGTATCAGACAAAACCTCGTTCTAAAACCTTCGTACACTGCCGATGATGAAAGAAACATACCGAATTCATAACCATTCATTCTAGGTCCAATGACCTCGTCTCATCCAACATGACCACTCTAGTGACATGACACATCAATACAATCTAAAGCCATAACCCATGCAATCCGTGCACCAGATAGCAACATTCCAAATGTACCCAATCGTAACAATGACCCAAACAAGAGAACCATTCCGGAAGCTCGACGAGTACCACCCCGACGTAATGCTAAGAACCCATCACACACCGCAGAACCATAACACACGAATCTTACACTAGGGATCATATTTCCACATAACTCTGCTGCAATACGCAACCCTATCCAAATACTGGTCCATATGAAACACCTCAAGCCACCCTGCTAAAATCAATAATCATGCACAATTCGACATCAAGTACCCAAAGTGCATTACCATAACCACAGAGAAGCAAACGACACCATGTCACACAAAACTCGAAAGAACATGACCAATACGCCATCAACCAAGCAATATCCAATACTATTCTCGCTCAAATTCCGCTATAAGGCCACAATAGAACCGTACCATAGGTGCATGTAACTAACGAATCACAACTCCTCGTAGCATAGAAGAGTAACTCACAGATCATTTCAGAACACGAATAATCTTCACATCAATCGAATGGCACATCCTTCAATAATAGCAGTATGGAGCCAATCAATCCGGCTCGGTGTAGAATACACATCCTAATTGGGCATACCAATGGGCCCCAAATCAACTATGGTCAGCCACCAATAGATAAACAACTTCCGAAAGTCCACAATGATGGAATCATAACACCTTCTATCATCTGGCTAGCTCCGGCCACAACTTCACAATCCACAACCATGAAACAATCTGCTCCTGAGAACTCCCAATCTCCAATTCCACAGAACACATGAATCACCATATTTGATTCCACCTCCACTGCCTGAATGCCTAACACCTCTCTCATACACAATCATCCCACGAGAAATACTTTAAAAATTCTTCCGTGCCACCTGGCAAAACTTTGAATATCAACAGTTGATCAACCAGGAGAGTGCCGCAATACCAGCGAAGTAACCATACATCAAAACACACTGCCCCTTCTGAAATGTACACTCTCATCAAGCCATACCAAATAGTAATATCATTTACCTAGTCATCTGAAACCGTCCATGCTGCCTAAGAATTTATGTCCTTCCCTTCAAAACTAAACTGTGACCTTGTACATGTAAATCCTATTCCTGCACAACACACCACATCTATTATGCCATCATGTGACAAGCATAAGAATTCCATTATCAACTCTGAGTCACTAGCAAATTACATACCTTATTAGTCAGAAACCTCTTTCTTGCTTCTTTCTAGGAGGAAATCATAACACACAACATGTTCCGTACATCGGTAGAAAATATCCGGTTCAAACCATGGTAGAACCCATCATGAACACTTTGAAATCCATTGTCACATAACCAAACTATCTGAACTGAATTCCTCTAACTCCACCAAGCCACACAAGTTGCCAAATTCGAGAGCATTGCCACGAAACACCTATAGATACTAGCCACATCATAAGTACCCAAAGAACCGATCATACCCATTACTGTGCTAACCCAACCTACTACCAAGCTGTCCTATTTCTCCAAGTTATTTCTAAATTGCCTTCAAATTGCTACTTTTTTCTTGTTAGAATACTACTATCCTTAACTAAGACTTACCCTACGAACTCTAACATAGAATCACGCCGCCCTAAGGCTTATAAGCCGCCGAATTCCCTTTTTATGTATCCCAAAGGTTCCATAACCAAAAATGCGTACTCCGAAGAGACTTTTTGTGAACCTAAAACTGTTTTCTTCACCTTCTTGATATTGAAATGCATAATTCACAATGATATAAGAGGCCACGAGTCTTAACACCGTTCAATGCAACTCCCAGTTTTCTAGCCATACTTATAAATCTTGAATCCATTGGAGCCATTCTCGAGAGTCATCCACTCTACTCAAATCTCGAATTAACCGACTAAACGGACCGAAACGACATGTGCCCCATTAGCACACCAACACCCAAGGGAATAAAGAGTAACCCACACTCCTAGGCAACCAAGCAAATTCCCGCTCCATGTACACTACATTCTTTGTGAATAACCACTCAATTATTTTATGGTCCTCCTATAACCATAGAGTATAATACAACTTGTGTCCAGAAATTCCTTTACCCGAGTCATCCTCGATCTCGACCTCTGCAAGTTATAACTGATTCACTGGTATACCCCGAACCGAAACTAATACGACCCATAACCGTGGAATCAACTCGTCGATGATAGACACCCCCACTTAGCCTTAAGCTGCAATTATATAAAATTAGAACCCATAAGGATTTCTCCTTCTCAATTACCAAGGTCTCGCACCGTTAACCTGCCAGACTTCTCGAAGTCTTTTATTAAGCCTTTCATAAACATTATAAATCTCTAGCCAAAATCATACACGCGACCTCCTACTGGGTAGCAAGTAATATTCCTCGCAAAAGCTTCATCAACATCACGCCACCGCTAGTTGCACACAGGAGATAACCCACATGTGGAATTCCTTACTGACATCTTCCAATGACACTGCACTGAGTGCAATGACCACTAAATCCGTAAATTCTCCTGAGTTCATGCTCGCCCACCATTTGTATAAGTTATCACTTTCCCTATTGACATCAACTGTACGTCAACAATACCTTCCGAACTCAAGTCATATTGTACCTGACACGATAATCAGATCTTCACGCCTCTATTCATTTCAAACACACTCCTTTATGCCATATTCAAAATTTTCCTTTGTACACTAACCATTACTCCAAATAGAGTCTGCAGGCCAATTCACATACTAACACGATTCCAAACCAATCTACACTTTCTCAAGGCGCCCGACTACCCTACTAGTGAATTCATATGCTAATCTGCCACTCTTACTTCGGTTAAATCATCTCCTTTAAGAAACTTCTCAACCTCTACTTCTCCTACTTGACCTGCTAGTACTTCAACCACCGCGAAACACTTCCCGTCATGTCTTCCCTCATACTTTGCTACCCAACTACTGCATCAATCGAAATGTATCTCTATCACACCTGAACCAATAAAATGTTACCGCCTCTAAGTCCCTTCGAAGATCATCTTTCTCGAGCCATCAATATCAAAAATACCCATTCGCAACCACAATTACTACACAATCACTTACTCTTCTTGAGTCCAAACTCATTGACAAGACATGAGAATTTAATTTGCCCCAAAATTTAAAAACGTGAAAGATCCTTCAAAACATTCACACTCGAGACCGTACATCACATCAAAACGAAAAATCAAGCGCCCAATGGCCTTCCTTTACATTTCAAGGAAACACCTCTCGTCACATTCAAATCGTCTTAACACATCCCGCAGTTACATCATACTCATCACAAAGCCATTCCACCGCTCATCGATCCACGAATTTCACTCGTAGGGGCATTACCGGACATATGAGTCCAAATGTACAGGTTACAACTGAAGCTACCATGCCAAAGCTACGGTTTAAACCTGGCCTCAAGTCCTCCACACTAGCCCATCACCAAAACACATAATACACATCTCGAACCTCATTCACAGAATCACAAGCCGGCGATGCACAACTGATACCGAGCACTCATGTGCGCATACAAATACGTAGAAGGAATTCAAAGAGTTATGTTTCAAGCTGAATCAATTTTGCACGATAGAATAAAAGAAAGTGAAATTTTCCTAAGGGTTCTGTAGCCTCTCGAAGATAAGTACAGACATCTCCGTACCGATCCGCAAGACTCTACTAAACCCGATCATGACTCATGAGACCTATGTAACCTAGGCTTTAATACCAATCTGTCACGACCCAAACAAACCCTGTCGTGATGGCGCCTATCGTAGAACTAGGAAAGCCGACTCATTTCCAAAACAAACTGATATTTTCATTTCAAAGATAATTTCAGTGCTATTTAACATAAAAACCTTCGCAAAGGAGTTCAAATCAAAAGAAAAGTGCGGAAAAGAAAAGCCCGATATCAGGGTGTCACTAGTCATGAGCATCTACTACAATCTGTCTAACAATATCAAGGCTAACTCAGCCTGGGAAAATAGCTAAATACAACTAGAGGAAGATAAGAGGGAGAAGAGCAGGGGCTACGGTCGCCAAGCAGCTACCTTACTATCCCCGAGAAAATCTGCAACCAAAATAATCAACAACCGCTATCGTGTCCAGCTAAACCTGGATCTGAACACAATGTGCGGGGAGTAACGTGAGTACGCCAACTCAGTAAGTAACAATAATAAATAAAGACTGAGCAGTAGTGACGAGCAATAAAACATATAATGTTCATATCAGGAAAATCTCAGTAAAATACCACATGCTTTTAAAATCAGGATTTGAATCAAAATATCTCGTTTAAACCCAGTTCCAGTAAAAATCATTTAAAGATATTTTTCAACAGTTTTCAAACAAAGGTAAAATGCAAAGGTGAGCAAAAATAATGAAATTATAAACAGCCCCTCGAGCAAAACATCACTCATATACAGCCCCTCGGGCAAACCTCACAGTCACTTGTGCAACTAGGGCATACCTTACAATCACTCATGCCTCCCTATCACTCAGCACTCGGCACTCGCACTCAGTAGGTACCTGCACTCACTGGGGATGTGTACAGACTCCGGAGGGGCTCCTTCAGCCCAAGCGCTATAATCTGCACGGACAAATTACGTGCTGCACGGACAACTCACGTACTATAATAATAAAATATGTTGTAGGCAGGCAGCCCCGATCCACACTCATCCTCACAATTAGACCCTTGGCCGATATCAACATGCTGTGGCATGCAGCTCGATCCCATAAATATCCTCACAAATCAGGCCATCGGCCTCACTCAGTCATAAACCTCTCAAGCCACTCGGGCATTTCAGTAAAAACAGGGTGCTCGGCCCAAAACAACATTTATATGCATTAAAATCGAGTAATAAAACTGAGTTATGCAGTAAACAGGTATAACCATGACTGAGTATAGATTTTCAATCGGAAACAGTGAGAGGATAGTAAGAAAAGGCCCCTAAGGGACCAAACAGCACCGGCACAAGGCCCAAACATGGCATTCAGCCCAATTTACAAAAACTCTTTCTAAAACATAAAAGTATTATATAGTTTCAACAAAATATGCAACTTTACAGTTGCTACGGGACGGACCAAGTCAAAAATCCCCAACGGTGCACGCCCACACGCCCATCACCTAGCATGTGAATCACCTTAAAATAGTAGAATGATACGAAATCCGGGGTTTCATACCCTCAGGACTAGATTTACACTCGTTACTTACCTCAAACCGGTCAAATCTCTTCCCCGCAATGCTCTTGTCTCTGGACTCGGCCTCCAAATGCTCCAAATCTATTTACAATCAGTACAATACCATCAATATACGCTAATGGAATGAATTCCGCAAGAAAAACTATCAAATTAGACCAAAACCGACATTGGCTCAAACCCACCCTCCGGGCCCACGTCTCAAAATCCGACAAAATTTACAAAACTAGAAAGCTCATTCACTCAAGAGTCTAACCATACCAAATTCATCAAAATCTGACATCGTTTGGTCATTCAAATCCTTAAATTAAACTCTTAAAAATTCCAAGCCCTAACCCCTCATTTTCACTAATTACAATGATTAAACAACGGAAAATCACCATGTATACAAGTATTAGGGCTCAAGCAACTTACCTCCCTGATAGCCCTTGAATCACCTTTCGAAAATCATTCCAAAAGCTCCAAAAACCAACTTGAAAATGGTGGAAAAGAACCAAAATTCGCGAAGTGCAATCTATACATTCTGCCCAGATTTTTGCACTTGCGGCCTATTCCACGTGCCTGCTGGACCGCACCTGTAGTCAAGGCGCCGCATCCGCGAACTCCACTTATTTCCCCAGCTTCCGCACCTGCGCTCCAAGCCTCGCACATACGGGCTCGCAGGTGCGGCCAAAATCCTTCGCGCGTGCGCTCCAGCATTGGCCTTACATTTTCTGCATCTGCGCAGCAAATTCTCGCGCATGCGCGCTTATACGCCGCTCCTGCGAAGCCTGCCCAGTATTCCCCATTTCCGCATCTGCGCCCCAGGTTTTGCACCTGCGGGCTCGCAGATGCGGCATCCAACTCGCACCTGTGCAACCTGCCTAGCCCAGCATTTCCTGCTCCTGCGAACTCCCCGCACGCACCAGCAGCCTCGTACCTGCGATCTTTCTTCCCCAGGTGCGAAAATAGCACTAGCAGCAGCTTCAGCTGCATTTTCCAACTTCGACAAATCCTTTAACCACCCGGAATCATCCCGAGGCCCTCGGGACCTCAACCAAAAATACCAACAAGTCATATATCAACATACAAACTTAGTTGAACCTTCGAATCACTCAAAACAACATCAAATCATCGAATTACCCTCGGATTCAAGCATAAGAACTTCTAAATTTCTAAATTCGGCAACCGATACCGAAACCAACCAAACCACGTCCGAATGACCTCAAATTTTGCACACACATCATAAATGACACTACAAACCTACTCCAACTTCCGGAATTCCATTTCGACCCTGATATCAAATTTTCCACTGCCGACCGAAATCACCAAATTTCCAAATTTTGCCAATTCAAGCCTAATTCTACCACGGACCTCCAAATCACATTCCGGACACACTCCTAAGTCCAAAATCACCTAACGGAGCTAACGGAACAATCAGAATTCAAATTCAAGATCGTTTACACATAGGTTAACATCCGATTGACTTTTCCAACTTAAGGTTCTAAATAAGAGACTAAATATCTCATTCCGCTCCGAAACCACTCCGGGACCGAACCAACTAACCTGGTATATGATAATATAGATTAAGAGCATAAAGGAAATAGAAATGGGGGAAACGACCTCGCCGGTCGTTTTGAGTATTACAGCCCCGTTCCCTCATTTACTGCTCAATTTATGCCTTACAATTTATTTATGACTTATCATGTTAGTTGGTTCGGGTCCGGAAAGATTTCGGAATGAATTGAGATACTTAGTCTCATAATAGAAAGATTAAGTGGGAAAAGTTAACCGGATGTTGACTTATGAGTAAACGACCTTGGAATTTAATTCTGATGATTCCTATAGCTTTTTATGGTGATTTTGGACTTAGGAGAGTGTCCAGAAAATTATTTGGAGGTCCGTAGTCGAGTTAGACTTGAAATGGCGAAAGTTGAATTTTGGGAAGTTTGACCGAGTGGTTGAATTTTTTATATCGGGGTCGGAATCAGATTTTGGAAATTGGAATAGGTACGTAATGTGAAATGTGACTTGCATACAAAATATGAGGTCAATCGGACGTGATTTGATATATTTCGGCATCGGTTGTGGAAGTTGATGTTTTAAAGTTCATTAGGCTTGAATCCGTGTGTATTCGTGTTTTTGCTGTTGTTTGAGATGGTTTGAGGATTTGACTAAGTTCGTATTGGGATATAAGACTTGTTGGTATGTTTGGTCGAGGTCCCGGGGGCCTCGGGTTGATTTTGAGGGGTTAACGGACCAAAGTTCGAAGTTGAAGAATTTCTGAAGAATTGCTGGTTCTGGTGTGATCGCACCTGCGGAAAAGGGCTCGCAAGTGCGATGGCCGCAAAAGCGACACTACACACGCATAAGCGAGGGTCTTCGCAGGTGTGGTGCTTGTTGCGCAAAAGTGCGACCTCAGGTGCAGTCCTAGGCATCACAGAAGCGACCATGGCTGGCCAAGCTGTTCTCGCAGAAGCGAGATTTTTCCGCAGAGGGTCGCAGGTGCGACCTCTTGAACACATCTGCAAAAGTGCTGGACAAAACCCTTTAAGTTTGGGGTTTCGCTATTTTTCACCATTTTTGGATTTTGGAGCTCGGCTTGGGCGATTTTGGAGAGGAAGTTTTCCACACAACTTTGGGATAAGTGTTCTTGACTCCCATGGGATTATATTTCATGAATTAATCTTCATTTTTGGTGTAAGATTATCGAATCTTCAAGAGAAATTGAAGGAAATTTCTATAATTTCATAAAACAAATTTTCGAGTTTTGAACATCGATTTTGAGTCGGAATTGAGTGAAATTAGTTTGGTTGAATTTGTAATTGGATGGGTTGTCGGATTTTGTGAGTTTCGTCGGATTTCGAGATGTGGGCCCCACGAGCGATTTTTGAGCTAAATTTCAGATATTTTATGGAAAACTTGCATTTTCTTATGGAATTAATTCCAATAAATTTTATTGACTGAATTGAATTATTTATGACTAGATTCGAGGCGTTTGGACTCCAATTCACGAGGAAAAGGCTTAGCGGAATACGGATTTCACGGTTTGAGGTAAGTAACAGTTATAAATCTGTTCCAGAGGGTATGAAACCTTGGACTTTGTATCATGTGAATATTTGGAGGTGACACACATGCTTGGTGATTGGCATATGGGCGTGCACCGAGGGGATTGTGACTTGGTCCATCCCGTGGAAACTGTAAAGTTGAATAACTTGTTGTTAGCTATGTGCTCTCTATGTGTTGTGAAAATTTGACTGTAAGTCATGTTAGAAACCATGTTTAGGCTATATGTTGGAACTGTTGGGACCCACATAGGTCGTATACCTGTTGAACTATCTGTTTAATTGATATTTTGTACTCAGTCACAGTTTACTTGATTATTTTATCCCAGACTCTATTGTTCAGTATTGATGCATCATATCATTGTTGGTTGGGCTGATTTCATGATTGTTGAGAGCCCGAGAAACTGGAGAAATTTCTGACTGACCGAGGCCGAGGGCCTGGGGCTAAGATATTATACTAGAGCACGTGAGTTGTCCATGCAGCACGTGAGTTGTCCGTGCGGATCCTGATATTATATTATAGTACATGAATTGTCCGTGCAACACGTGAGTTATCCGTACGGATCTAGATATTGATTCTATAGCACGTGAGTTGTCCATGTGGATTATAGCGCTTGGGCTGTAGGAGCCCCTTCGGAGTCTGTACACCCCCAGTGAGTGCGGGCACCCATTGAGTGTGAGTGCTGAGGGCTGGGAGCCCAGTGAGTGATTGTTGTCCTTAGAGGCTGTACTTGCTTTTTATTTGTTGTTGCACTTAGTTGCTATCTGTCATTTTTGTGAAATTTTCTGAAAGTTTTTATATCCGGAATACATGAACTTGAACTGTATAGAATTGATTTGACTTAAAATGCTAGATTTGAAAGCATGTCTATTCTTTGCTGGAATTACTGAAAATGAACTATAACTATGTAGCTCATCACTATCTTCAGTTTCTTATTTTTTATTGTTACTTACTGAGTTGATTGTACTCATACTACACCCTGCACTTTGTGTGCAGATCCAGGTGTTCCCGAACATAGCGGGTGTTGATTGTTTTCATGCAGTTGATTTTCTTGAGATTTTGAGGTAGCTGCCGTGTTTCGCAGACCTTGTCTCTTCTTCCCTATCTCCTTGTTTACTGTATTTGGTCTTAGACTATTATAGACTGTATTTCCAGACTTGTATTCATATTATATGCTCATATACTCAGTGACACCGGGTTTTGGGAGTGTTTGTATCGGAAATTGTGAGGCCTTTTATTAAACTCAAATTATTATGTTTTTCAAACTTCAAGAAATTGTGATTTTTGAGATTGTCGGCTTTCCTAGTAGCGAGATAGGCGCCATCACGACAAGTTAGGATTTTGGGTCGTGACAATAATGCACAGAACAAAAGAAACAGAGTTTCAACTAAACAAGTAACACACTTAGCAGGAATATGTCAGGCAAATTTAAGATACGAAAATATATTAAGGATGATGAATATAACAGAATAAAATAATTTAATTATTATGCAACAGTGCTCTACACAATTAAAATACATAATCTTGCACATTTAGACCACGTACACACTCATCACCTAGTGTACACGACTTTCAACACATCAACATTTTCATATCAATATCAATCCTAAGGGGAATTTTTACCAAACAAGGTTAGTCAAGTCACTTTCCTCAAACCACGCTCAATCAGTCAAGTAGTATGCCTTTTCCTCGATTTTTTGACTCCGATCGGCTCGAATCTAATCATAATTAATTCGATTCAATCAATACAAACTATAGGAATAAATTCCATAAGAAAATACAAATTCTTTTAACAAAAATCCGAATTTTAACCCAAAAATCGCTTATATAACTAAATTCTCTATTTCTATAAGTAACAATTTTGTAGCGAAAAGTCAAAACCTCCCTTCTACTTTGATATGAACATAAGAAGAAAAAATAACAAGACACGAATAAATGGATAGAAATATAGAGATTTAATAGAGAACCAACCAAGGCATTTAAAAGAAATATTGAAGATAAACAAATACCCAATCAATTTAGGACTTAATTAATCCAAAATTATAGGAATAAACTTCAAGAGGAAGCAATGCCCTTGCAAGTTCACCTTAACAAGTATTGCCTAAAATTGCACATGCAAGTATACACGGTCAATCAAGTAATAAAGAGTGAGTAGAGTATAGTTCCCACGAGGACTTCTAACCAATTATCAACTAAATCAAGAAAATTCTAATTTATCGAGTCAAGAATAAGTTCAAGGTGATTTTTGTTTAATTAATTTTACTAACTAGAGTTGCAACTAAAAAAAAACTAATTAACTAGCACACTTAGCATGAAGATTTTTAATTCAATGAGAAGTAATATTCTAGGGTCATGGTTAGGTAATAATCCTGTTGAATTATTCAATCGACTCGACTTATTAATTTATTTGGGTTATTAACATGCAAGGAGAATAATGCTCGTACAAAATTGACAACTTCTACTCACTTATTCAATTTATTTTAAACCATATATTTCTATGAGATTAGAGATAAAAAAAAAAAGCATTAACAATTCTTGCACAATTCGCTAAGCACGAAAAATATGTAAATTTCTATGCATATTCGTAAATCAATTCCCTAATGACTAGGTTCAAACCGCACTCTATTCAATCCTATTGTAATCAAGAATTACCTCTCTCAAGTTGAATATTCATATATAGTAATTCACTATTATCTAGTCAGTAAAATAATTAGGCTAAAGATATGAATAAACAACCTAATATGATAAATTAAATTGTCCAACCAATATTCGACTATCAACATTCATATAAAACCATAATTCCATAACAAACGAGCTTAGCCATGGAATGACCTGACTAGTCGTTTTACTTTCTAGAACTCCATTTTCGTGTTTAAGACGTTCCATATGTTTTTCTCCTATTTTATGACTTGCGGGAACGATCGATTTGGTTTTAAGGGTTCGGGTTAATTTTGGAATACTTAGTTCCATAATAGCGGCCTAAGGTGACTAAGTTTGACTTAGGTCACCACTTTGAGTAAACGCTCTCGGAATCAGTATTTGAAGGTTTCAATAGATTTGTATAGTAATTTTAAACTTGGGGCGTATGTTTGGGTCGAGTTTCGGTTGGCCTGGGAGTGATTCGACAAATATTGTTGGAAGTTGGCATTTTGAAGCTTTTTGAATTTGCTAAGTTTGACTTAGAGCAGACTTTGGTGATACCAGATCCTGTTTGATATTCTGATCATGGGGGTAGGTTCGTATTGTTATGTTGGACTTGTGTGTAAAATTTGATTCCATACCGAATTATCTAAGTATGATTTGTCGCGTTCGGAGTTAGTTGAAAGAAGTTGAAAGTTTGAAAAATTGATTAGTTTAGTTTGGGATGCAATTCTTGGTTGTAATGTTATTTTTTGTGTTTTGAGACCTCTAGTAGGTCCAAATTATATTTATGTACTTATTGGCATATTTGGACGGGGTCTCGGGTGGGTTTCGGACCATTCGGAGCATGTTGAAGTTGGCAATTTTTTTGCTGATGTCCGGTGTGCTTCGCGATCGCGGAGCAGGTCTTGCGATCGCAGAGTGTTGTTAGGGTAGGGGAGGAATTGTTCTTTGCGATCATGAAATGGGCGTCGCAATCACGGATGGTGATTACATATATTTCTTTCACTATTTGTTTGTTTCGAGATGCGTCTTGAACTATCTATGGATGTATTGATTTAATTGTTGGCTTGCCTAATGGCAGCGTTGGACGCCACCACGGCCTATGATGGAAATTGAGTCGTGAAAGTCCCACACCTGAATTTGCACAATTAAGTACAGAGTGTAGTATGAGTACAACCGACCCATATACTCTGTAAGTATCATGACTAACCTCAGAGAGTTAGTCGCAAGTATCATCAATGATACTCACGTGATGAAATTTGTACAAGTTATGAATACATACAATACTCAATAATAGTACCAGAATCTAAGCCTAGCTATATGTAAAGCTCATGATGCACATAGAGAAGATATGAACGAAGAATTAACAGGATAACAATTCAGATATAGAGGAGATACGCATAAAAAGGTAAGTCAAAATACATAGAGAGAGACATATAGAGAAGATATGTACTGTGTATCATTTCATTAACAGAAAGCGACATATAGAGAAGATATGCATAAAGAGGCATGTATACAAGTATAGAACCGGGATATAGAGAAGATATGCAGTAAAATCATATATACACCCAAGGAATTTGTATATAGAGAAGATATATAAAAACCACACTAATCAGTTTTCCACGACTGTGTGTACGTCGTAAACGAGAAACATGAGAGGATGACCTTAGAGGGGATGAATCCTTATTCACACGTTGTACGGATAACTCACGTGACATAAAAACCGCACAGACAACTCAAATGCCACAATCAACTCAAAACCCGCACGGATATCTCACGTGCTGTCAAACCAGTTCAAAATATAGAAAGCATATATATGAATACATGTATACAGTCGATGAATATCAAATCAAGTACTCCTAGAATAATAAAATAACATGCTAAAATGTAGGGCTGTCAAATTTGGCCCAAGTCCAAATGACCCGCCCAAGCTTGGGCTGGTTATTGACCTGCCCATTTATTAACTCAGCCCGTCTTGACCCATCCCATCTCAACACATTTAAAGTTGGGCTTATTTTTAGCCCAAATTGATCCATGAGTAACTTTGCCAAAATATCTTAGAAATAACTTTATTTTGTTTGATATGTTATATATTATCATAACAAAAGAAAAAAGTCTTATTTAGTAAATATACAATTCATTAGAAAATAACACATATTAAGTAAAGTTTGATAAGAGTTGGGCGGGTTGGGCTATGACCCAATTTTAGCCCATCTTGACCCAACTCATCTTAGCCCAAGTAACCCGCCCAATTATTGACTCAACCTATTTTGACTCGCCCAATATAGGCCCAACCCACCCATTTGACACCCCTACTAAAGTGTATGTATGTGATAAAGTGTACAATTACAACTCAGATTAGGCGGATATGCCTCCAAAAAATTACAGTTATCATGTTTGAACGTGAGATTAACCAATACATAATCTCTAACATGATTCACAAAATCATGTAGTCATACAACATGTAAATCATGATAGAAAGAATCAAAAATATTCAAAACAAAGCATAATATAGCCTAAAAACTAACCCAAACATGAATAAAATCCAGTGCACGCACATAGGCTTAACTCGTCGTATGTACGC
Organism: Nicotiana tomentosiformis; assembly: GCF_000390325.3. Classification (NCBI taxonomy): domain Eukaryota; kingdom Viridiplantae; phylum Streptophyta; class Magnoliopsida; order Solanales; family Solanaceae; genus Nicotiana; species Nicotiana tomentosiformis. The sequence continues at coordinate 135,564,188 of NC_090813.1, forward strand.
CAGGCATAGCACTTAGCCAAGATTAATAAATCGGGTAGCTAATGCCTCAACCAAGCTTAGGCAAGATACTTACCTCAAACAAACCAAATCAATAATACAAAACTGTCTTCCCATGCGAATTGACCTCCGAACGGCTCGAATCCATCAAAATATAACTCAATAACATCAAATAAAGCCAAAAGAAACAACATTAAATAATAAAGATTTAATATTTACACAAATACACAAAGTCAACCAAAAAATCAATCTGGGCCCGTACCTCGAAACCTGACAAACATTCCAATACGAGTCCAAATATATGACTTTTATCCAAAATCGACTTCCAAATTGGGGTTCAAATCTCAAATATTCATTCTCCAATTTTTCTTATCAAAATCCCAACCTTTTCCCTTAGATTTCATTAACCAAAAGCTAAAATCAATGATAAAATGATGAATAATAATTAAATCCAAGTTAAAAATACTTACCCAATCCAAGTGGGTAAAAATCATCCCAATCCTAGCTCCCAGTCTCAAAATATGATAAATGACCAAACCCTCGATTAAAATAACACTACCCAGGAATTCCACTTTTGTGGACACATATGTCGCTTTTGTCACTCCGGAAATATGCTCGTATCTGTGAGCTCACTAACATCCCTGACCCTCCGCTTCTGCAAAGCAAAACCTCACTTTTGCGAAGCTGCACCTGCGAAACATCCCCGCATGTGTACGACTGCTTTTGCGCCAAAAACTTCGCACCTGTGGACTCTCTGTCCCAGGCCCAAATTCCGCTTCTGCACTCACCTGTCCGCATCTGTGGACTCGCACCCACGCTCCAAACCTCATGGGTGCGAAAAACACTAGAACCTGACTGCCAACCAAACTCAAAATGGTCCGAAACTCATCTGAAACACACCTGAGTCCCACGGGACCCCGTACAATCATACCAACAAGTCCTAATATTTCCCTGAAACCTAATCAAAGGCTCAAAACACCGAAATTAATATCAAAACCAATAATCGTCGATCAATATCAATATCTTAAGTTCATAAACTTCCAACTTCAACCAAGTGTCTGATTCAAGCCTAACCAACAGGGATTCGGCCCAAACTTTGCACACAAGTTTCAAATGATAAATATGACCTATACCAATTCTTGTAATAACAATCTGAGTGCAATAGCTTCAAAGTCAACTCCCGGTCAAACTTATGAACTTTCCAAACCTTCAAATTGCCAACTTTCAGCAAATTACATCGAAACATCTTAGAAACCTCCAAATATGGATATATGAATAAGTTCACAATCACCATATGAACCTACTGGAACCATCAAAAGACGCATCTGATGTCGTTTACACAAAATTCAAACCTTGATTAATTCTTATAACTTAAGCTTCCATAATGAGACTAAGTGTCTCAATTCACTTTATAACCTTCCTGAAACCAATCCCAACCATCCCTGTAAATCACCAAACATCAAATACATTGTCACGATCCAAAATTCAACTAGTTGTGATGGCACCTAACCCAACCCACCAGGTAAGCCCAATAATAATCAACACAGTTCTAATAAAATAAAAGTGATCAACAAATGATATAACTGAATTCCATACAACATCCCAAGGACTGGTAGTACAAGTCATGAGCTACTACGATTGAAGTTTTACAAAACCTGGTGTGAAATAAATACAACTTCTAATTGAAATATACATAAACATAATTTTTATCTAAAACTACCCAAGGGATAAATGCTAGCTAAATCCGGAATGCAGGTACATCTTCAGTGCCAGCTCCCGTCGTCCACCACATCTCAGCTCCAAAATCTGCACACAAGGTATAGAAGTGCAGTATGAGTACAACTGACTCCATATAACCAGTAATTATCTTGACTAACCTCGGTGAAGTAGTGACAAGGCTTTTTAGATAAAAAATGCTTACTGATATAACCCGTGCAGTAGAATTTCAATAGGAACAATATTAGAACATAACAGAAAAGAGTAAAAAAACAAATATACGAAGTAGTAAATGAGTACTAGAAGAAATCACGGTGTCACGACCAAAATCCCAACATGTCATGATGACGCATATCACATTAATAGGTAAGCCGACAATCACAAAATAACTACGCATTTGAATTAAAAATATGATATTTAGCAAGTTCAACAGTGGAAAAATCTCATAACTAACTGATAAAAACTACTGAAACTCAACGACAACAAATCCCAAAATCCTGGTGTCACCGAGTACAAGAGCTACTAAGTGTCAACACAGTTCAAATCTCTAATACAACTGTCTGGAAAATAGAACAATACTGAATAAACTGAAAAGAAGAAGAGTTGAGGTCTGCGGGCATCATAGCAGCTACCTCAATAGTCTCTGAGCAGATACTGCACCAAATCTAGCAACCGTCGCGTCCAGGTGTACCTGGATATGCACACAAAGTGCAGAGTGTAGTATGAGTACAGCCGACTCAATGTACTCAATAAGTAACATGACTAACCTTGGGCTGCAAGTAGTGACGAGCTCAGAAAGATATTGTCCGCATAGTACAAATATAACAGGGAAATGATAGTAATAACTCCGGGAAACTCCATAATCAGTTGGTACACAGTACAAAAATAGAGACATGGTTTCGAGTTCAACAATTTAAGCTTAACATCGATAAAATATGCCAAGTACAGCTAGAATAAGGAATGTTACATCTCTATGACTACATGTCAAATATAATGCATCACAGTAATACTCCCAAATACTCACGCTCTCACAGTACTCAATCTGACTGTCTCAACTCCCTCTCATCACACACAATCACTCAGCATTGTACGATACCTGTGTTCAATGCTCGTATATCAGACTCCAGAGGGGCGGATCTCGCCCAAGCGCTAATATAAAGCCAATATGGCATGCTGCGGCATACATCTCGATACCATAATATTAGATATAGCATATAAGGTCTGCTGCGGAATGCAACCCGATTCATAATAATAATAATAATAATAATAATAATAATAATAATAATAATAATAATAATAATAATAATAATAATAATAATAATAATAATAATAATAATAATAATAATAATAATAATAATAATAATAATAATAATAATAATAATAATAATAATAATAATAATAATAATAATAATAATAATAATAATAATAATAATAATAATAATAATAATAATAATAATAATAATAATAATAATAATAATAATAATAATAATAATAATAATAATAATAATAATAATAATAATAATAATAATAATAATAATAATAATAATAATAATAATAATAATAATAATAATAATAATAATAATAATAATAATAATAATAATAATAATAATAATAATAATAATAATAATAATAATAATAAATATAACGCCAATATGGCCTCCTGCGGCGTGCAGCCCGATCTACAATATCACTCACAACACGACTCTCAGGCCCCAACTCAATCATCAATCTCTCTAGTCTCACGGGCTCACATATTTCATACCACTCAGCCCAAACAATGGAAACATGATGAAACAATAAATGATAATAGAGACTGAGATATGATCTGAAAATGAATGAATATGACTGAGTACATAATTGCAATTTAAGCAAATAACTCAATAGCAGAATGACCTCAGCGGGTTCCAACAAAATAAGCATATAGACTAAACATGATTTCTAACATGAATTACAACTCAATTACTTCAACACATAGTAATTTCATGGATAGAAACAAGATTAGATAACTACACAATACCACAAATTTAACTGAGTCATAATTACCGCGGTGCATGCCCACACGCCCGTCACCTAGAATGTGCACCACCTCAACACCAACCACATAACACATATTTCAGGGATTCATACCCTCAGTACAAAGTTTAGAAGTGTTACTTACCTCAAAGTGCGCAACTCAATGCTCCAACAAAACCTTGCCTCGTGAATAGGCCTTCAAACGACTCAAATCTAGTCAGAAACAACTTAAAATAATCAATACAAGCTATAGGAATCGGTCCCACACGATAAAGCTACGTTCTTTAACCAAATTCAAAAAATCAACCCCGAGCCCACGCCTCGGAACCCGAAAAAATAACAAAATCCCAACTCCCATTCAATAACGAGTCCAACCATACCAAAATCATCCACTTACGACCACAAATCGACCCTCAAACCCCTAACTCTTACTCTCCAATTCCTAGTCCAAAATCCCCCAAAATTTACCTTAAAAACACATAATATAGGCGTAAAAATCAACGTGTATTCAATATTATTGGATAAAAGTGATAAAAAATAGCTTACCTCTTGATTTGTAGTGAAATCCCTCTAAAATATTGCCCCTATCCGAGCTCCCCAAGTCCAAGTATGATATATTACTCTAACCCACGATTTGGGATTTTAAATAGACTGCCTAGTGGTTACACTATGCGATCACGACATTTCCCACACGATCACGAAAAATAAAATCTTCATAAGCCAAAAACCTCTTACACGAACGCACTCCCAAGGTCGCGAATGCGGTGACTAACTTCCCAAACATATGCGATCGCGGCCAGACTCACGCGATCACGTAGAACAACGCGAAAGACATCCTAGGTCACCTCTTCCTTCTTCGCGAATGCGTTATCCCTCACACGTTCGCGTAACCTAACTCCACAAAGGTTCGCGATTGTAGACGTAATCGCACTGAGCAATTTCCACCTACAAGACTTAGCCCTACGCGATCGTGGTCCTCATTTCGCGGTCGCAAAAGAGAAAACCAGAAGCACAAACTTCAACAATCTAACAAAGTCAAAAATGAGTCCGATCATGATCTGAATCGCACCCGAAGCTCCCGGGACCATAACCAAACATACCAACAGGTCCTAAAACATGATATGAACTTAGTCAAAGAATCAAATCACATTTAAAAACATCAAAAACACGAATCACACCCCATTTCAAGCCTATTAAAACTAATGGATTTCCAACTTCTACAATCGATGTCGAAACCTATCAAACAGACTCCGATTGACCTCAAATTTTGCACACAAGTCATAAATAACAAAACAGACCTATTACAACTTCAAGAACCAAAACCCGTCCTGGTAACAACAAAGTCAACTCTTGGTCAAATTTCTCAACTTTCCAAACCTTCAACTTTCCAACTTTCTCCAATTCAAGTCAAAACAAGCTACAGACCTCCAAATCAAAATTAGGATATACTCCTAAGTCCAAAATCACCATACAAAGCTATCAGAACCATCAAAACTCCATTTCAGAGTCGTTTACTAATAAGTCAACATCCAGTGAAGTCATTCAACTTAGGCTTCTAACATAAGGACTAAGTGCCCCAATCCATCCCGACAAATCCCCGAAACCAAACCAACCACCCCGCCAAGTCATATAACCATAATTGAACATAAAATAAGCAATAAATGGGGAAACGTGGCTACAATACTCAAAACGACCTGCCATGCCGTTACAAATGGTCAATATTTCTCAGTATCACAATGAATTCCTTCCTTAAAGCGATGACCATCAAGTGTTGAGGAAGGTATGTCTAATCAAATGGCACCGCAACGCTCTTCGTGCATTTATCTCTTCCTCACCAAGCATACATGTAACAGTACCAACCAGGTGAAAGAAATGTCAATAATAGTTACGACAAGGTGGGAAATACACAGGTAGCAATAACGAACAAGGTAGTGCATATAGACAATTGTAACAGACAAGGTGGGAGACATATAAGTAATGATAGCAATTAAGATATGAGAACATAAATTTCACTAATTAACATGGTAGAAGGCTTACACAAAAGTGCAACAAATGAGAAATGACATAGATTTAGATATAACAAACAAGAAGGAAAGCATGATTTTGATAAGCTAAACAGATAGAAGGCATCGATAGTACAACAAAAATTGAGATGGAGGACAAATAAAGAACAACAAGAACAAGTCACATAGAGAAATAGGTACAATAGTAACCACTCAAGATAAAGGCATAAATGTATACACAAGGAAAAGATATCATAATAAAATGCACGTCTCTCGTCTCTCGTCCTCGCCTGCACGGAAACACCCTTCGTGCCATAAACACATGATAAGATAAATATAATGGCACGATATCACCCTTCGTGCTTTTACTCTCGCCCTCACATGATAATGTAAATGCAATGGCACATCATTAACCTTCGTGCTTTACTCTCTTCCTCACATGATAATGTATATAAAATAACATGGCATAATCCTTCATGCGTAATGATGTATATGAAATGGGCATCATCCTTCGTATTTTACACTCTTCCTCACCAAGCATATGTATATCAATAACAAGCAAGGTAGTAAACATGAATAATATCAAGAAGAGTGGTTAAGCAATTATCCCAAATGAATGACAATCACAGCTCTCAAGCCAATAACAATTCAGTAAACCTCAAGAACCTTATTGTACAAGTATCTCAACAAATCTCAAAGGCAATCTTCATCTCCAGTATGGAATCCAAATATCTCAAGAATAATGGTCGTAGCGATGTATTTGTGATTAAGTATAGTGATGACTGGATTTAGCACATCGATAGTTTCACAAGAAGTCCATTAAATTTTAATCAAGTTATAATAAGCTACATCATGGTTTCTAGTATTGAAATTCATATTCATATTAATATAAAAGTCAAGTAAAGCATGAAGAAAGAAAGTCACATATTCCAACAAGGCACAAAGAACCGTATAATCTACCCCCAGGCATTGTTAACCCTGACACATGCATATACGCTCATCACCTCATATATGCATCGCCCTTGCATGTGGCAAACAATATTAGTTAGTTGGGAAAAAATTTCTCAACAAAGGTAGGCAAGATACTTATCTCAAACAAGCCAAATCGATACACTAGAAGCGCCATCCCTCACAAATCGACCTCCAAACGGCTCGAAACTAGCCAAAAGAAACTTAAAAAATCAAATAATGCCATAGGAAGCAAACCCAAATGATAAATCTTTAGTCAAATACTCAAAACCCAAAAGTGAACTGGGGCCCACACACAAAAATCTGAATAAACATACAAATTCTGACAACCCATTCGAATACGAGTCCAACCACACTAATTTTCTCAAAATGTGATAAAATAACTCAAAGGTCCGAAATAGTATACTTTATACACTTCTCCAGGGGTACCCTTCGCGAACGCGGAAGAGGTCTCGCATTCGCGAAGCACAAACATCACCTCCACATAATTAACCTTCACGTTAGCGGGACAGACCTCGCTAACGCGATGCATAACTGACCTAGAACGTCGTGAATGCAGAAATTACCTTGCGAACGGGAAGATAATTCCTCCAACTCACAACTCTCATATGCGAACGCATGACCCAAGGTACGAATGTGAATAACGATCAACTCAACCTTCCGCGAACGAGTTCCATATATCTCGTCTGCAAAGAAAATTCTACCAGTAGACTAAAATACAGTTTTCGATCGCGGCTGGACCTCCGCGATGGCGAAGAACACTAGAAGCATCGGATAACAACAGAAAACCAGCAATGCATGCAATGCCAAAATGGTCCAAAATCAATCTGAAACACACCCAAGCCCTTCGGGACCCCATCCGAACATACCAACAAGTCCCAAAATACGACACAAACCTACTCGAGGACTCAAATCACACATAACAACATCTAAACCACGAATCGTACCTCAAAACAAACTTGATGAACTTTTGAATTTTCAACTTTCAAATCTCGTGCCGAACCGTATCAAATCAATACGGAATGACCTCAAATGTTGCACGAAAGTTCCAAATGACATAACAAACCTATTCAAACTCCTGGAACCAAAATACGAACCTGATATCATCAAAGTCAATACCCGATCAAACTTATGAACATTCCAAACTTCAAATTGCTAACTTTCTCCAAATAGTGCTGAAACTTTCTAAAAACATCCAAATGCAAATCCGGGCATACGCCCAAGTCCAAAATCACCATCCGGACCTACTAGAACTATCAAAATTCTAATCTGAGGTCAAATACATCAAAAGTCAAATTTGGTCAACTCTTCCAACTTCAAACTTCTCAAGTGTGAATCATCCTTCTAATTCAATCTCGAACCACTCGAAAATCAAAGCCGGCAATATACTCTAGTCATAATACACCAGACGAAGCTACTCGTGACCTCAAACTGCCGAGCTAAATGCAAATGCTCAAAACGACTGGTCAGGTCGTTACATTCTCCCTACTTAAACATATGTTCATCCTCGAACGTGCTAAGAGTCATTCCAAAGCCATCAAATTACTGCATGAGCTTACCATACACATACCTGTGGGTGATCCCATGTCACCTTAATCCATGTAAGCTATACAACACAACTTAAATGAAGATCTTACTTCATCCTTAGCTCATAAACCTTAGAACCCAATCCTCAACATCTAAAACTCATCATAAGACCTGAATTTCGCATCATTACACTGTGTAAGCCTGAACAAGCCTAATCAAGCCACAACCTTAACCCAAGGTATAATCACATGATATTCCACATAACTCAGATATGTGTAGCAATAACTTCCGACCACCATAGCTGCCCAATAACAATCTCAGTTCCGGTAATACACTTCATATAAAATAAAACCTCGCTCCGCACCTTCACAACACTGCTAGTGATAAAAGAAATATACAAAAATTCATAAGCACCTATGACATCAACAAGTCAAGAAGCTCTCTCATCCGACAAGGACCATGGCCTAAATTTGAGCGAAAATATGGTCTGATGCTTCCAAACATTCCTTATCCCAATACGATAGTGCAAATCTAAGGTCTAGAAACCTCATCTTAGCCAATACAAGCAGCCAAACTAACAAGTTACACCAAAAATCACATGGATGTTCACACAATGCGATTCGTACACTAGACAAGCAATAACTCAAATTTTCCCCAAAATATGGAAAGAAACAAGGTATGAGGACTATTCAACTGATATAACAACAAAAGCATAATTTCATTAACTCATCCCACAAAGGGAAAATAAAACACAAAAATAAATACAAGGAAGGGGTATCCACATAACTTCATTGCCTCGCATAACCCGATCCCAAATATATCAATCCACATATGGATACCCATCAAGACAAAATGCTCAGGCTCACTAATCACATGTCCGCCAACACCACGCACGATAGAGTGCAAAAATATAACTATGGAAGATGAATATGAATAATATAATACCGAGAAAAGAAAGTACAACTAAGGTGCAATAAGCAAATCAACATCATGAGGGATATCTCTCACAAATCATCATAAGGCCTAAACGTGATTACAACATGTATGCGAATAATCATGCAACCTCACAACCCGTCACAGCATAAGAGAGAAACAAATAACATAGACCAAGGCACGAATTGTCACGGCCCAAAATCTGACCATGATCGTGATGGCGCCTATCGTGTCACAAGGCAAGCCTACTTCCCAAAATATTTCTACTAAACCTATTATAAGAATTTAATAAAACATATCAATATTTTAACTTCTCATAAACTAAATCAACTTTAAATATAATTTTTAAAATACGGAAACGAGCCCCAAACATCGGGGTGTCACTAAGTCATGAGCGTCTAAATCTATGAACTATGAAATGAAACTTTCTAACTGTCAATACAATCCAAAAGAAGAACTGATAAAAGGAGTAACAAGGTCCTGCGGACGCTAGCAGCTACCTTGCAATCTCCACAGATAGCCGGCCTGAACTCAACGATCGCCGCGCTCTAACTCACCTAAATCTGCACATAAAGTGCAGGGTGTAGCATGAGTACAACCACCTCACTAAGTAACCGAAATAACTAAGAAACTAAGCAATAGTGACGAACTATGTAAGACAGTCCAATTATTTATTTTCACAATTTTAAAAAAATAAACAGAAATAAACAGGTAAATTCCATAACTCAGTAAATGCCACAAAGAAGTTTAACAGATAAATGCAGCAACAACACAAATAAATACAACCTCACAGTAGTGTCACTCCATCACTCATCACTCGCACTCAGCACTCAATACTCAAAACACTCAACACTCTGCGCTCACTGGGGGTGTGTACAGACTTCGGAGGGGCTCCCAAAGCCCAAGCACTAAGCACGGACAACTCATGTGCCATCATATCAATACCTGGATCCGCACGGTCAACTCACATGCTACGCGGAAAACGCACGCGCTATGGTAGTAATACCTGGACCCGCACGGTCAACTCACATGCAACGCGGACAACTCACGTGCTATGGAATCAAAACCCTCACAACCAGGCCCTCGGCCTCACTCAATCATGTACCTCACTTGCCTCACCATCATCAATAATAAGGGAGCATAACCCACATCAAGTATCACCGCTTATTAGAAATTAATAGAGACTGAGGTAAACATATACAATAATTTCTATTACTGAGTACAAATAATGTGAGCATGAATAAAGCCTAAGCATGATCTCTAACATGAAGGCAAACAAGTTCAACAACAAATAAACACGTAACCACAGATAATAGCCATTAGGCCTCACAGCCTCATGGAACAAAGTCTCAATCCCTCGCGGTGCATACCCACACGCTCGTCACCTAGCATGGGTACCACTTCCAAATAATCACGTGATGTCAAATTTTTGGGTTTATACCCTCAAAGCCAGAGTTAAAACTGTTACTTACCTTAACAGCGTAAAAATCCTACTCTGGGATGCCCTCGTCTCTGGACTCGGTCTCCAAATGCTCCGAATCTATTCACAATCAGTACAATACCATCAATATACGCTAATGGAATGAATTCCACAAGAAAAACTATCAAATTAGACCAAAACCCGAAATTGGCTCAAACTCGGCCCCCAGGCCCACGTCTCGAAATCCGACAAAATCTACAAAACTAGAAGGCTCATTCACTCACGAGTCTAAACATACCAAACTCATCAAAATCCGACATCGTTTGGTCCCTCAAATCCTTAAATTAAACTCTTAAAAATTCCAAGCCCAAACCCCTCATTTTCACTAATGACAATGATTAAACAACGGAAAATCACCATATATACAAGTATTAGGGCTCAAGTAACTTACCTCAACGAAACACCCTTGATTCCCTCATCAAATCTCTCCCAAAAGCTCCAAAACCGGATAGAAATGGTGAACAACGCACCAAAATTTGCGAAGTGTGATATATAGGATCTGCCCCAAGGATTCCGCACCTGCGGACCCTTTCTCGCACCTGCGGACTCGCATCTGCGATCCCAGGTGCGCATATGTGGAAGTCACTTAGATGCCAAGCTTCGCACCTGCGGCTGTCCCTTCACACCTGCGGGCTCGCAGGTGCGATCCTCTCTTCCGCACCTGCGCTAAATGCCAGGCCTCCATTTTCTGCATCTGCGACATGCCATCCACACTTGCGATCATCGCACCTGCGGTTCCCAATCCGCATGTACAGACACACTAGAACAGCAACTCCAGCTGTATTTTCCAACTTCCAAACTCCCCTATACCCATCCGAAATCATCCCGAGCCCCTCGGGACCTCAACCAAAAATACCAAAAAGTCATATATCAACATACCTACTTAGTCGAACCTTCGGATCACTCAAAACAACACCAAATCATCAAATTACCCTCGAATTCAAGCCTAAGAACTTCTAAATTTCCAAATTCAGCAACCAATGCCGAAACCAACCAAACCGCGTCCGAATAACCTCAAATTTTGCACACACATCACAAATGACACTACGAATCTACTCCAACTTCCAGAATTCCATTCCAACCCCGATATCAAGTTTTCCATTGCCGACCGAAATTGCCAAATTTCTAATTTCGCCAATTTAAGCCTAATTCTACCACGGACCACCAAATCATATTTTGGACGCACTCCTAAGTCCAAAATTACCTAACGGAGCTAACGGAATCATCGGAATTCAAATCGAAGATCATTTACACATAGGTCAACATCCGGTTGACTTTTCCAATTTAAGTTTCTACTTAAGAGACTAAGTGTCTCAATTCACTTTGAAACCACTCCGATCCCGAACCAACTAACCCGATAACACAAAAAGAAGTAGAAATTGGGAAAATGGGGCTATAACTCTCGAAACTACCAGCCGGGTCATTACATTCTCCCCCTCTTAAATATACGTTCGTCCTCGAATGAATCTAACAAGAGAACATACCTGAAATCACAGCATCTGAAGTAATAGCATCTGGCCTGGCTGGGAGGGCATAGAAACGGGCCTGACCACCCCGTGATCTTCCCCCCTCTTGGGCGACCCATAGTTGACTGGGCTCCGCCCCTAGCTGGCTGAACTCCACCCCTAGTTAGCTGGGCGGGTGGTGGAGGAACTTGTGCTGGTGCGTTGGCCAAGTACTCCACTGTGGAGTCCCATCCAATAGCCTAGGGCAATATCTCGCAATGTGACCAAAATACCCGCACTCGAAACAACCCCTTCTCTGACGAAACTGTTGCTCCTGATGCCCAAAAGAATTACCCGATGATACCTGAGCGGGCGGGGCATAATGATAACCCTGTGATGTCAATGCACTGAATGATGTCTGACTCTGCTGAAACTGACCTCCCTGAGGAGAACCGCTGAAACCACCCTGACCATAAGGCCTCTTAGCCTCCCTCTCTTGACCTCGAACCATCTCTATCTGTCAAGCAATGTCGACAACCTCATCAAAGGTCACCCCAGATACTCTCTCCCTGGTCATAAGTAATCAAAACTGAAAATTGAGGCCATCTATAAACCTCCTGATCCTCTCTCGGTCTGTGGGAACCAACCAGACCGCATGACAAGCTAATTCAGAGAACCGCATCTCATACTGTGTAACATACATCTTACCCTGGCGAAGCTGCTCAAACTACCTGTGCAGCTCCTCTCTACAGGACTCAGGTACAAACTTCTCCAGAAAAAAAATAGAGAACTGCTGCCAAGTAAGGGGTGCTGCGCCAACAGGCCTACACCTCTCGTAAGTCTCCCACCATCTGAATGCAGCCCCAGAAAACTGAAAGGTAGTGAATGAGACCCCACAAGTCTCCAAAATACCAGCAGAATGGAGTATCATCTGACACCTATCCAAGAAATCCTGAGCTCTCTCTCTCTCTCTCTCTCTCTGTGCTACTGAAAGGTGGCGGCTGGAGTCTCCCAAACCTCTCCAACCTATGCTGATCATCCTCAGGCATAGCAGGAACCACATAATCCTGTGCAGCTGCATCCGGATGGGCTGGTGGTACCTCCGGTGTCTGAAGTCCATGAATAACCTACTCGGGTGTGCGAGCGACGGGAGTCTGAGTGCCTCTCCCAGCCTGAGAAGTGGTTGCGGCCGTCGAAATAGAGACCGCCTGAGCAAGGCCGGTACACGTTGTCAGAATCTGAGTTAGGGCCTCCTGAAGTCCAGGAATCACAATAGGCACAGGTGGTGCCTGAGCTCGCGCATCAACAACTGGAACCTGGTCCTGATCTGGGACAACTGGTAGATCTACAGGTACTGCTCCAGCTGCTGTACGGGCTGCACCTCTTCCCCTACCACGTCCTCTACCGCGGCCTCGGTCTCTCGCAACCCGAACTGGTGGCTGACCCTCTTGACTAGTAGCACGAGCCCTCACCATCTGTGAGAGAATGAAATACAAATGTTTAGTTACTAGAATACACAGAACGCACGAAAAGAATCCAAGAATGTGAAATTGTTTCCTAAAGGTTATGCAGCCTCTCGAAGATAAGTACAGACGTCTCCGTATGGATCTGTAAGACTCTACTAAACCTGCTCATGACTCGTGAGACCTATGTAACCTAGGCTCTGATACCAACTTGTCACGACCCAAAATCTGACCATGGTCATGATGGCGCCTATCGTGTTACAAGGTAAGCCTACTTCCCAAAATATTTCTACTAAACCGATTATAAGAAATTAATAAAACATATCCACATTTGAAATTCTCATAAACTAAATCAACTTTAAATATAATTTTTGAAATACAGAAACGAGCCCCAAACATCGGGTTGTCACTATGTCATGAGCGTCTAAATCTATGAACTAAGAAATAAAACTGTCTAACCGTCAATAGAATCCAAAAGAAGAAATGATAAAAGGGGTAACAAGGTCCTGCGGACGCTAGCAGCTACCTTGCAATCTCCACAGATAGCCTGCCTGAACTCAACGATCGCCGCGCTCTAGCCTGCCTAAATCTGCACATAAAGTGTAGGGTGTAGCATGAGTACCACCACCTCAGCAAGTAACAGAAATAACTAAGAAACTAATCGATAGTGACGAGCTAAGTAAGACAGTCCAAATATTTATTTTCATAATTTTAAAAAAATAAACAGAAATAAACAGGTAAATTCCATAACTCAGTAAATGCCACAAAAAAGTTTAACAGATAAATGCAGCAACAACACAAATAAATACAACCTCACAGCACTGTTACTCCATCACTCATCACTCGCACTCAACACTCAATACTCAAATCACTTAACACTCTGCGCTCACTGGGGGGTATGTACAGACTCCGGAGGGGCTCCCAAAGCCCAAGCGCTAAGCACGGACAACTCACGTGCCATCATATCAATACCTGGATCTGCACGGTTAACTCATGTGCTACGCGGACAACTCACGCACTATGGTATCAATACCTGGACCCGAACGGTCAACTCACGTACTACGCGGACAACTCACGCGCTATGGTATCAATACCCTCACAAACAGGCCCTCGGCCTCACTTAAGGATGGAAATAGAGGGAATTTGGGAAGAAAGCAGATTCAAAGACGAAATATTACATACCCCAAGGCTACAAAATTATGGAAGAGGGTGTCGGCCAAAGAATACTCTGTGGAGGAACAACTGAAAAAAACTCTGGCACCAATATCAATCATAGACTTACTGATGAGTTTCGACAGTCGTAAGGATGCCATGATGAAAGTGCTGAGTAGGGTAGGTGTGTCAAGCAATAACACCAATGAGGCGCTGGCTGCAACTATTGGGAAAATAGTCGAAGCAAATATGATCACTTTCCAAAGAGATGAGCGTCCTTTCGAAGGCGTAGGTCACAACAAAGCTCTACACATCACTGTCAAATGTGGAGACAAGGTAGTGTCCCGAGTATTGGTTGATAGAGGATTAGGTGTCAACATATGCCTGATCTCTACTCTGCGAGAGTGGGGTATCCACCTGAAGGAAGTCATGTGAGGGTAAGGGCCTTTGATGGGTCGCAAAAGGATGTCATTTGAGAAATTTATTTGGCTTTGCAGATCAGACCAATTGAATTTCCCATACAATTGCAGATCGAACTAGTATGAATTTCCCTCTTCATACAACTTATTGTTGGGAAGACCCTGGATACACATGGCAGGGGCCGTCCCATCCACCCTACACTAGTGCATGAAATTTTAGTGGAGTTGTAGAGAGATTGTGGTCCATGGTGAATGGGGCCAATCAGCTTACTCGGAGCATGCAATCTCGTTCATTGAAGGGCTAGACATGGTCGCTTTCCATGCAGTAGGGAGCATGCATACCACCAACATAGAAGAGACTAAACCAAAATTGGGAATGCAATTGGTGTACATGTCCAAGATGGCCATGAGGGAGATGATGAAATATGGATATAGACCAGGAACCAGGCTGCGAGCCCGATCAGACGGGATTACAGAACCAATTGAGCCAAATGGGCAAAAAGAAAGAACTGGTATAGGGTATCAACCTCCAATTAGGAAACCTTTTAGCGGTAGCTCTAAGAAAAAGGCTTTTGTGTCAGAGCATGTTTTGGCGATGGGATGGGAAAGTTGTTCGTGACTATGATTGAAGAATGCTATGAGGGAACTGACATCAAGATATCGACCATTCGGAATACCGAACCAGGAGAGAAAGCATGGAATTGGACCGCCAATCCATCTTTGGTTCACCGGGAGTCTTGGTAGTGTGGAATTGTAGAAGTTTTCTTTTGAAAAGGTGCACGGTCAATTGAGGCATGCACCGTGTCTATACCTTTTTGTCATTTGCCTCTTTGAATGCTTAGATGTTCCTCTTTTGATGAAATAAAAAGAATTGCTTTCTTGAAATTTTGCAACTTTATTTAGCGCTTCATTTATACTTAGTTTTTCTTTTCAGTAATCAAAACGATAAAACCCGCGTTTCGCGATCGTGACATGTAACGAAACTCTTGAGCAAAATGACCTAGATTATGAGGAATACAATGAGAGTATGATGCCATACAATCTCCCACAAGAGATCGAACAGCTGGAAAGTGAGAGAAAGCCCAATCTTGAAGAAACATAAGTGGTCAATCTCGGAAGCCAGAAAGACGTGAAAGAAACTCGAATCAGCGTCCATTTAGAAGCGGAGCGAAATGATGAACTGGTTGAGCTCCTCCGATAATACATTGATGTGTTTGCATGGTCATATGATGACATGCCTCGAATAAGTACTGACATCATCTCGCATCGATTGCCTACCGATCCCGCCAGACCACCAGTCAAACAAAAACCTAGAAAATTCAAGCCTGACCTGAGTCTGAGGATATAGGAAGAAGTAACCAAGTAGATAGAGGCGAATGTAGTAAGGGTCACCAATTATCCAAGTTGGTTAGCAAATATCATCCCAGTACACAAGAAATATGGGAAAATCAGGACATGTGTGGATTACTGAGATCTCAACAATGCAAGCCCGAAGGACGATATCCCTTTACTAAATATCCATATCCTCATCGACAACTGCGCGAAGCATGAACTGCAGTCATTCGTGGATTGTTTCGCTGGATATCATGAGATCCTGATAAACAAAGAAGATGCAGAAAAGATAGCCTTCACCAAACCTTGGGGAGTTTACTGCTATAGAGTCGTGACATTCGGCCTAAAAAATGCTGGTTCCACCTACATGAGTGCCATGACGACCCTCTTTCACGACATGATTCACAAAGAGATAGAGGTGTACGTGGATGATGTCATCATCAAGTCTCAGAAATGTTCAAAGTATTTGGACGACTTGAAGAAATTTTCCTAGCGCGTTCGGAGGTACAAATTGAAATTGAACCCGGCAAAATGTGCGTTCGGAGTCCCTGCTGAAAGATTGTTAGGCTTCATTGTAAGTAGAAAAGGGGTAGAATTGGATCCATCAAAAATCAAAGCCATTCAGGAGTTGCCACCGCCCAAGAGTAAGAAATATGTGATGATTTACCTGTGTAGACTGAATTATATCAGTCGTTTCATAGCCAGTCTATATTAATTTGTGAACCTATCTTCAAGCTCTGAAAAAGGATGTTGCCACAAAGTGGATGCAAGAGTGTAAGAAAGCCTTCAACCAAATTAAGATATATTTATCAAATTCACCAGTACTGGTTTCCCCGAGCCCGGGAAGCCATTGTTATTGTATCTGTCAATCTTGGATAATGCATTTGGATGTGTGTTGGGATAGCATGACAAAACTGGGAGAAAGGAGCAGGCCATCTACTACTTAAGTAAGAAGTTCACATCATGCTAGGCCAAATACACTTTGATAGAGCGCACTTGATGTGCTATGACTTGGATCACCCAGAAATTAAGGCAGTACATGTCAACATACACTATTCATTTGATATCTCGGGTCGACCCGCTCAACTATATCTTTCAGAAGCAAATGCCTACCGGAAAGCAAGCTAAATGGAAAAAGTTTCCTCAGCAAATTTGACATTGTGTACATAACCCAAAAGGCTATCAAGGGGCAAGCTTTAGCCGGCCACCTTACAGAGAATCCAATGGATAGGGATTACGAGCCGCTCACTATGTACTTTCCTGACGAGGAGGTACTATTCGCCGGATAGGATATTGCAGAGTAATACCCTAGATGGAGAATGTTTTTCGATGGAGCAGCAAACTTCAAAGGCTAAGGAATTGGGACAGTCCTAATTTTGGAATCCAGACAGCACTATCCAGCATCCGCAAAGATAAGATTCCCTTGTACCAATAATATGGCTGAATACAAAGCATGCATCCTTGGGATCGAAATGGCAGTCGACATGAACATCAAAGAACTTTTGGTCATAGGGGATTCCGATCTATTAATACACTAAGTCCAAGGGGAGTGGTCTACCAAAAATGTCAAGATCATTTCGTACCTGCACTATGTAAAAGAGTTGTGCAAGAAGTTCACAAAGATTTAATTCAAGCATGATCCTAGGATCCAGAATGAGTTCGCCAACACCCTTGCAACTCTATCATCCATGATTCAGCATCTAGACAAGAATTACATTGACCTTATCGAGGTAGAGATCAGGTATCAATATCCTTATGCTTTCATGCAGACAAAGAGCAAGACGGTAAACCATGATACCACGCTATGAAAATATTCCTCGAAACAATAGAGTACCCGGAGAAGGATACTAATAGTCATAAGCAAGCACTCAGGAGGTTATCCAATCACTTTTTCCTTAACGGGGAAGTCCTGTATAGGCAGACCCCAGACATGGGTTAGTTGAGATGTGTAGATGCCGCCGAGGCAACTAGATTATTGGAAGAAATACATGCAGGAACGTGCAGACCCTACATGAACGGTTTCACATTAGCCAAGAAGATCATGAGAGCTGGAAACTTTTGGATGACCATGGAAAGTGATAGTACCTGCTACGTGCAGAAGTGTCACCAGCGCCAGATCCACGGGGGTTTTATCTGTGTTCCGCCCACTAAATTGAATGTGATGGGTTCGCCTTGGCCGTTCGCCGCTTGGGTCATGGACGTGGTTGGACCTATAGAGCCCGCTGCATTATATGGGCATCGCTTCATCTTGGTAGCCATAGACTACTTCACTAAATGGGTAAAACCATCTACCTTCAAAAGTCATCATAAAGAAGGTAGTGACGGATTTTGTCTGAAATAACATCGTGTGCCGATTTGGGATACCTGAGTCAATCATCACTGACCATGCAGCTAACCTCAATAGTGATCTCATGGGGAAATCAGTGAGAAATTCATAATTGTCCACCGCAACTCCACAGCCTACAGATCACAAATGAATGGAGCAATTGAGGCAGCCAACAAGAATATCAAAAGAATTCTGAAAAAGATAGTGGACTATCACAGGCAATGGCACGAGAAGTTATCTTTTGTCTTACTGGGATATCGGACCACCATGAGAATATCCACTGGGGCAACATGCTAGTATATAGCACCGAAGATGTGATACCCACAGAGGTCGAGATACCATACTTAAGAGTCATCCATGAGGCCAAGTTAGACTATGTAGAGTGGATACGGGTTAGACAAGAGCAACTCATACTCATTGATGAAAAGAGAATGGATGGAAGAGTCAACATGAAGCCCATCAACTCAGATGCAATCAAGAGATACTATATTTGAAGGTAATAGAGTTAGGCTTTACTGCAAGAGAACTATGTTCAACCTGACTTCCCATGGAGGGATACGTAGGCAACGCACGTAGGGTTCAGTTTCTCTCCCTCCTTTCTTTTGTAATAGCAAATCCAAATATCATTTTGTATGTTGTCCGGAACTATGCCAAGGATTGATTTCCAGGGGAAGGAATACGTAGGCAATCCTCAGTGGATTCAGTCGTCTTTTGTAATTGGACTACGTTCTGGCATGATTCCATTTTGATAAGTAGGTAGTCTGAGTCAGACTCGGAAATTTCATTCTTAATCTCATCATTTTGCATCTATTGTAATCAAACTACGTATTGACCTGATTCCATTTGGATACGTAGGCTGCCTGAGTCAGGCTCGGTCATATTTATCCTATTTTTATCATCATCCACGAGCTACGTTCAGACTTGTTTCTATTTTGGATATATTGGCAACGTGAAATCGTTCGGTCATAACCTTATAAAACCTTTGTAATGCAATAGTTCGAATTAGGATGCAGTCGTAACGGCAAGCAGCCGCATTGTCAGAAGCATCATAGAAGATCAACATCAACAGGATAGAGCTTTCAAGATGCAATGCTTGCGTTCAGAGAACCTTTCAAAGCATGTCATAATCTAAAATTTGCCATAAAATCGAGATTTTCAAAAATGTTTTCTAAAAACATAGGAATTTGTTCCACCTACTGAACTTCATGGCGTAATCATATCAAGGGTCGGGACAAAACAAATATTGTGGTCGACACAAACCAACCCCCCTCCCACTAAGAAGTTTTCTTTGAGTGCAGGGCCAACAGGACGCAAGGAAATGTTGGGAATTCACTGAGGCAAATGACGGATCCTCCACTCTCTAAGGATATCACCCCTCTTCGTTTGTCTAAATTTTTTCTGGTATAACTAAAACTAATTCCTGAATCCTTTGCAGGTATCTTTGATTCAGATGGCTGATGCGAAAAAGCCATACTGTAAATAGCAAACCGTCTGCTCAACCAATCGGAGCACCTTGTACAAAACGAGTCGCCGACTTCACCAATTATAGCCATGTATATTACAAATCATCAGCTCAATTGATTCTGTACGAATCAAACATCAGTTTCGCCAAACGAAGCCTTGTATATAGCAAATTGTTCACTGTCAACGGAATAATACGCACCGCCACTCCGTCACATCGGAGGCCAGAATAGACAGTCGCAAACCTCACCAATCGATGGACGTAACTTAGCTTCGCAGTCAAGAGTATATCTTTGACATGCTTTTCTTTTTCTTTGTTATTATATTGAATGTTTTGATATTTTGCTCGCGCAGCTTCAGGCATGATTATGTTTTTGGCAAGTCAATCGCTCCCAAGCAAAGATTACTTTACATTTTGAGTGCAAAGCTCTCCCAACACGCGGAGACACACTCTACAAATCAAGTTCTCCCAACAAGCGGAGACACTTTTCATTGCAAGGCTCTCCCAATAAGTAGAGACGCACTTTGCAAGTCAAGCTCTCCCAACAAGCAGAGACACTTTTCAATGCAAAACTCTCCCAACAAGCAAATATGCATTCTACAACTACTCCCTACATGAGGAGACTTAATGCTCTGATAGTTGCAGAACGATACACAGCCCGGCAAAAAAATCGAGTCAAATTCTAGTATCTCGTCATCCCAATCCCAATTAACGGCTCACTGGTAGCCATGCATCATCATTTATGCATCTTTTACACCACATCTTAATATATTGTGCATTATAATATATGGATATGTTTTTATTTCATTTTTTATAGGTACAAACATCACAACATGGAACTCCTTCTAAGAAGAAAACCAAACTACAATGCTATGAGGGACAACAAACTCATTCGTGGGCCAGGGATCTGAGCTCAAGATGATTAGTAGAACTCTATTTTTCAAATCTTTCAAGTCAAGCCTCAAATGTAAAGCTTTCATGAGTGTCGAATCTTCCGACTCGCATTATCGTCATAATACAATACTGGGGTAATTCCTGTGAGCATCGCTTCCTCAAAGTCTTCACTCAAGAACAACATGAGACCTGATACTCGTTAAGCCCGAGGTATGTAAGCAATTCAAAACCAGAATTCGGCCCCAACTCTCCAAAATTTCTCCCAGAATATCCTAGGCCATAATCTTCGTGCCTTTCCCGTAATGTATGCCTAAAGTCGGGGCAAAATTAGCATTGGTTCAATTTCTTTGCCCGAAAACTCTTTCATCATCTCCAGTCAAAGAGGGGCAACTGTTGACAGCCAATTTTGACCCTCCCTTTTGAAATTAATTTATTTATACTTCAATATTTAGAATGAATATTTTGAAAGCATTTTCTATCAATAGTACCTATTTTTACAAATTAACTCAGTATTATTTTCGAAATTAATAATTTTAGTATTGGGATTATGTAATTACAAATATATTTATTATTTCAAGATCATTAAATAACTTTTAAAATATATCACTTTGGCTTTATAATTGATTTGAAGAATTATTCCTTAATTCCTGATTAATTAAATTACTATATTAATAATTCCAAATTAGTGTTATAATTTAGAAAAAAACAAAATATTTTATAAATAATTAATTACAATAATTAGTAGTATATTTGATATTTATGATTTTACTATATTTTATTGGAAATAATTAAGTGTATTTAAATTAATTTCAAAAAGGGTTAAAAGGTTATAATTGCAATTCATAACCAAAACACAAATGGGCTACCATTTAAATTGATTTTGGCCCAAATCACCAAGTCCAGTACGAAAATACCCAGTCCAATAACCTCCCCCCTTTCTCCACTTTGGCAATCCTTGACATCACCATTAGACAAATCGAACTCTGCCACGTCACCCGTCTCCCACCCTCACAAAACAAACACAACAAATCTGGGCTGTATGTTTCTTAGATCAACAGACCACAATTTTTAACCCTATTTCCTCTTTAAATTTTAGTGCCCAAAGATTTAATCTCGACCATTAGATCACATAAATCCAACGGCCATCAAAATTCCCCATAAAAAGTTTTAACACCAAAATACCAGGACCGTTGATCTAAAAGATCAACTCCCTCATTCTTAATTGAGAGACGGCCAACCCCTTTCTCAGCCCTAAATCATTTCCATCCATACTCACCCGCCCCTTATTTCCTTTTCCTCTCTACTCTCTCAACTCGCATCACCTAGTCAATTAAGAGAACCTTGCACAAATTCGTGCAAGGTCTCAAATCACTCAGAGATTCATCTCTACTGTCTCATGCATCCGCGACTCCCGCTGAACTCTTTCCCCTTTCATCAATCAAATTTGAAATCCTCAAATTCAAACCCTAACCCCAATGATGAAACCTTAAATCGCCTGTGATCTTTCAAATCCATGGCATTCATGGTTGTCCATTTTGCTCATGTACTTCAAATCTTGTTGTTCTTTCCATTTTCACAGTATGATTTCAAAATCCGTAATCCTGGAGTAACAGACCAAAGCGTGAAACTTTAATTCATCTGATTTTCTCTCGTTACCTTTCAACTCGGAACAAGCATGATGACATTAGCTGGCTTTATCATTAATATTCGACATACAAGGGTCAAATGCAATGATCTCTGGGTATTAGGGTTCTGACTGATGGTCTCTCATGCTTCAACGGTCGATCTCTCACTTCTCATGTATAGGTAATTATCAATCACTATTTTTCTCCTCTACTTTGTAAAAACAGCAACTGGATACAGTGGAGGAACTACAAGGAAACCTTCTTACAGAGAGGTCTCTAAAGGAACAACAGGTCATACTGAAGCAGTGAAGATCACATATGACAAGAGAGTCATTTCTTACACATCTCTTTGTGATTTTTTCTGGAAAATTCATGATCCAACCAATAAACATTTCCTTGTCAGTATCTCATCTCCTCTACTCTTAACTTTCTCTCTGATTCCATTTATACGACACACTTCACTTCTTAATTTATTCTTAAAAAATGAAATTCGTTAAGTCCAAAATCCCCATTATACACTTAACGACATGCTCCCATATATAATTATAAAAATTGATGACATATTTAGGATCATAAGTTCTAAAAATAATTTTGGTATGTGCCCAAAATCTTTCTTTATTTATGAGAAAAACATAGTACCCAGTCTAACCCGTTATATTATAAAATGAAAGAGAGGAAAGTAGAAGTTTAAACTTATATGTGAGGCATGTACTATTATGCAGAATTTCGGGTTAAGTACGCACTTGAGATCAGCAATATTCTGTTCAACAGAAGAAGAGAGGAAACAAGCACAGGAGTCAAAGATAAGGCGGCAAATGAAGCTTAATAGGAGGATTCTTACAAAGATTACTCCATTCTCGAAAGAAATTAAATATGAATTCTTTCTTGCCGAAAACCAACATCAGAAATATTATCTGCAGAAGTATTACAAGCTTTGTGGGAGTTTGAGCCTACGGAACACTCAACAATTTGTGGATTCCTACATTGCTTGCAAACTCAACGGGTATGTTTTCAAATAAAAGGCAGCATTCTTATCTTTCTTCAATTCCCTTTTTTGTGTATCTTGTGCTCCTTATACTATCATCAAATTTTGCTTTCCGTAAATTTTTGACAAAAGATTTAGGACCCATGAAAAAGCTCCTCATTTGACCAAATTAATTTTGAAAAATTGTAGTTAGTCGGTATGTAGACTCTAACATTAATGAACATATTACCGTACACAAATAAAGTTTTAGTTTTGAACAATGGCTGTGTATTTCTCATATCATAAGATTAAGTCAACCTAAGAAAATAGGTAACTCTTACAAAATATGATAATTAATAACCTGTTATGAACCATTTAAAGGTACTGATAATATCAACATTATTTACAATGTTAGTGTTAAAACTTCAATACTCTTCGATATCCACTAATATTTTTCCAATTATTGTCTCCATTTTTTCAAGTTCCTACTTGGTTTAAAGACACATGTTATAATTTAAAATTAAAGGCTAAGATTTAATTGACTATTAGCAAGACTCTAACCATGGTTAGATAATTAATTCCTTCTATATCTTTTCTCTCAAATATTTTTATAATCTCACAATTCTAGCTTTTCATTATCTCTTTCCTAAATATATTTATTTTAAACAATGACTTTAGTTTATCGATCTTTTCTTGTACAATGTTTGTTACTCTCATGTAATGTGTTTCACCTTACTTTAAAAGTAGACTATAATTACCCAAAAGTATTTCGAATGCAACGATTATAATTATTAATCTCAAAACAAAATTTTCATCCAAAATGAATTTACTTTATTAAGGTCCAAAAAAGTTTGCAAAACTACTATATTATTTTTAAGAAAAAGAAACGATGAGAAATGTGATATGATTGGAGTTTGCCACCAGCTAATTAAGTCTTTTTATATTTGAAGCGATTTTATCACAACTTGTGGATTTTCCCAAATTTGTTTCACGTTCTCTTGGGAGGAAAATCTTGATGTGCATGGAACTAACTTTTCAATATTTATTTTAATATTTTTTTGCACTACTACTAATTTATGTGGGTCAAATTAATGGTCTAAACTACTACAGGAAGAAAAGAAAAGTTTGTAACATATTTAGGAAAGAGATAACTTTGGAACTAGAATTGTGGGGCTGCAAAAAAATTTAGGAGCAAAAATATGGAAGAAATTAATGATTCTAACCATGATTAGGGCTCTTGTTTTAGTCAATTAAATCTTAGCCTTTTATTTTAAATTTGACATGTGTCTCCAATTCAAGTAGTAACTTCCTTTTGTAACGGGGCTAGGCATGGTCGGATCTACATGCTCGCCAGCAAGTCTAGACGTACGATCTCAAAATCTTTTCTTCGTATAATATTTATAAATTATATAAATAAACTTTTGAAAAACTATATATATATATATATATATATATATAGTGGCGGATCCACCCCTTAAGTTGGGGTGGTATGACACTCACTAGATTGACAAAATTTATATATACATATGTTGAATTTCTTTAAAATAAGGTTAAATATTTAATCCTGCCACCCGTAGTCTCAAACTAGACAAAAGTGTCATGGCTGAAAATGCATTTTGCAAGCTTTTCTTGGGTGTAAGGCTCATATTTCGAGGTAAATACTTACTCGCACACCAATAAATACATGACACATGTATTCACAAATACGGTTAACACTAAACTATAATTAATTAATATACATTCTCACGTTAATTTATCACTTAACCATGATATATTGACATGATTTGGTGTAAACATTCGACGTGTAAATATAATTATTGTTCTTAATCTCATATATGTGAGTTTTCTTCTTCCAAAACATAAAAACTTGGGTCCCAATAAGAATTTTGGATTGAGATCAAATATATTTTTTATAAATTTCTTTTGTTTATTATATCATAAAATTTTGCACTTTTCTATGGTTGTATCTGAGTTTAAATCTTTTTACTTCTAAATTATAATGAAAATTTGGTACGCATTGCATAGAGAAAAACATGAAATTTATGGATTTAATTTTTGGAACTTGTAGTTTATCTAGTTTTACATTTACTTATGTAGCATATAATAGCTATTAGAGATGCTTTTTCTATTATTCTTATTCTAAATTGGTGTAATTCCCTTATCGAAGATGTTTTAATAGAGAGGACGTGATTCTCTAAATAAAAAATATTAATATTAATTTTACTTGTGAATATTTATTTTTGATATATAGGAAAGGATTCCCCTAGTGAAAATATTGTTTTAACTTGTGTTGTTAATAATAGAGATATGATTGTTTGTTGAAAATGTTGACTCTATTTGTTTCTTGGTATAAAAGAGGTAATTTTCATAATTGCATATCAAAAATCTATTAAGTTGACTTAATAAATTCGAAAGAGATCGAACCGAACAGAATATATATTTCTAAAAAACTTCATAGTCAAAATAAGGTGTACATTAAAGAAAATGTGACACCCGCCACCTTTAATTTCTGGATTCGCATATATATATATATATATATATATATATATATATATATATATATATATATATATATATATATATATATTTATTTATTTAATAAGCACGTATCTGTTTAAAAAGCATCAAGTGTAAATGTGCAATGCTGACAAAATATACATGCATTGGTTTTTGTCTGCTGATCTGTTTAAGATTCAATGAATGTGCAGAGTATTGGCTTTGGATGGGGAACTCATCTTGGACAAGTTACCACAATTAGCGACGACTTGTCTGTTACCCAAGCAATGCAGATCAACTTGTGATGAAATTATACAAGATTTAAAGACAAGTTTAATCAGCCATACTTCTTAATTAGCGACTTCATTATTTTCTTTTTCATTCTATATATATCTTATACCAGAAACCAATTGAAATTTCATAATGGCATATATAGCAGGGTACAAATTTCAAAGCATATCTAGCTAGCATATTATCTATCAACTGTTCCGGCAAATTGAGGTTTACATTTTTCTTCATTGTCTGGTTTTGACTTAAGGTTTCATATTTTGGGGATATGCTAGCAATTGTGTTAGTATTTATTTATTTATTTATTGCAATTCTGTTAGTAAATTATCAAGGAGCATGAAATTCTTTTGCAAATTTACCAACAGAACTGATATACGCGCAATTTTGCCAACAGATTGTCAATCAATTGGTAAATGGTAATTTCCCTATGGAGACGAATCAACTGACTAGAAGTTAACTAATGGGATTATGGAATCCGTTGCCAAATTTATCAACCGATTTCATTTGCGCATTCAAATAAGTTCTATTTTTAATAATTTGTACCTATAAACGTTGGAGTATGTGAAGATCTTTTTTTCCGCAATATTTACAAAATGAGTTCTCTTGGTAATCCATACCAAGGAATATTGGAGAATACAAAAAAATGATTCAACTTCTTCGCAATATTTACCAATGGGGATGTGTTTTATATGTGGTAATTTTTTTGTTGGTAATTAATCCGCTGGCATCGTTGCTAAATTACATTGTTACATTTTACCCGGGATACTTACAAATTGAATTCATCAGTTGGTAAAGTTTGATTAGAAAAAAAAAAGTTTGTAATCCTCTATTAAATTTTTGGTAAAAAGATTTTTTTCTAATTCGTTGATTATCCGTCAGTAATTTATCAACGAAAATTATGGTTTGTAAAATATGTTGGTAATTCCATTTTTTTTTTGGGTAATGCTACACCTATGAAACCATTGAACAAACTATTAAAAAAAAAACATATTTATGTACAAATAAGGAGTGAAAGAACAACATGAAAATGAAAGGTTGTCATAACAGCATCCAGTAGCATCACAACCTTTTTTATTTAGGTAAAAGGGGCCAACAACATAGGCTTATAATTCCCTTAGTACAAGCAACAGTAATTAATAAAGGCTTTTACTTTTGCACACATAAGTATTTTAACAACTGGGAACGGCAACTCCACAGGCGTTAGCAACCCTTCTAGCATTAGGACTATTGACATATTGTCTCAGGCTGGGATCCTTCATGTACCCACACAGACAAGGCTGTTGGTCCCTCATTTTGCTGCAACATGCCGAAGATGGTGCCTGTGACGACGTCACCGCCCCCACACACTCACTTAGCTGCGAGGCACTGCATGTCACTGCCTCGCTCGCCTGAAATTCCCCTTGGAGAACCAACGTTAAGACCAAGAACATTGCAAGAAAAGTAGAAGTCTTCATCTTCACAAGGTCTTGATAAATTAATCTGAGCTATATATATATTTAGTTATTGAGTAGAGAGAGTATAATAAGAAAAGTGCAGTGAAGAACTTGTAAAAAGTGGTGCTTCAATTTATAGATAGTGTGGAGCAATTACTTGTTTGAATTGACTTTGACAAGCCCATGCTAAGGAGAGAAAAGGGCCGACATTGTAGTGAAAATACCATATAAGAGGATGTCATCCTAATTAATTATAGGAAGATGGTTTGTAGTTTGGCGCTGCAGGGAGTAGTCTGCTGGTAGCTAGTATATTGATCGGTGGCAGACGGTGTAAACATAAGGCTACAACTTTTGCCGAGTAAGACGTCTTAATTAGTTTTCAGTATAAGTATTAAACTCAAAATAACTTAAATGTAGAAGAAAAACAAATTACGACGTCCTACTCTATTATGTCACTTAAAAAGGTAATTAGTAGAAAATGGATTAGTAACTTAAAAGACCAAATTACTAGCTAACAAGTTATAATGCAATAATAGTGTAACAACTTTTTTAACCTCTTAAAAGCCTGGTCATGAAACCGGCTAAAGTACTCGTGTTACTCTTTTCATGCTGCGACTTAATAACTTCTTTTTTTTATTTATAGAATAAGATATACTTATATTAAGAACTTAAACATTGTCAGAAATATTACAACACATAGAAATGCCTTCTAAGGTATTCTTGCTGGAATAGTTAATGATTTATATAGGAGAGAAGGAAGTGTTAATTTAATTAAAGTGACTATTGGAAGTGTATTTTTGAATAGGTGTGTCTATTCCTAATAGATATATTTGTTTACCCGTAAAATAGTAAAGTTGAATTTATACGTGGTTTATAGACACGCGAATTGATTTGATCCGAAAATGATAAATAGATTAAATAAAATGCAAGACTTAGCATTGAAATCGAGATGATTAGACACACGTCTCTCCGCATTTAATGCTCCGAACACGCGTCATCCCACGATTCAGGAATACTTTCGTCGGTTCCCGAGGTAATCATGGCCACGATTTTAGCCGCATATTCCTTTACTTATACGCTTCAATCTTCTTCTCTTACACTTCATAATTTTTCGAACTCTCTCAAACTTTCTTTACTTAACTCACTCTTGCTTTTAACCTCCTTCCGAGAAACCCTTACTTCCTTCTACTAACTATGGCCTCCTCTTCCAGAAACTCTAGTTCCTCAAAGAACAAATAAAAGCACTGATGATGTTGCTCCTCCTACGATGAGCACCATTATTCCCCAAAAGCTTACTACTGTCACACCTCTTTTTTCCGAGGGGATAGGGAGTTTTTTCAATTAAAGTGACATTATTCGTAATGAGATTATTTAATTGATTAGAGTCGCCACTTGGAATAATTTTATGGTATCCCAAGTCACGGATTTATTTTAAATCCCAAATCGAGTAAATTTGACTCTATTTAAAGTCTGCGAAACCAGAAGACCGGGTAAGGAATTATATTAATTCGGGAGAATTTGTTAGGTATTCCCAGGTTCCGTGATTTTAGCACGGTCACTTTAATCATACCTGGCTTAATTAGATTGTTTAATTACTCGTTTTAGAACCTATATACTTTTACCTTTTTACCGATTTTAGTTATGCCTTTTTATGGATTTATCTTTGAAACGGATCACATATGTGTAAACCCGTTTTATTCTGCGCGCTAAAAATCATGTCATGCGTGCGTGTACACAATTTATCACGCTTTATTAGTTGTTAGGATTGTTCGGCCAAAATCGCGCGGACGCGTACTTTGATTTATTTGTGAAAATCATAATCATGTCACGCGAACGTGTACATAATTACGATAGTAGATTAAATGCGCGCCTAAAAAGCATTTCTACGAATATTCATTTTTTAAATCGTAACCGTGTCACGCGAACGTGTACATAATCATGATGATTTGATTAATTAAGAGTGCCTAAAAACATACTAACATATCCATGATTTGTATTTGGTTAGGGGGCAACGAATTTTATTTACGGAAAAGGTCCAAATATGCCCTTGTACTATACGAAATTGAGCACATTTGCCCTTCGTTAATACTTTAGCTCAAATATACCCTTACCGTCACATAGTTAGTCCATATATGCCCTTAGAGTTACACAGATGGCTCATATATGCCCTTTTCGAAACGGAATTCACCCAAACTAATTAGCTCTTTCGTTAATTGTATTAAAGTGTATTACAAATTCTATTTCCTTTTTATTAATACACTTTAATAAAAAAGAGCTAATTAGTGTTTGTAAATAGTGTTTGGAAATAGTGTTTGTAATACACTTTAATACAATTAACGAAAGAGCTAATTAGTTTTGGTGAATTCCATTTCGAAAAGGACATATATGGGCAAACTGTGTAACTCTAAGGGCATATATGGACTAATTATGTGATGGTAAGGGCATATTTGAGCTAAAGTATTAACGAAGGGCAAATGTACTCAATTTCGTATAGTACAAGGGCATATTTGGACATTTGCCCTTTTATTTATTAGATACAACTAGGCTAGCATATGGATATTTATTCAAGGGATTGGGCTTGACAACATTTCAGCTTATTGGCCCAATTTGTCTATTCACTAATCTTCTAAGAAAAAGGGAAAAGATTGAAAGAAAATACACAAATACCCACGCTCTAAACCATGTGAATTCTCATATCCAATTTATGAAAAAAATTCAATATACTACTTATCATTCCCTTTGGCAGTGAGAAAACAATTTTAGCAATATTAGGAACCAAATTAAATTTCAATAGAGATAAAAAAAAAAAACTATGAAGGAAAATGGTCAAAACTAAATGAATCAAGATATCCTTGACCAAAGTTTCACCTAAAGCAAATCTTGAAATTTCTTATAAATTAAAACTCATATGGAAAACAGATTTTATAACTTTGTATAATACTCCAAATTTCTAATGACTTCATCAAGAACTTTAACCCAGAAGAATTAGAAGACAATGGGCCAATATCATGCTTAATATCACATAACAACACATGGAGTTAAACTTGAAATAAGAGAGGGATAAGAGTAGGAACCTCTAGTGCGAGTCTTCTTTATTAAACAAGAGAATAATCCAACAGTTACAAATGAATCTGATGCTGCTAACTCGACTTAGAATACTTCAAATCAGCGACAGAAACCGCGAACATCCGATGGAACCAACGAACCTGCGACCTCATATAGGAACTCGACTACAAATTTTTCAAAACTCGGATCTCTCAACCAAATCGCATTTTTGTTCCTCAGCCTCGAATTGATTTCAAACTTTAAGAACGACCTTGGAGGCCTTTTGTTCTATGGTGTTAATAGTGAGAAAATCAGTGGAATCCTCTGTTCTAAAGTGTTGTCTCTCACTGTCCATTCATCCCCTCTCTGTATTTTTCCGTCTCTGTTTCGCCCCCTCCCATTTTTGTGCAGAGAAACTCCTCCTTTGTGTGTTGTGTGCGGAAGATATATAGGTGTAGGTATAAGGATTAATTGATGGCCAAAGAAAAAGAGTGTGTATGTATATGTGAGTTTTGAGAGAGAACATATAAGTTTGTTACAAAATATAAAAAAGAATCTTGCCATATGAAAATGACTCATTGACTCTTACTTTAATTAATATTTTTTCTTTTCTTTTAAGAGTGTAAAATAAAAATACTAGCTAAATATTTTAAAATCAAGAACATATAATTTTTTTGTGATTTTTAATTTTCTTAAATAAAACCTATAAAGATGAAATAAAGCTAAAATATCAAGATTAAACTTAAAAGATATTTAAATGCTAAAAAGTGATGAAAAGAGTTAATATATGTCAAAAAGAGTTTAATAGTCAAACATTAGGTGCTCACAACTACGACTAAAGATTTCGAAGAGAAGTTCCCTTCTGCTAACTCCGGCACATGGGCTGTTGGTGTATACCCTTCTTCCATCCTTCCTTCTAGCACTCCTGCTGTGAAGGAAGACTGTGGTTGCCATGATTTGAACATCATCGCTCCCGATCTAGCAGAGTGGGTAACATTCCCCAAGAAGGGGCTTTCGTACGTTTACACGTACCCTTCACTTTGGGCCCGCGATCACTCTTCACTCGCACTCAGTAGGTATATGTGCTTACTGGGGGGGTGTGCAAACTCCGAAGGGGCTCCTTCAGCCCAAGCGTTATAATTAGCCAATCATGGCAGAAATCAATAACATCTGATGCAGCGTGCAACCCGCTTCAATCATAAATCAATAATACTTGCTGCGACGTGCAGCCCGATCCCATCAATAACCTCACAATCAGGCCCTCAGCCTCGCTCAGTCATCAATCCCTCTAGTATCTCGGGCTCACAATGTCATGAAAAATGCGCCCAAAAATAATGGTGTGATGTATCAATAAATGGTAACAGATACTGAGATATGATATACATATGAATGCGCACGACTGAGTATGTAATTTCAATGTAAGCAAATAACTCAACAGCAAAAATGACCTCAATGGGTCTCAACAGAATAAGCACGTAGTCTAGACATGGTTTCTAACATGTATCACAACTCAATAACTCTAGTACGTAGATATTTTATGGTTACAGATAAGGTCAAGTAACTACACAGTACCACAAAAATAACGGAGTCATAATTTATACGGTGCACGCCCACACGCCTGCCACCTAGCATGTGCGTCACCTCAATACCAAACACATAATATGTACATTGAGGGTTCATACCCTCAACACCAAGTTTAGAAGTGTTACTTACCTTGTACAAGCCAAATCCAATGCCGAGCAAGCCAAGCGATGCTCTAAAAGTTCCATCTCGCACGTACCGACCTCCGAACGACTCGAAACTAGCCAAAAGAAACTCAAATACGTCAAATAATGCCAAAGGAAGCAAACCCAGTCGATAATCTTTAATCAAAAGCCCAAAATCGGCCAAAAACGTCAAACCAGGACCGTGCCTCGGAACCCAATAAAACTCACAAAATCTGACAACCCATTCAATTACGAGTCCAATTATACTAGTTTCGCTCCAATCCGACTTTGGATCGATGTTCAAAACTCAAGAATTCTCTCTATGAAACTTTAGCCAAAAAAACCCAATTTCTCTTTTGGAACCCTCAATCAAATGCCGAAAACGAAGATAAATTCATGATATAAAATCTAAAATGAGTAGAGAACACTTACCTCAATCCACATGGTAAATATTACTTCAAGAATTGCCTCAATCCAAGCTCCATAGCCCCAAAAATGCAAGAATGGCTGAAACCCCCGAAATAGAGTACTTTATAATCATTGGGCGAATTAATGAACCACGATTGCGGAAATACCATCGCAATCGCGAAGAAGAAAATTCCACTGCCTAGAAAATATCTTGTGCGATCGCAAACAAAACCCCGCTAATGCGAAAAACAAACCATACTACCTCCTAACAATAAACTATGCGATCGAAAATGTACTCATGCGAACGTGAAGCACGCAGACGAACAAGCTTTGCGAACGCGTCCAATATTATGTGAATGCATTGAATAAGCTTCCAACTCCCGCTCTCAGCTCAACCCTACGCAAACTCAACATCCACTATGCGAACGCGTACAGTCTTCTACACCAAGCTATGCGATCGCTTCTGACCAATCGCGACCGCGAATAAGAAACAGCTCAGCTTCATATTTCCCTCTACGCGATCATATCTACTAATCCTCTATCGTGAAGAACAATCCATGCACCAGAAACTAGATGTAATGATCGGGTCGGTCGTTTTGAGAATAATATCCCTGATCCCTTATTAACTGCTTCCCTCATATCTTTTCCGCTTATGTGACTTGCCGGGAGGTCTTGTTTTTGGTTTCAGAGTGATTTGAGACACTTAGTCCCTAAAATAGAAGCTTAAGTCTTAGGATTTTATCCGTAGTCGAAACTGTGTGAAGACGACTTCGGAATGGAGTTTTGTCGGTTCCGTTAGCTCCGTTGGGTGATTTTGGACTTAAGGGCGTGTTCGGATTGTATTTTGGAGGTTTGTAGCTAATTTAGGCTTGAAATAGCGAAAGTCGAATTTTTTAGAGATTTTAATTGGTAGTGGACTTTTTGATATCGGGGACGAAATCCAATTCCGGAAGTTGGAGTAGGTCCCTAATGTCAAATATGACTTATGTAAAAATTTTGAGGTCAATCGGACGTGATTTGATAGGTTTCGGCATCGGTTGTAGAAGTTTGAAGTTTCAAAGTTCATTAAGTTTGAATTGAAGGGTGATTCGTGTTTTTAGCATTGTTTGATGTGATTTAAGAGTTCGACTAAGTACGTATGGTGATTTAGGACTAGTTGGTATGTTTGGTTGAGGTTCCGGGGGCCTCGGGTGTGTTTCAGATGCTTAACGGATTGAGTTTTGGACTTATGCAATTGCTGAAGCTATCTGAGTTCTGGTGTTTTCGCACATGCGGTGGGGAGACCGCAGGTGCGGGATCGTACGTGCGGAGTGAAGGGCGTAGGTGCACTTTTGGTCAAGAAGGTCTGTGAGCGTAGGTGCGAGAAGGAAGCCACATCTGCACATCCGCAGATGCGGAGTGATGGTCGTAGGAGCGGTATGGGCGGCCTGGGCAAGGGTCGCAGATGCGAAAGTCAAACTGCAGGAGCGGGCTCGCAGGTGCAGCCCAAAGCTCGCAGATGCAGTCCCATCCATTTAAGTCATTTTCGCACCTGCGATGGTTTTCCCACAGGTGCGGTTGAAGGCTCGCAGAAGTGAGTTTACTGGGCAAGAAATAGGATTTCGAGGGTTGATTTCCCATTTCAATTTTGGGAGTTTGAGATCTCGGTGTGAAGCGATTTTTCGAGATTTCTTCAAGGAGATTGTTGGAGTAAGTGGTTCTAACTCGGATTGGATTATATTTCATGAATCTATTGCTATTTTCATCTTCTAATTAAAGATTTGAGTTGGAAATTTGGGGGATAATGGTAGAAACTTCATAGGCTATAATTTCGAGTTTTTGAAGGCGATTTGAGGTCGGATTCGAGTAATTCTTGTATGGTTAGACTCGTGAGTGAATGGGTGTTCGTATTTTGTGACTTTTACCCGATTCCGAGACATGGGTCCGGAGAAACTTTTTGGGGCGATTTTCTAATTTTTCGCTTTAGTTTTGATTTCATTAACTAGATTAGTTTTTTATAGTTATATTTATGATATGTAATTGATTTTGGCTAGATTTGGGCCATTCGGAGTCGGATATTCGTGGAAAAGGCATTGTTACCGATTGATTGAGCTTGGTTCGAGGTAAGTGGCTTGCCTAACCTTGTGTGGGGGAGATCCCCTTAGGATTTGGTACTGTTGTGATATGTGAGCGTCGTGTACGTGAGGTGACGAGTACGTACACGGGCTATTTGTTGAAATATCTGATTTACTTTACTAAGTAGTGACTTGTTTCCTTTAATTTGAGTTATACCGTTTAAATGAGTATTAGTGTATTTTTCATTCTTAATTGAGTTATCCCAATATGCGTAGTTATCCTGTTTAGTCTAATATCACATGTCTACGTGCTTTAACTGCTTATTTGAACTCTGTGAAGCATGCCTAGTTGATTTCCTGTTTTTCCTTGTTCTTTATCAGTCTTAACTGTAAAATTCTTGGTGTTAACTATGGTATTTTATTGGTTGAGCTGTGTGTTTATTTTTAAGACTACGAGGTGGTTGCTCAGGAGTTCTCCCTGAATATTTACGATTGAGACTACGAGGCGGTTCCTCGGGAGTTCTCCCTGTATATTTACTTTTGAGACTACGAGGCGGTTTCTCGGGAGTGCTCCTTGCACATTTACTTTTGAGACTACGAGGCGGTTCCTCGGAAGTTCTCCCTACATATTTACTTTTGAGACTACGAGGCGGTACCTCGAGAGTTCTCCCTGTATATTTATTTTGGGACTACGAGACGGTATCTCGGGAGATCCCCTGTGTGTTGTACTGTTGCCTTGCTGTGTTTCCTTTTGTTAAATTCTAATCTCTTATTATACTGTATATTCTCCTGCTTTATTTATTATATACCAATTGGCCTGACCTGACCTCGTCACTACTCGACCGAGGTTAGGCTTAGCACTTACTGAGTACCGTTGTGGTGTACTCATGCTACTCTTCTGCACATGTTTTGTGTGTAGATCCAGGTACTTATTATCAGCCCTGCTATTACCTGAGAGTGCTTGCTGTTGTACGGAGACTTCAAGATACATTTTCCACGTCCGCAGACCTCGGAGTCCCCCTCTATTCTCTCCTATGTCATTTACCTTTTGTACTTCTTTTGTTAGACTCTGGTGTATATAGATACTAGTTTCCTAGTGTAGCTTGTGACTTATGATGTTTCGGGTTTTGGGAAGACTGTGTATTTATAGAGTATTAGTTATTGTACATGCCGAGCTGCATTGTTACTAGTTATTTAGTTATCCACTGCTGCTAGTTGC
This sequence comes from Nicotiana tomentosiformis, assembly GCF_000390325.3. NCBI lineage: Eukaryota > Viridiplantae > Streptophyta > Magnoliopsida > Solanales > Solanaceae > Nicotiana > Nicotiana tomentosiformis. The sequence goes on from NC_090813.1 coordinate 135,600,557, forward strand.
CAAGTTTTCGTAAGTCACAACAAAGCCCTTCATATCACTGCCAAATGTGGGGACAAAGTGGTGTCTCGAGTGCTGGTCGATGGAGGGTCGGGAGTCAACATTTTCCGCTCTCTACCTTATGGGAGTTAGAAATCCATTTGAGGGAAGTCAAGGAAAGCCATGTGAAGGTGAGGGCCTTTGACGGTTCACAGAAGGATGTCATCAGAGAAATTCTTTTGGCCTTGCAAATCGGGGCCGGTCGAATTTTCCATATTATTTCAAGTAATGGATATTTCTTCTTCGTACAGCTTGCTGTTGGGAAGGCCCTGGATACAACCGCTATAAATAGGGGCTTTTAATGCCTTCACCTAACACACGAAAAAAGCATACCGAAAAATATACACCAACTACACCTAACATTTCTGAAGAAACTAAGACACAGTAAATTGTTGCTTAGGTCTTTTCGTTTAAGATTTCGAGTTTTCACTCCACCTCTGCTTCTCTCTTTATTTTGGTTCTGAATTTGTCACTGATTAAAAGCTGAGTTTTTGGTTCCTAAACGGCTAACTTGAACACTCGTTTGGTTTGTTGTCCCAAAGAAGGTAAAACTTTGACCTTGTTTTTCTTTTGCTAGTCTAAACTCCTTAATATGAACTGCTTTACTATTTTTGTTGAATGATGTTATTAGCAATATGTTTTTGTTTCTTTAACTATTTTGTGTGTGTATTGATGATTGGTAAGTTGTTTTTGCACTCATGAACCTCTTTAAGTTATTGAAATTAGGATTACATGTTGATATTGATATACATCTGATGATTCATGTTTCATGTTAACTTTGAAAGAGACTAAAAAACTTCTTAACATTCCTAATACCTAGTTTCTGACCTTTTTAATGATTCTATTAGCACTACTCTGATTGCTATTCTAATCTGCTGTGAATGCCACTTTGTAGTTCCCTTAATAGTCCAGATGTAAGCAAAGTATGAATCACTTAGTGTTGAGAACTAACTTGTTACCTTAGTTCAAAAATACTAACTCGTGATCTTCTAGCTTGTTTTATCTCTTGAATATGCTTCTGTGATTCTGTTAATTGGTTGATTAAAATTATGACTGTTTATGTGAACATGTACTATGCTATTTAGATCCTTGTATCACTTTTGTGTAAGTTCTGAGATTAATTTACACTTCATCTAAGTCCTGAAGTAAGGGTGAGATGTATTTAGTTTATGATGACACATTTGTTTAACTAAAATATTGTTGCTAAGCTCCATTATACCTGAAACCATATCCCAGACATGCTTAACATATTTTCCCAATGTGATGATACTTTTATCCTTTTCCTCAAGCTAACATGGTGATACTGTCAATAATATTTTCATAATATGACTTCTGCTAGTTGTCCTTTGTGTGTCTTTTTGTGATCCTGTACTTATTTGATTCTTCAATGCTTTCTGCTTGCCCTCTATGACCATGATTATGTGTATATTGCCCGTAGAGCTTCACGGAGCCCATATAAATTAACCAAATCTAGTTTATGAACTTTGAATGAACCTGCCTTTATTGCTTGAGTATAACATCAAGATTTGCTTTCTACATGGATTGGCATAAAGGTAAAACTTTCTAGAAAGGAATAATCATGTTCTAAACCTTAGGGTAAGCAAGACTGTTAGCTTAAGATTTGTTGGAGGTTGAATCTGATGTTATGCATCTCTTACCCTGTTAATGTCCTTTAGGAATCTTAATTATGGTCCTTAGTTTGTATTTCTTTTGATGTGCTTCAAAAGTTCTAATTGAGGCATGTTAATCTACAATCTTGTTAACCTTTCTTAGAAGTTCTGATTTGAAGATATGAGTCTGTGATATTGTTAATATCTTTTAGAATTTCTAACGGTAGCTATTAATCTACGATTCAATTAACATTATTTAGGGATGATGATAGTTTGATAAAGATACCTATGTCAGTATATTTAGGAACTCAATTGATAGGTCAGCCTGCACCTCTGTTAATAGTCTTTAGATGTTTCTGTTGGAAGTTATTAACTTGTATACATATGTTAGAAGTTGAGATTTAAGCTATTAAAGAATGTTCCATATGCCCAGTACCTCATATGTTTAGGTGGTGCACTTACTTCATTCTTGAAATCTAGGATACACGCGTTTGAGTTCCTAACAATGACCTAATGATGCCTTTGCCTCTATATGTGAAACCGATTCTTTCAAGCATGTCTGGCATATCATTTACATTGTATCATATACTTTGTTAGATTGTGATTGCATTAGGAGGATTTGATATTTTCTGATTCTATAAGTATTTTGTATTGATTGTTATAAAAATGTATATGTATTTCTGTTGTATGGTACCACTATGGTGTTGGGATTCACATTGAGAGTGCCTCATTGGCACTTAAACCTGTGGGGAAGAGTGAATGTGAGTGGTTAGGGGTATTTGGGAGTAGCGTTTAGCTCTTTGTTGGGTTGCTCTCCCTGGCATAAGCACTGCCCGGGGCCTTGAGACCCTTGGAAACTTTGAAGTGTCAGGGGTCCAAACAGAGCCTTGACTTTGATTGGAACTCTACCCATAGCCTTTAATCTATTAACATTCATTACTCCTTTTAGGTTTAGTGTTTAATGGTAATGAAAGGTTTTCAATGAGAATCACTTTGCCATATGTGACCCCACACTAGTATAACTTTCATAAGTTAAATTATTATTGGTTATCATAATTATTTACTTATATTTCATGTATGGGTGTACGTATAGAGTATTATATCTAATGACCTTCTCCTTTTTTTTACATGTACAATCACTGGGCCTGCCGAGTTCTTAAAATACTCGGGTCCAAATTTTGTACCAGTGCACTTGGGGGTCTGAAGCCCACTATTGTCCGTTCTTGCTGTTCGCTAGGCCTGCCTCTTTGAGTCCCAAAACCAGAGTCCATACTCTTCCTTTACTCCTCTACTATTTACTGCTTTACTACTTTACAGCTTATTGTTTCACTGCCTTTGCTGTGTTATTGTTATTTTTCTATCTCTCACATGTATACAACAATTATCATATTTGATTAAAAGCTTTACTTTACCTCTTGAATCATGTAAATAACTTAGAAAAGCCCTAAAAGAACATAGGGTTAAAGGAACATAAGGTTTAATAGTAATTAGTTTCCATTCGTTAATCATATGCCACTCACGCTATTAATCTCTTATGTTTCACTGACATTTTATGAAGATTTTTGAAGCCAAAAATATCTTAGCAATGATAACAGTCCCTCTTTTCATAAACCAGAAATGAAATCCAAAATTAACCTTCTAAAAAGAGCGAATCTTTCTAAAAGCGAAGTGCTGCCACTAGCAAAAGGTTCTTAAACGTTTTCTTCAAATAGCCACATCTTTTAAGCACAAAGCGTTTTATAACTTAGCCCTTTCTCACATGTTTTATAAATACAAACATCATGCACATATTTTTAAACTCTTTCAATCATATATACCGACATTATTTTTAAGACTCCTCTATAAGCTCCCATCCTTTTAAAACTACACATCCCCATTGTAAGTATCTCGTCCTAATATATAGTAAGCCATACTCCTTTAGCACCAGTTAAGCAGAATACAAACAACTGATCCTTTGAATCTAGTCTAAGTCCTATGGAGGCTACCTCAGGTAGATTTTAAGGGGTGCCTAACACCTTCCCCTTAGAAGAACAATAACCCTTACCCACAATCTCACCGGTTAGCAGACCAATAAAGAATACGACTTTAGTAATTAAATAGGTACCATAGTATACCATTAAATATTAGGTGGCGACTCTCTTTCATCAACAACAGAGAAATCACAAGTTGAATCTTGTTTTGACTAGTGCAAAATAGGGTGCAACAGCTATCATTACTTCTATGTCTCTCACATTGTCTGTTACCGTTGTGCATATGCACTTCCTTGTTCGTTATTGCTACATGTGTATGTCCCACCTTGCCTTTACTTTTATTGCATTTCATTCACCTAGTTGGTACTGTTACACGTATGCTTGGTGAGGAATAGATAAATGCACGAAGGGTGTTTTTGTGCCATTTGATTTGACATACCTTCATACATTTGGTGAGGATAAGATAAATCCACGAATGGTGTTGCCTTGCCATTTGATTTGATATCTTAAGTACATTCCTCATACCATGAAAGCTCGCGGATTTACCACTTTTGTTTGATGGCCATCGCTTTAAGGAAATGATTGGTTATGATATTAAGAAACAATGACCGTGATTTCTTCTAGTAATCATTTATTGCTTTGCATATTAGTTCTTATACTCTTTTCTGTTATGCTCTAATATTGTTCCTATTCAAATTCTACTACACAGGTTATATCAGTAAGTATATTTTAGCTAAAAAACCTCGTCACTACTTCACCTAGGTTAGTCAAGATAATTACTAGTTACATGGGGTCGGTTGTATTCATACTGCACTTTTGCATCTTGCATGCAGATCTTGGAGCTGAGATGCGGTGGACTATGGGAGCTGGCACTGAAGATGTACCTGCATTCCGGATTTAGCTACCACTTGTCCCTTGGCTAGTTTTAGATTGAAAGTCTATTTATGTACATTTCAAACAGAAGTTGCATTTATTTTACACCAGTTTTTTGTAAAAATCCAGTCGTAGTAACTCATGACTTGTACTACTAGTCCTTAGGATATTGTATGGAATTTAGTTCTATCATTTGTTGATCACTTGTATTTTAATAGAACTGTGTTGACTGTTATTGGGCTTACCTAACGGGTTAGGTTAGGTGCCATCACGACTAGTTAAATTTTGGGTCGTGACAAGCTGGTATCAGAGCACTAGGTTCGTAAGTTTTAGGAGTCATGAGAAAATATCTAGTAGAGTCTTGTGGATCGATATGATAACGTCCATACCTATCTTCGAGAGGCTACGAGGCATTTAGAAAACTTCCCTTTTTTCTTTCCTTGTCGTGCGATCTTGTTTCAACTTGAAATTGAGATTTTGATTGTTCCTATTTGTTCATATGCGATGCTGAGCACCAATTATCATTGTGCATCAATGACTGGTGATGTAGGGAATAGGCTGCAAAGGGTTGTGGATGCGTGATTACCATCGCAATGTGTTGTCTGGGCTTGATGTTGAACTACTGGTAGGTCTTTCAGTTGTTCATTTGTGGTACGAAGAAGATTCTTGTATCTGGTCGGTAAGTATCGACTTGGGAAGACTGGATGGTGTCCTAGTTGTTGTGATTATGGTGGGTTCATAGTAAGGTGTTGATATGAGTATAGACGAGGGGTTATCTCCTGCATGATAAGTTTGGAACTTGTGGTTCGTATGAAGTTTCCATTCGGTGGAATAGATATATTATCATTTCAGAGCATTTGGGAAAGGTTTCTTGACTATTGCAAGGATGGTTATGCACTTGGAAGAGTCATCAGAGTGTTCTATGACTAGTATTATATGAGTTTATGACGTATTCAGCTAATTAGCATTGCGGGATAGGGTAGCTATGAAGATATGGTATTGTGGATTACTAACGATGTGCTATATGGCTTCGAGCTAAGTGGGGGAGTCTGTTATCGACGATCGGATTTCATGGTCATGTGTTGTATCAGTTTTTGCACTAGGGTATGCTTGCGGGTTGGCTATGATTTGAGAAAGGCTTCATCGAGGGTGATTTCGAGCAAGGGATCAATGGATGTATGATGTAATATGCCTTACGGGTGAATAGGGATCTTGGGAATGATTGAGGTTTGATGCTCATTGCGGATGTAGTGTGCAAGGTAAAAAAAATCGCTTAGTTACGTCTTTTGATTATTCAGGTGTGGGTGAAATGCGAATTATCCGATGTCTATTTGCCGTGAAGTGGGGATTCAGAGCAAGGTAGATGACTATCGAAAGGGTTCTGATGAGTTCATGATTCATATGTGGAATTTGAGGATTTTTGAATTTGTGCATCGTTAGAGCTCGAGATCGGTAGTCAATGGTGACCAGATCTGTGGTATTTCTATATCAAGAATGATTCTACATGGCAATATTAGAGAAATGCAAGAAACGGCTTCGAATTCGTAGAAGGCTCCTTCAAAGCGAGCATGTCAAATTGAGTTACTTTGGGTTGGTAGTCTGCACAACTCGGTTGAGTTAGAGGATATCAGTTCTGATAACTTGATTATGTGATAACGAGTTTCGAAGAATTCACCATAGTTATGGCCACGGCTAGGAGTTGATGTTTTCTACAGGTATATTGTGTGTGGTGATGTCCTCCTGGATTGAGTTAAATAAAAGGTTCTCGGTTGATGAGGTGTTTAACTTGCTTGTGGTTCTTATGAGATTTTTTTATTTTCACAAGTTAGCATGAGAGTGGCGGTGCACCGTGTGGGAATGAAAGTTGTGAGTTTAAGGTTGCAGTTTAATTTTGAAGGGAAGGATATGAGTTCTTAATGACATGGATGATTTTAGATATTTAAGATAATGCTGGCACTATTTGATGTCGCCGGAGGAGAGTGCGCATTTTGATAGGTGCATCATGTTTTGACTTGTGAGCATTTGACTAGTGTTGCGGTGATCACCTAGGTTGGGCTTCTGAGGATCAGGTTTTGAAATATGGCGTAGAAGATCTATGTGGGTATTTTCTGTAAGATGATGGAGTATCAGAGATGTATCAGCCATTTGAGTTGCGGTGTTGAGATCAGATATGGAGATTCTAGTATTCATAAGGTTCAGAGGTTGGATGTCCTCGTAGGCAGAGTATTCCTATATTGCGGATTGTGAAGAAATATTGAGAATTGGATAACTAACAGTATGTGTTTTGGATAGGTTGCTATGGACATTTGGAAGGTTATTTACCTATTTGGAGAATGATCAATATTGGTTAGGGGCTATCTGTTGGCCTAATGAGAATGTGTTTTCTATATCTGATCGGGTTTGCTTACTCTTACACAATTGCTACTGTGGATATATCATCAGGCAAAATAGATGGTATTCGTGTAATGACCTGGCCGGTCGTTTCGAGAGATATAGCCCCCTTTTCCCCATTTCTACTTCTTTTTGTGTTATTCAGCTATATTATGTTATATCGGGTTAGTTGGTTCGGGACCGGAGTGGTTTTAGAGTGAATTGAGACACTTAGTCTCTTAAGTAGAAACTTAAATTGGAAAAGTCAATCGGATGTTGACCTATGAGTAAACGATCTCGGATTTGAATTCTGATGATTCCGTTAGCTCCGTTAGGTTATTTTAGACTTAGGAGTGCGTCCAAAATATGATTTGGAGGTCCGCGGTAGAATTAGGGTTGAATTGGCGTAATTGGAAATTTGGCGATTTCGGTCGGCAGTGAAAAATTTGATATCGGGGTCGGAATGGAATTCTGGAAGTTGGAGTAGGTTCGTAGTGTCATTTTTTATGTGTGTGCAAAATTTGAGGTAATTCGGACGTGGTTTGGTTGGTTTCGGCATTGGTTGCCGAATTTGGAAATTTAGTAGTTCTTAGGCTTGAATCTGAGGGTAATTTGATGATTTGGTATTGATTTGAGTGATTCGAAGGTTCGACTAAGTTGGTATGTTGATATATGACTTGTTGATATTTTTTGTTGAGGTCCCGAGGGGCTCGGGATGATTTCGGATGGGTATAGGGGAGTTTGGAAGTTGGAAAATGCAGTTGGAGCTGCTGTTCTGGTGTGTCCGCACCTGTGGATTGGGAACCGTAGGTGCGGATGGCATGTCGCAGATGCAGAAAATGGAGGCCTGGCATTGAGCGTAGGTGCGGAAGAGAGGATCGCACCGGCGAGCCCCCAGGTGCGAAGCTTGGCGTCTAAGTGACATTTGCAGATGCGCACCTGGGACCACAGATGCGAGTCCGCACCTGGGGCAAATCCTATATATCACACTTCGCGAATTTTGGTGCGTTCTTCACTATTTCTATAAGGTTTTGGAGCTTTTGGGAGAGATTTGAAAAGGGAATCAAGGGGGTTTCGTTGAGGTAAGTTACTTCAGCCCTAATACTTGTATATATGGTGATTTTCCGTTGCTTAATCATTGTAATTAGTGAAAATGAGGGGTTAGGGCTTGAAATTTTTAAGAGTTTAATTTAAGGATTTGAGGGGCCAAACGATGTCGAATTTTGATGAATTTGGTATGGTTAGACTCGTGAGTGAATTAACCTTCTAGTTTTGTAGATTTTGTCGGATTTCAAGATGTGGGCCCGGGGGCCGGGTTTGAGCCAATTTCGGATTTTGGTCTAATTTGATAGTTTTTCTTGTGGAATTCATTCCATTAGCGTATATTGATGGTATTGTACTGATTGTGAATAGATTCGGAGTATTTGGAGACCGAGTCCAGAGAAGAGGGCATCCCGGAGTAGGATTTTTACGCTGTTAAGGTAAGTAACATTTTTAACTATGGCTTTGAGGGTATAAACCCAGAGATTTGACATCACGTGATTATTTGGAATTGATACCCATGCTAGGTGACGAGCGTGTGGGTGTGCACCGCGAGGGATTGAGACTTGGTCCGTCCCGTGAGGCTGTGAGGCTGTGAGGCCTAATGACTATTATCTGTGGTTACGTGTTTATTTGTTGTTGAACTTGTTTGCCTTCATGTTAGAGATCATTCTTAGGCTTTATTCATGCTCACATTATTTGTACTCAGTCATAGAAATTATTGTACATATTTACCTCAGTCTCTATTAATTGCTAATACGCGGTGATACTTGATGTGGGCTGTGTTTCCTTATTTTTGATGATGGTGAGGCTAGTGAGGTTTTGCACGACAAATACATTTATAGCAAGCAAATGATATTTGTCACGACCCAATTCCATTATACGCCGTGATGTCGCCAAACAACGTTGTTAGACAAGCCAACACTGACTAACTAGTGATTTCCCGCTTAGTTAAATTTGTAAACGATAGCTTTTTCCTTATTTTAAAAAAATGATTTAGGAGTTTGCAATTTTAACATAAATAAATGAAAGCAATTAGTACTAATCGTAATTATATGAGCAAACCAAAACCATAAGTCTACTAGTGTGTGTGCCAAGACCTGTTATCACAAGTATGTGGGCAATCTATGAGAATATACAAAATAATGCTAGTCTACTGTCTGAAAGGAAATAGACGGAAAATAAAAGAACATAAGAGAGACTCCAGCTGCTGCAGAACGGCTCAAAAGGACAGCTCACCGGGAAGTCTCGAGCTGGGAAATCAGTCTACGCGCTGGACTGGTGGCCAGATGCACCTGCCTCAAATCCTGTACAATCAAGTACAGAAGTGTAGTATGAGTACATAAAAATATGTACCCAATAAGTATCTAGTCTAACCTCGAAGAAGTAGTGACGAGGGGTCGATTTCGACACTCACTAGGGCCAACAATATAATAATATCTGATTCTAAATAAGCATGATACACAGAACTAACAATAAACTCAAAACAAGAAATAACTGTACAGTTCTTCCATCATCTCTAAGAAACCAAAATACTTCCTTCATTTTAATCAAATGATCTCTAAAATAGTAAATTTATACCCATTATAAAAAGGGCTTCCACTTCTATTATCACACACAAATTCCACCGAGGACGTTCGGCCCGATCCAACATGAAAAGGTAAATTGTGCACTGCCGAGGGTCTAACGGCGCAAATAATAGATGCATCTATTAACCTGCCGAGGCGAACAACCAGCTCCCATGCGAGTAGTGGAAATAGTCACCCCGCTCGCGAAATATACTTGCGACGCGGTTAAATATAAATATAACGTAATTTTTCTCAATTCTTTTCAAAATATTAATTTACCTGAAAATTTTGAAATCTTGAAAATCCTCAACTTAGTTCCATTCAATGCAAATAAATAATTATGTTCAGATAGGAGCGTAGCATCTCCCTGACCTAGTCATACCGTGGTTGCCGTAGAATATGTCATCATGGCTTTTCCTTTTTTCTGATATGTTCAGAGGATAGTTTTGTAATCCCGACCCTCATCATCCCCGGTAGCAATGGCAAGTTGTCTCTGGTAAGTCTGACACGTCACCGTAGGCCTTAATTGTACTATGATCATTGGAGTCCTTTGAGGTGTTACCCTTGCGGACTCTGCATTTTCTATCATGACAATGGTTCTTTTCAAATCATATTCTTCATCTAAGGCAATCATGTTGACCACCTAATTCCGATGATTGGTTAGTGGATTGCGATTCACATTGGGCGGAGTCGGAGTGCACTAAATGGCTCCGCTTTTGATCAATGTTTCAATTTCATTTTTCAACTTAAAAAAATCTTCAATATCATGCCCATGCACGTTTGAATGGTACACGTGCCTTTTGGTTGCATCAAAATACTTTGAGGGATACTCAAGAACCCTTCTTTCCATTGGATTATCAATCTTGCTCTCTTTAATCTTTCAAACAGATGAGCCAGAGGCTCATCAATCGGGGTATAATATCTATGGGCCCTTTATTCAAAATTTGGGTGAGGGCGTAGTGCATAAGTGGGTCAGTTTTGATGATTGGTGGTTTGGATATGAGCATATGGTCGTTGTGAGTTCGGGTTGTTATAGGCTCGAGGTGGGTTATATTGAGGTTGGGGGTGGTAATATGGATGTGTGTTGTAGAGTGGAGCATAGACAAATAATGATACTTCTTCCTTTTTCTTCTTCCTGCTACCGATTGACCCTGATTGGATTGCCTTGCTAGCTGCTTGCAGTGCAGCCATGGATTGTAATTTGCCAGACTTTATACCTTCTTCTAAGAAATCTCCCATTTTGACCAGTTCGTGAAATTTTTGTACCATCTTACCCATCATTTTCTCAAAGTATATCCCTTTTTGGGGCCTGATGAAATACTTAGTAAATTCACTGTCGTCCAACGGAGGTTGTGCCCTGGCAGTTTCTGATCTCCATCCACGTGCATATTCTTGGAGTGACTCGAACGACTTCTTTTGCAGGTTTACCAATGCGAACCTATCGGGAGTGATCTCTGTGTTGAATGAAAAGCGATTCATGAAATCTTCCGCCATGTCCTCCAGTTTCGAGTATCTTATCGAGTATACCAAGTAAGTGCTTCCCCTGTCAGGCTTCTTATGAACAACTTCATCCTCAGCTTCTCGTTCATTCCCACTCCAACTAACTTGTCACAATATTCCCTCAAATGTGTATGGGGATCACCTGTCCCATCGAAGATATCGAACTTTGGAGGCTTGTACCCTACTTGCATATCCATATCCAGATGGATACACAAATCCTCATAGTCCAGACTTTCACTTCCCCAAGCGACTTAGAGGTTCTTCATATGTTTTCTCAAGATTTGTAATTGTTCAGACACTGACTCCTCCTCCTTACGGCCAGATTCCCTTTCCTTCTCGGTGTAATGGTTAATCTCATAAGGCACCCTGACCGTGACAGGCACTGTATAGGTAAGTTTGGAAACGACATATACAGGAGGAATATATCGCTCATATGCAGTAGTATGTGCCACAAGTATGTGCTGATTTTGGTGAATGGCAAAGGTGACTCCGTCACGAGAAGGGATGTGATTGTGTTGGTAGTAACAGGTGGGTTTTGTTGTGTTTGAATGTAATGTGGTCCGTAGGGAGTGTGGATTGGAGGATTTGGTGGGTTTGCAAGGGTTACTGGAGGTATGATTTGTGTGGTGGGGACTGAAGTCGGAGTGTTGTAATCCCGGCGTGAGGTAGAAGGAAAGTGGTTGGGAATTGAATCCAGAGAGGGGAAATGAGGTGGTTGTAGAAGCGTTGTCACGGCCAGATGTGCTAGTTTCCTGATATGTTGTACTTTCTCCCTTAAAGATTCCATCTCCTGGGCCATCCTGGCCATATGTTCATTATTCCATATATCGTCCTTCTCTCCAAATCACCCCGAGCTATCGGCTATGACTAGAGTATGTTCGGTCGGGTTTTCTGTAGCAGACATCTTCCCCCTTGTTCTTAAGTTGTACAGTGGTTCTGCCAGCTTTGGATCGACACAAACCAACTTTTTTTTGGGAATAATAATAAAGTAAGAAACGAAAGATAAGAAAAAGAAACAAAAGCTAGTTTCCTCATTTATACAAGTAAAGGATCACATAGAGCAGTTAATTCACGTATTCACGCAAGCACTGTTTCCTAGAATTCGTGGGACCTCTCATTGCCTGAGGTAGGTCTAAGTCGAGAATATTTGACAGATTTATCTCCGAAGAAAGTTTTATTTTCATTGATAGTGTTTGGATTGAGATAAGTGGGAACATAGGTTACATCATTGTTTCCAGCATTCACAGAACTGCATGGGCTTGAACAATTTTCCCTTAGGAAAAAAAAAATTGGAGATAAAGATACAAAGTGGGAAAGTGGGAAAATCAACCAACTTCTAGCAACCATCCCCAAAATCATTCCCTATCTCCTCTTTCTCTTCTGGCTTTTCCTTGGATCTTTTTCAAATTCATATTCATCATTATTGAACTCAATTTCTTCCTCTATATATTTCTCCGGCTATGTATGTGATTCTATCTGGATGCACTCCACTACTCAGTCATCATCATCAGCAGGTGGCAGCATATGGTCAATGGATCCTAGGACCACTCGATGGTGCATCGAGGTAGTCACAAGGTAATGTGGCAGGGTCTCATGGTAGGTTTGCAAAGCAGCCATTGTGTCCTCCATCAAGGCTATGTCCTCTCTGCTTGGTCGGGCTAGCTCATCTTCCTCATTGATCCAAACATAATACTCCGTAGTGCATCACGAGTTTTGACCCATTGGCATTGTGACCAAATCATTCCACTTTTCATAGAGGCTTCTTATCCTTGGTATTTGAATCTGTCCATTGTACTAATCCTCGAATAGCGCTGTCCTCATCCATATAGGCATATTCTGGATCAACCCCAACTTTCTGAGAACCCGTAGGGGTGAGTATTGCTGGATGCCTCAAGTCCTATCAACTTAATGAAGTATTTTTGAGGAGTCCTTAGGATTGCCCTCCCACCTAACCATGACAGCTTCCAATTGACCGATTCTCCACTTAGATTAGTCAACATTTCTCTCCACTCTTCTTGCCCATGTGGGGAGACCCAATGTCTCATCCTCTTGTTGTGACTGCGGATCATGTTGCTGACGCCCACAAAGTAGTCGATTGTGGCCTCTCACTGGAAGAAATGCTCTGTGGCCCAAATCTGAAGTAGTAGGTTACATCTTTTAAAGAAATCATACCCTCGTGCACAAGTAGATAAAGCCCTTATAATATTAGCTAACACCATTGGTAGCAAAGTAGCTTGAAGGTCGCCACAGAATGTCGCCAGAATCATGGGTAACAAGTTGATATTGATCCGGCCTCTTCTTTGTGGGAAAACCAACAATCCTAATAGAGCCAGTGAGAAAGTTATAGGCCTGAAACTCTCACATGTGGCCTAATCATACTGAAATTCTCCCAAATACCATTTATAGCTTTCACGATGTCTGAAACTATCAAAAAGTTAATCTAGGCTCACCCATCCGTCCTCGATATTTCTCGAACCTCGACTGTTTGCCAGACCTAGAGAATCAAGAAACCTATAACTGAGCATGGTGACTGGCAATATCGGTTTCCTTCCTGTAAATGGCAGCTTCGTGAAACTAGTAACTTCTTCCAACGTCAGCACTAACTCACAATCAAAAAATTTAAATACCAACTTGGTCGGGTCCCAGAACTCTATCAGCAGGAGAGTAAGCACCTTGTCAGCTCGGATGTTTAACAAAGCGGTCAGTGCCCCCAGGTGTGTCTGAATTTCATCTCTGTGCTATCGGTGGATATTCTTCCACCACTGCTTCAGCTTGTGTGGTGCTCCCATCACCATATTGATCTCGGGGATGTTTTGGTTGATTTCCATTTCTGAAATAGGTAACTAAAGGATTTGTTAAGTGTTTTCTTCAGATCTTTAGGTGTCTCGTCAGGTTTGTTTGTCTTTCCACAGAAGTCATGTCGTTGGGTGCATGACCTGTTGACATTAGGGTGGCTTTCCTAATTGTGTGTCGATGCGAAGGACCGACTCACCTAAGGTTTATGAAATATTACCTATGTTTGCTAGATTAAAGTGTTTCCTACTTTTGAATTGGACTGAAGGCTGCGAGAAGTTATGTCAGTTGACCTGACAAAGCCATTCTCTGAAACTAAAGAGTTTTGAAAAGAAGGTTCGCAGGGGTGTAAAAGACAACCCTTGCATGCCATTGTGTGTGATAGTGCACGGCCAAGACTGTATGGGAAGAAGTGTGATGACAGTATATATAACACGGTAATAGATAAGGGTGTAACAGTAATACACATGATAATAAGCAGGCATAATGAGCAAGTAAAGCAGGTAAGCACGTAATTGTAAATTAAATACAATTAAAGCAATGTACAATCAAATCTAAGTTCCAAATCAGTCTAAGACTGCTAAGGTCAGAACCTAAGTGTGAAATCCCTAGCAAAGTCGTCATGTTGTTGCACCCTATTTTGCACTAGTCAAAACAAGATTCAACTTGTTGTTTCTCTGTTGTTGATGAAAGAGAGCCTCCACCTAATATTTAAAGGTATACTAGGGTACCTATTTAATTACTAAAGTCATATTCTTTGTTGGTATGCTAACCGGTGAGATTGTGGGTAAGGGTTCTTATTTTTCTAAGGGGTAGGTGTTAGGCACCCCTTAAAATCTACCTGAGATAATTCCATAGGACTTAGACTAGATTCAAAGGATTAATTATTTGTATTCTGTTTAACTGGTGCTAAAGGAGTACGACTTACTATGTATTAGGACATGACATTTACAAAGGGGATGTGTAGTATTAAAAGGATATAAGCTTATAGAGGAGTCTTAAAAATAATATCGGTATATATGATTGTAAGAGTTTAAAAATATGTGCATAATGTTTGTATTTATAAAACATGTGAGAAAGGGCTAATTTATAAAACTATTTGTATTTAAAAGATGTGGCTATTTGTGTAAAAATAATGAAACGAGGGTAGGGGTGGCATGTGGGCCGGTCCGGTCCCAAAATGGGCCAAGTGGGCCGGTCTCGTGGGCCGCGGTCCCGGGCCGGTCCCGGTCCCTAAATAAACGGGCTTAGCGGTCCCGGGCTAAACGGTCTTTTTGTAAAAACCGGTCCGGGACCAGACCCACGAACTTATGGTCCCGAGCTAAGCGGGCCGGGCCCGCAGGCTAAGTTTGTTAAGTGGGCGCAACGGCTAAATAGTGATTTTTGTTTTTAAAATTAAATAGAAATTAGAGACAAAAAGATGTTAAAAACATATCTAAGGCAATGCCTTATAAATTTATTATAGAATTGTCACCTAAATGTTTTAATTCAAATTTAAAGACAAAAATATTGTAAAAAGATATTCAAAGTAATGCGTTGTAATTTTATTATAGCATTAAAAAAATATAGCAATATTGTTCTTAGTCTTCCTCCCCCCTATGGAATGAGCACAACAAGGTGCTAATACTACCATTGAAAAGAAAACGAAACTAATCAAGATGTGCCAAAATACAACTTACATAATACATACTAATTTTTGTTCATATAAGTTACATGGCATCTCTTACAAACTTCATAAATCCTTCAAGGTTCGAATAAAGTAAGCAATAGTAGCAAGTATAGAAGAAAATTAGAGAGAGATTGTGATAGACTGATTGTAAGAAAAATGAAAGAATGAGGGGGTATTTATAGTTGAAAATAGGGAAAAGTGTAATTATAAAAAGTTTGGAGGTGGGGTGGGGGTGTTAAATGGCTATTTTCTAAATAGCCAACGACTACTTTTTAAAGCCCAACAACTCTTTTTTTAAATAGCCAAATGGCTAGTTTTTTTAAAAAACATTTACCATTGGGCCCGTTTGGCCCGCCAAGGGATCGGTCCGGTCCCGGTCCCTTGACGGGTCAAATGGTCCCGGTCCTAACGGTTCCTACTCAAGAACCGTCGTACGAGACCGGCCCAAGCCCACCTCTAGCGTTCCTACCTGTCCCGACCCACTTAGCCCACGGTCCCGGGCCCAGACCGGCCCACTTGCCACCCTTAAATGAGGGTGTTGTAAGAAAATGAGTCCAAAATTTACCTTAGCTTTCAAATCTCAATTTTGAAGAAAACGTCTAAGAACCTTTTGCTAGTGGCAGCACTTCGCTTTTAGAAAGATTCACTCTTTTTAGAAGGCCGATTTTGGATTTCATTTGTGGTTTTTGAAAAGAGGGACTGCAGTCATTACTAATCTATTTTTTGCTTCAACAATCCTCATAAAATGTCAGTAAAACATAATAGATTAATAGCATGAGTGGCATATAATTAATGAATGGAAACTAATTACTATTAAGCCTAATGTTCCTTTTAACCCTATGATCTTTTAGGGCTTGCCTAAGTTGTTTCGATGATCCAAGAGGTAAAGTAAAACATTAAATCCAATATGATAATTGTTGTATAAATTGGAGAGATAGAAAAACAACAAGAATGCAACAAAGGCAGTGAATCAGTAAGCTGTAAAGTAGTAAAGCAGTAAATAGTAGAGAAGTAAAGGAAGAGGATGGACTCTGGTTTTGGGCCTCAAAGAAGCAGGCCCAGCGAACAGCAAGAACGGACAACAGTGGGCTTCAGACCCTAAGTGCAATGGTATAGAATTTGGGCCCAAGTTCTTTTAAGAACTTGGCAGGCCCAGTGATTGTACATGTAAAAAACAAAGGAGAAGGTCATTAGATATAATACTCTATACGTATACCCATACATGAAATATAAGTAAATGATTATGATAACCAATAGTAATTTAACTTATGAAAGTTATACTAGTGTGGGGGTCACATATGGTAAAGTGATTCACACTGAAAACCTTTCGTTGCCATTAAACACTAAACCTAAAAGGAGTAATGAATGTCAATAGATTAGAGGCTAAGGGTAGAGTTCCATTCAAAGTCAAGTCTCTCTTTGGACCCCTGACACTTCAAAGTTCCCAAGGGTCTCAAGGCCCCAGGCAATACTTGTGCCAGGGAGAGCAGCCCAACCAAGAGCTAAACGCTACTCCCAAATACCCCTAACCACTCACATTCATTCTTCCCCACAGGTTTACGTTCCAATGAGGCACTCTCAATATGAATCCCAGCATCATAGTGATACCATACCATATAAATACATATACACTTTTATAACAGTCAATACAAAATACTTATAGAATTAGAAAATAACCGATCCTCCTAATGCAATCACAATCTAACAAAGTATATGATGCGATGCACATGATATGCTGGACATGCTTGAAAGAATCAGTTTCACATATAGAGACAAAGGCATCATCAGGTCATTGTTAGGAACTCAAACGCTTGTATCCTAGAATTCAATAAAGAAGTAAGTGCATGGCTTAAACATATGAAGTTATGGGCACATGCACAGTCCTTAATAGCTTAAGTCTCAACTTCTAACATATGCATAGAAGTTAACAACTTCCAACCCAAATATCTAAAGACATTTAACAGAGGTGCAGGCTGACCACAACAATTGAGTCCCTAAAAATACTGATAGAGGTATCTTTATCAAACGATCATCACCCATAAATAATGTTAACTGATTTGTAGTTTAATAACTACCGTTGGAAATTCTAAAAGCTATTAACAAGATCACAGACTCATATCTTCAAATAAGAACTTCCAAGAAAGGTTAACAAGATTGCATATTAACATGCCTCAATTAGAACTTCTGAAGCACATCAACAAAAATACAAACTAAGGACCATAATTAGGATTCCTAAAGGACACTAACATGGTTACAGATGCATAACATCAGATTAAACCTCCAACAGAATCTTAAGCTAACAATCTTGCATACCCTAAGGTTCATAACATGATTATTCCTTTGTGGGAAATTTTACCTTTTGTAATGAAATAATAAAGAAGAATATTGCAAAGAGAGAGAGAGAGAGAGAGAGAGAGAGAGAGAGAGAGAGAGAGAGAGAATTCTTATTGATTTGGAATGAATTACAATGGATTAGAACCCCTTTATTTATAGGAAAAAAGTGACTTAGCTACCAAGTAATAATTCTTAAAATCTTTATAAAATATAGACATTCACCTTAAAAATAATTCTATTTATAACACTCCCCCTTGAATGTCTATTCAATAGATAATGTGCCTCGTTAAAACCTTAACTAAAATAAAACACAGTGGGAAAAACATTCTAGATAAGGAAAAAGAGTACATATGTTTAGAAATACGCCTTTTGGTTGCTTCATTAAAAACCTTGCAAGGAAAACCTAGTTGGACAAAATCTTGTAAAGGAAAAAGAGTACAACGCGTATTAACTCCCCCAATCTTGTACACTAGTTACTTGAAGGTTGATATTGGCAGAGATTTGGTGAACAAATCAGCCATATTATCACTTGAACGAATCTATTGCACATTGATATCACCATTGTTTTGACGATAATGTGTGAAAAATAACTTTGGTGAAATGTGTTTTGTCCTATCTCTTTTTATGAATCGTCTCTTCAATTGGGTTATGCATGCTGAATAGTCTTCATAAAAAATTGTGGGTAGTTTGTCACACTTCAAACCATATTTTTTCTCGAATAAGATGTATTATAGACCTCAACCATACACATTCTTGACTTGCTTCATGAATAGCACTTATCTCAACATGATTAGATGAAGTAGCTATGATTGATTGTTTAGTTGCTCGCCAAAATATGGAAGTGCCTCTACATGTAAACACATAGCCTGTTTGAGATCGAACCTTGTGTGGGTCGGATAAATACCCAGTATCGGCATAACCAACAAAATTGGGACAACAATTATTGCCATAAAATAATCCCATATTGGTAGTCCCATTTAGATACTGCAATATGTGTTTGATTCTATTTCAATGTCTCCTTGTAGGAGTAGAGTTATACCTTGCTAAGACATTAACTGGAAAAGTTATGTCAAGCCTTGTAGTATTAGCAAGATACACTAATGCACCCATTGCACTAAGATATGGTACTTCAGAACCAAGTAACTCTTCATCATTTTCTTGAGGCCGGAATAGATCCTTATTCACATCAAGTGATCGAACAACTATCGGAGTACTTAAAGGATGTGCTCCATCCATGTAAACCCATTTCAATACCTTTTTTGTGTAGGCAGATTGATGAAAAAAATCTTGTTTGCCAAATGTTCAATTTGCAAACCGAGACATAATTATATCTTTCCGAGATCTTTCATTTCAAATTCCTTCTTTAAATAATCAATTTCCTTTTGAAGTTCTGTAGGAGTTCCAATAAGGGTTATGTCATCGACATACACGGCAAGTATAACAAACTCTGATGTTGTTTTCTTTATAAAAACACACGGACAAATGACATTATTTATAAAACCTTCCTTCAATAAATACTCACTAAGGCGGTTATACCACATTTTTCTAGATTGCTTTAGACCATACAAAGATCTTTGCAATTTGATTGAAAATATTTCTCGAAACTTTGAATTATGTGCTTTAAGCATTTTAAATCCCTCAGGAATTTTCATGTATATCTCACTATCAAGTGACACATAAAGGTAGGCTGTAACTACATCCATTAAATGCATATCAAGCTTTTCATGGAAAGCAAAACTAATGAGATAACATAACATTATAGCAACCATAACAGGAGAATACATCTCTTTGTACCTCATTTCCTTCATTCCTTTTTCGTACAAAGGCCCATTTATAGCCAACAGGCTTAACACAATTAGGTGTTTGGACTACAGGCCTAAAAACTTCACGTTTCGCAAGTGAATCCAACTTGGATTAGATTGCTTCTTGCCATTTTCTCCAATCACATCTCTGTCGACATTATCCAAGAGATTGAGGTTCAAGATCCTCACTATTTTACATTATTATGATCCAAAATCCCACCGCAGGCGTCGTGGTGGCACTTAGTATCTAAGACTAGGTAATCCAAGTACAATTACATTTCAAGCCATTTCTTTTTTTTAAATCATATAATTTAATACAACCTCCCAAGACTGGTAATTCTGAGTCACGAACTTTAACTGAATACATGAAATGATCTCAAGGATCGAACACTCAATACTGTTTGAATAATAATTAACAGTACAATAAAATGAAAAGACTCCAAGGAATTGCGACGACCACGCAGCTCTACCTTGAATCCTTGCGATCTCACTTTAACTCTGTCCGAGTCCGATAGCTCCAATAAGTATCCAGTAAGTATCAAGACTAACCTCAGTGGAGTAGAGACGAGGTACAGTCAAGACACTCACTAGTTTTATAACTTGTACAATATGATATACAAAATAATAGGAAACAAATAACAATAAGGGCAACACAAATCAACCAGTGATATGCACAGCAGGGCAACAAGAACACCATTAAGATCGCTCAACAAATAATAAATACAAGTACACCCAATTAAATCAAGTCTTTCAAATAAATATATTTCACATATATTCTTCCAAATAACTCTCTTTCAAATATACTTTCATCAAAGAAATATCTTTCAAATATAATTCTTTCTATAAAACTCTTTCAAATATAGTTTCCTTCAAATACTACTTTTTGAATAAAAATTCTTCCAAATAAATATTTTAAATATAATTCTTTCAATTAAAAGTCACCATGTGACACCTCATTTCATAATCATACAAATACAGGTCTTAGCCCACTTTTATATTTCCACAGCACTTCGTGCCCATAATTAAATCATCATATTTTTCCGGCACCTCGTGCCCACTTTTCATATCGCTTCTGCACGAACAGTTCATGTGCCAATAATAAAACCATTATATTTTCCCCGGCACTTCGTGCCCACATTTCATATCTCAACTGCACGGACAATTCACGTGCCAATATCATCATTATTTACTCACGGCACCTCGTGCCCACATTTCTTTTCATAATCCGCCTGGCAATAGCCACAGGCTCCCAATTTCAACATAAATCAGACTATTATCAATTTACCAACAAGACAAATTGCGCAAGGTATAAAAATAAACACAAGGAAAATCACAACATCACATAAAAATCACCAATGCAACCACCCCACATCATCACATATCATCCCTTACAATAGCCACCCTTATCTCTCCTATAGCCACCCTTATCACTCCTATAATAACCTCCCTTATCCCTCCGCCCCGATAATATTAATAGCCACCCTTATCGCTCCTATAGCCACCCTTATTGCTCCGCCAGGACAATATCCCAACACACATAACAACAGTGAAATGCCTCTCTTATGCCCACATAATATCAACAGTGAAATACCACCCTTATATCCTCAAAATAATAACTCAATTAACACAACAATTTACACGGAATATTATCACAACAACGTAAGAAAATCAATTCATACCATAATTTGCCCAATGGCCACAACCAATTCCAACGATATAACAAAATCAATAAATTTCACAACAAATAGCCCAAGGCTCCACACAATGTATATAAAAACTCAAAAACAATCAACAGAGATAGAAAATAATTAGCATAGGGCAACGCCTTCATTAATTCAAATTTTGATAATTATATTAACACTTCTTCTTAAACTTACTTACTTAATTGTTTGCATAGGGAAAATACATAATGAAATTAAATTCCAAGAAATATCAAACTATCAAACTCACAGAATTCACATAAATATACAAGTAATATTCACATCAAATCATCCTATAAAAACAATTTCAATAAATGCGAATTGAGGCATGGCAAATGGATTGTTAAATAAATACCAACAATTATCCAATTTACTACACAATATACCCAAGACTTTAACTCAATAATTTTTTTACATATAAGCCCGAGTACGTACTCGTCACCTCGCGTACACGGCTTTGCACATTTTACAAATGGCACATAAGACTTGATGCCTAAGGGGTAATTCCCCCACTCGAGGTTAGGCAAGATACTTACCTTTTTTGAAGTTATACCAATATTTCAAAATCGCCTTCTTGCTTGAATTGACCTCCGGACAGCTCAAATCTATCCAAATTAATTGTACAACTTCATTAAAATTCATCGGAAATAATTACGGATAATATAACGTCGACTTAAAAATTTATTTCAAAAAGTCAACAAAAGTCAACGTGGGGACCGCCTCTCGGAACCCGACATATTTTTTACGAAATCCGAATACCCATTCTGATACGAGTTCAACCATACCAAGTATCGAATTCCAATAACAACTCGACCTCCAAATCTTAAACTTTTGTTTTAGGAAGATTTTGCCAAAATCTTGATTTTTTCCATTAAAATCCGAATCAAACGATGAATATAACCATAGATTCATGAAATATAATTACTTTAGGATATAGAACACTTACCCTAGTCAAAGTCTTGAAGAACTCTTCCAAAATCGCCCAAAAACCGAGCTCCAAAATCTCTATCGAAAATGACAAAATGACCATTTTGGTCCTTAAATATTTCTGCCCAGTTTCGCACCTGCGGGCAAAAATGTCGCTTCTGCGAGAATCGCAGGTGCGGCCAATTACGCGCTTTTGCGCTTCCCATTCGCTTCTTCGCTCCAACTCTCACGTCCAGCTCTGCCCAGGTGCGCACTACTTTTTCGCTCCTACGCTCACGTCCAGCTCTGCCCAGGTTGATGTCCATCACTTCTGCGAGGTCGCTTCTGCGGTCAAGCTTCCGCAGAAACGATTACACCAAAATGTCCAAACTTCCAGCAGCTCTAGATGTCCAAAAATCGATCTGTTAGCCATCAGAAATCCACCCGAGGCCCTCGGGACCTTAACCAATTATACCAACACATCCCAAAATATAATACGAACTTAGTCGAGGCTTCAAACCATGCCAAACAACGCCTAAACTTGTATATTTTGCGTCAAAAAGTATCAAATCAATCCGGAATGACTTTAAATTTTGCACACAAGTCATAAATGATGTAATGGAGCTATGCCAATTTTCGGAATCGAAATCCGACCTCCTTATCCAAAATTTCACCTTCGGTCGAACTTTCTAAAATCTTCTATTTTCCAACTTTCGCCAAAATGTGTCTAATTGTCCTACGGACTTCCAAATCCAAATCCGGTCACAAGCCTAAGTTTGAAATCACCATACGAAGCTGTTGACATCATCAAAGTTCCATTCCGAGATTGTTTGCTCAAAAGTCAACTCTCCGGTCAACTCTTTCGATTTAAGCTTCTAAATAAGAATTGTTCTTCCAATTTAATTCCGAATCTTCCGAAAATCAAACTCGACTCCACCCGCGGGTCATAATACATATTACACATCTTCTCGAGACCTTATGTCACTGAACGGGACGTTAATTCTTAAAACGATAAGTCGGATCGTTACATGTATAATGCTAGATGCAACATTGTATGAAAAGACATAATCCACCACTATATCCAATCGATTCAAATTTCTCTCAATATCGATTGGGTTTATTGATAGTTCCTTATTTTCTTGAGTCTCAGGCTTAGTGATTTCCTCATGAATCTCATGATTGGTTAAATCATGGATTTCTTCATGAGACTCTTTCGTCGTGTCATCTTGATCATTTGTTTTCCTTTTTCTAGGATTTCGATCCTTAGAACGCAATGGTCTGCCATATTTTAGGCGTACTTTTGAATCATTAGCTATGACACAAGAAGATTGTCTAATTGGGACATCAATATGGATTGGAACATTCTCTACAGAGATATGTGATTTTGTTATCCTTTTCATATCTGTAAATGCGTCTGGCATTTGATTTGCTATTTTCTCCAAATTAAATAATATTTTACACTTTTTTTCACAAATAGAGGCATGTGGATCAAGATGAGACAATGATGGATTTTTTCACAAAGTTTCCCGTTTGGTTTCGCCAATTTCTCCCCATAATATTTGGAACATTGTCTCATCGAATCGACAGTCTGTAAATCGAGCAGTAAATAAATCTCCCGTTAGTGTTTCGAGGTAGCGAATAATGGACGGCGATTCAAACCCAACATATATTCCTAACCTTCTTTGGGGACCCATTTTGGTGCGATATGGCGGTGCTACAGGCACATATACTACGCATCCAAAAATTCTTAAATGGGATATATTAGGTTCATGACCCAAAACTAATTGCAACGGAGAATATTTATGATAATTTTTCGGTTTGAGACGAACTAGCATTACTGCATGCAAAATGGCATGACCCCAAACAGAAGTGGGCAAACTCATTTTCATGAGTAACGGTCTTGCTATCAACTATAGACGTTTAATCAAAGACTCTGCAAGGTCATTTTGAGTGTGATCATGAGCTACTGGATATTCCACTTTTATCCAAATTGATAAGCAATAATCATTAAATGCTTGGGAGAAAAACTCAACAGCATTATCAAGTCGAATAGACTTAATTGGATTATCAGGAAACTGTGCCCGTAATCGAATTATTTGTGCCATTAATTTTGCAAATGCGAGGTTGCGAGATGATAATAGGCACACATGAGACCATCTAGAAGATACATCTATTAAGACCATAAAATATCTAAACGACCCACTAGGTGGTTGAATAGGTCCACAAATGTCCCATTTTATACGTTCCAAAAACACAAGGGACTCAATTACAACCTTTGTTACTGATGGTCTAATAATTAACTTGCCTTGATGACAATAAGTGTAAGAAGATTCATTATTTAAAAGAATCTTTAAATTTTTTAATGGGTGCCCATTTGATTTTTCTACAGTTCGTCTCGTCATAATTGATTTAGGATGTCTCAATCGATCATGCCAAAGTACAAAATTATTTGAATGAGTAACCCTTTGGTTTACGATAGAATGTGCCTCAATTGCACTAATTATTGTCCAATACAGGCCACAAGATAAAGATGAAAACTTCTCAATAACCCTTTTCTGGCCAGATACATTCTTGGTAACGATGAGATATTCAATATTATTCTCATCTATTGTCTCAATATTATATCCATTTCGACAGATATCTTTAGAACTCAACAAGTTCCTTCTGGACTTGGAGGAAAATATTGCATTTTCTATGATAAGTATTGTTCCCCTAGGCAGAGTTATAGTAGCTCTTCCAAAGCCTTCAATTAAATTACTACTACCAAAAATTGTAGTAACATGTGCCTTACACATACTTAAATGAGAGGAATATTTCTTCTCTTTGAATATTCTATGTGTCATACATGAAACAATTAAACAAATAGTTTTACAATTAGATTTTGATCCAAGTTTTCTTTGTGAGATATCCATATTTTCTTCCTATGGTTTGACATACAAATAAATATACGAATAAACATTAGTATTTTCAGAGGAAGAAGGAAATAAACAATGTTAAATCAATAATTCAATTATGTTGTCACGACCTAAAATCCTAACATGTCGTGATGGCTCTTATCATGGTACTAGGCAAGCCGACATTTGGAATTAATTCCAACACCTTAACCAGAAATGAATTTAAAGCAGTTTAAATAATAAATGTTATCATAAGATAGGGATAGAAACCCAAAACACAACGCGGAAGTTTCCAACTATCGGAGTGTCACAGAGTACATGAGCATCTATACATCACAAGTCTGGAAACACTGTCTAATAACGTCTGAAACTAAATACAACAAGTGGAAAGATAGGGAAGGAGAGACAAGGTCTGCGAAACGCCGGCAGCTACCTCGGAATCTCCAAAAGATCAACTGTATGCTAAAATCAACACCCACCATGTCCGAAAACACATGGATCTGCACACGAACTACAGAGTGTAGCTTGAGTACAACCAACTCACTAAGTAACAAGACTAAATAAAGAACGGAAAGCACTGACGAGCTTCACAGTCAAAGTTCAATTACAGTGATTTTAACATAGGAAAGTAGACATGCTTTCAAGTTCTACATTTAAAGCCAAAATAATTAATTCATGTCAAATTCAACTGAAACAAAAGATAATACCTCTTAGAAATTTCAAGACAGTGATATATGTCAGCTGAAGTGCAACAGAAATGAAAGTCAAATGCTGCCTCTCAGAGCAATAGTCACTTAGTCCTCCTATTCACTCCAACCTCACAATCATTCATTCCTCACAAACACTCATTCCTCTAAATCGCTTAGCACTCGGAACTCACACTTAGTAGGTACCTGCACTTTTTGGATGTGTGTACAGACTCCGAATGGGCTCTTTCAGCCCTAGCACTATAATCCGCCCGGACAACTCACGTCCAGTCAATCATTTTCATTTAAGGCTTTCACCTTGAGACTAGGTGTCTCATTTCATTCTGAAATCTCACCGGACCCGAACCGACTCCCCCGGCAAGTCACATAACAACTATAAAGTGCACAATGATAAGTAAATAGGGGAACGGGGCTACAACTATAAAAATGACGAGCCAGGTCGTTACATCCTCCCCCTCTTAAACAAACATTCGTCCTCGAACGGGTCTAGAAACATATCTGGAGTCACAAATAGGTGTGGATATCTTCTTTGCATCTCCCGCTCTGTCTCCCAAGTAACCTCCTCAACTGGCTGACTTCTCTATTGCACCTTCACTGAAACTATGTCCTTTGACCTCAACTTTCAAACCTGCCGATCCAAAATGGCAACCGGCTACACATCACAAGTCAAATAACCATCTAATTAAACCGTGCTGAAATCCAAAACATGAGACGGATCGCCGACATACTTCTAGAGCATAGAAACATGAAACACTGGATGCACACTCGACAAACTAGGTGGAAAGGCAAGCTTGTAAGCCACCTCCCCAATCCTCTGAAGTACCTCAAACGACCCAATATACCGAGGGCTCAACTTGCCGTTCTTCCCGAACCTCATAACACCCTTCATGGGTTAAAGCTTGAGCAATACCTTCTCCCCAACCATATAAGCAATATCACGGACCTTCATGCCGATATAACTCTTCTGTCTAGACAACGCCGTGCGAAGCCGCTCCTAAATTAATTTAACCTTGTCCAAAGCATCCTGAACCAAGTCAGTACCTAATAGCCTAGCCTCACCCGACTCAAACCAACCCACCAGATATCTACACCATCTCCCAACAAGGCCTCATATACAGCTATCTGAATGCTTGACTGGTAACTGTTATTGTAGGCAAACTCCGCAAGCGGCAAAAATTGATCCCAAGAATCCCCAAAATCAATGACACAAGCACGTAGCATGTCCTCCAATATCTGAATAGTGCGCTCGGACTGTGCGTCCATCTGAGGGTGAAATGTTGTGCTCAACTCAACCTCGGTGCCCAACTCTTGTTGCACGGCTCTCCAAAACTGCGATGTAATCTGCGTGCCCCAATCTGAAATGATGGACACTGGCAGACCGTGAAGGCGAACAATCTCTCGGATGTAAATCTCAGCCAACCGCTCTGAAGAATAAGTAGTACCAACTGGAGTGAAGTGCGCGGACTTGGTCAGCCGATCCATAATAACCCAAATAGCATCGAACTTCCTCGAAGTCTGTGGGAGCCCAACTACAAAATCGATGGTGAGCCACTCCCATTTCCACTCTAGAATCTCTAACCTCTGAAGCAATCTGCCCGGTGTCTGATGCTCATACTTCACCTGCTAACAGTTGAGACACCAAGCTATAAACCCCACTATATACTTCTTCATTCTTCTCCACCAATAATTCTACCTCAAGTCTTGATACATCTTCGCGGTACCCAGATGAATGGAATACTGCGAATTGTGGGCCTCCTCAAGAATCAACTCACGTAGCCTATCTACATTAGGCACACAAATCTGACCCTGCATCCTCAATAGTCCATCATCCCCAATAGTAACATCTTTGGCATTACCGTGCTGAACCGTGTCCTTAAGGACAAGCAAACGGGGACCATCATACTGGCGCTCTCTGATGCAATCATATAAGGAAGATCGAGAAACCATACAAGCTAGAACCCGACTGGGCTCCAAAACATATAATCTTACGAACTGGTTGGCCAAGGCCTGAACATCAACTGCAAGCGGTCTCTCGCCAACAGGAATGAATGCAAGGCTACCCATACTCACTGCCTTTCTACTCAAGGCATCGGCCACCACATTGGCCTTCCCGAGATGATACAAAATAGTGATATCATAGTCCTTTAGCAGCTCCAACCATCTCCGCTGCATCAAATTCAGATCCTTCTATTTGAACAAATGCTGGAGACTCCGATGATTTGTAAACACCTCACAAGACACACCGTAGAGATAATGCCTCCAAATCTTCAATGCATGAAGGATGGCGGCTAACTCCAAATCATGGACAATGTTGTTCTTCTCATGGGGCTTCAACTTACGCGAAGCATAAGCAATCACTCTACCCTCCTGTATAAAAACACATCCAATATTGATTCGAGAAGCATCACAATACACTGTATAAGAACTAGAAGCTGAAGGTAGAACTAGAACTGGAATTGTGGTCGAGGCAGTCTTGAGCTTCTGAAAGCTCTCCTCACACTCATCCTACCATCTAAAAATAACACCCTTCTGGGTCAATTTGGTCAAAGTCAATGCAATAGACGAGAAACCCTACATGAATCGACGATAATAACCGGCCAAGCCGAGAAAGCTCTGAATCTCTATAGCTGAGGACGGCCTGGGCCAACTTTGAACCGCCTCTATCTTCCTCGGATCCACCTGAATCCCCTCAATGCACACCACGTGCCCCATGAATTCCACTGAACTAAGATAAAACTCATATTTGGAGAACTTAACATAAA
Organism: Nicotiana tomentosiformis; assembly: GCF_000390325.3. Lineage (NCBI taxonomy): Eukaryota > Viridiplantae > Streptophyta > Magnoliopsida > Solanales > Solanaceae > Nicotiana > Nicotiana tomentosiformis. The sequence continues at coordinate 135,629,092 of NC_090813.1, forward strand.
GCTTCTCCTCCCTCAACCACTGCAACACAATCCTCAAATGTTGGGCAAGCTCCTACTAGGTACGAGAGTACAGTAGGATATAATCAATGAACACTATGACAAACGAGTAAAGATAATGCTGAAATACATTGTTCATCAGGTGCATGAATGTTGTTGGGGCGTTGGTCAGCCCAAAAGACAGCACGAGGAACTCATAAAGACCAAAACGGATCCTGAATATTGTCTTTAGAATATCCGAGTCAAGAATCTTCAACTGGCGATACCCAGACCTCAAGTCAATCTTAGAGAACACCCTCGCTCCCTGAAGCTGGTCAAATAGATTATCAATGCCCAGAAAATGATACTTGTTCTTGATTGTAACTCTGTTCAACTGCCTGTAATCAATGCACATTCGCATAGTACCATCCTTCTTTTTCACAAACAAAACTGGTGTGCCCCAAGGCAACACACTAGGCCTAATGAGCCCCTTATCAAGAAATTCCTAAAGTTGATCCTTCAATTCCTTCAACTTAGTTGGTGCCATACGATATGGAGGAATAGAAATGGGTTGAGTGCCCGACACTAAGTTTGTATCAAAGTCAATATCCCTGTCGGGCGGCATGCCCGACAGGTCTGCAGGAAACACATCCGGAAAATCTCGCACCACCGAAATAGAATCAATAGCGGGAGTATCACCACAAACATCCCTCATAAAGGACAAATAAGATAAACAACCCTTCCCAACCATCCGTTGGTGTAACAACCCGTCCGTTTGTTTTGAATATTATAAACCCGTTCCCCCCATTTACTACTCAATTTCTGCTTTACAGTTGTTTTATGAATTATCGGGTTAGTTGGTTAGGGTTCGGAAGGAATTCGGCGTGAAACGAGACACCTAGTCTCATAATTGAAACTTTAAGTTAGAAAAGTTGACCGGATGTGGACTTATGTGTAAACGACCTCGGATTCGAATTCTTATAATTCCAATAGCTCCATATGGTGATTTTGGACTTAGGAACATGTCCGAAAAATTATTTAGAGGTCGGTAGAGGAATTAGGCTTGAAATGGCGAAAGTCAAATTTTTTGAAAAGTTTGTCCGGGGGGTTGACTTTTTGATATCGGGGTCGAAATCCTATTCTGAAATTTGAATACCTCCATTATGTCATTTATGACTTGTGTAAAATTTAAGGTCAATCGGACGTGATTTGATAGGTTCTTGCGCCGTTTGTAGAAATTGGAAGTTTCAAAGTTCATTAAGCTTGAATCTATGCGTGATTCGTGTTTTTAGTGTTGTTGGATGTGATTTGAAGACTCTACTAAGTTTGTATGATGTTTTAGGACTTGTTGGTATATTTGGCTGAGGTCCCGGGGGCCTCGGGTGAGTTTCGGATGGTTAACGGATCATATTCGGACTTAGAAGAAAAATCTGAAGTTTCTGCCTTCTGGTGCAATCGCACCTGCGGAACTTGGCTCGCAGGTGCTATCTCGCAGAAGCGAGCCTAGCAAGTGCAGATGTGGGTAGAGGGCTATGAGGCAGTAGTCGCAGGCGCGAGGGAAATTCTGCACCTGCGATGAGCGTAGATGCGGTCCCTTGATCGCAGAAGCGGAGGCAGGCTTAAGTGATTTTTTCGCAGAAGCGGAGCTTTGATCGCAGATGCGGCTCCGCAGATGCGGAAATGTAGCCGCAGGTGCGAAATTCCTGGTCAGAATATTAAAAACAGAGGAGTCCGAGATTTTGTCATCTTTGACATTTCCAAAAGCGGGTGAGGCGATTTTTGAGCGAGAAATCACGGAAAAACTTGAGGTAAGTCCCTTGTGATCATTTCTACTCCATAATATTGAATTATCATTGAATAATCCGACTAGATTACATATTTTTGAGGTGTAAATCGGGGGTTTAAACTTAGGGATTTGGAAATAAGATTTGATGATTTGGAGGTCGAGTTGATATCGGATTTTGGTAAAATTAGTATGGTTAGACTCGTGATTGAATGGGCTTTCGGATTTTTTAATTTTTATCGGGTTCCGAGATGTGGGCCCCACAAGCGATTTTGAGCTAAATTTCGGAGTTTTATGGAAAAATTGTATTTTTAGATGGAATTAATTCCAATAAATTTTATTGACTGAAACAAATTATTTGTGACTAGATTCGAGGCATTCGGAGGCCGATTTACGAGGCAAAGGCATAGCAAAGTAAAGAATTTCACGTTTCGAGGTAAGTAACAGTTTTAAATTTGGTTCTGAGAGTATGAAACCCCGGACTTTGTATCATGTGATTATTTTGGAGATGACGCACATGCTTGGTGACGGGCGTGTGGGCGCTCACCAAGGGGATTGTGACTTGGTCCGTCCCGTGGAAACTGTGAAGTTGAATAACTTATTGTTAGCTATGTGCTCTCTATGTGTCGTGGAAATTTGACTGTAAGTCATGTTAGAAACCATGTTTAGGCTATATGTTGGTACTGTTGGGACCCACAGAGGTCGTGTACGTGTTGAACTATCTGTTTAATTGCTTTTTTGTACTTAGTCACCGTTTATTTGGTTATTTTATCCCAGTCTCTATTGTTCATTATTGATGCATCATATCATCGTTGTTTGGGCTGATTTTATGATTGTTGAGAGAACGAGAGACTCGAGATATTTATCATTGAGCGAGGCCGAGGGCCTGATTGTGAGATATTATACTATATCACATGAGTTGTTTGTGCAGCACGTGAGTTGTCCGTGCGGATCCAGATATTATACTATAGCACGTTAGTTGTCCATGCAGCACGTGATTTCTCCGTGCGGATCTAGATATTTATACTATAGCACGTGAGTTGTCCATGCAGCACATGAGTTGTCCGTGCGGATTATAGCGCTTGGGCTGTAGGAGCCCCTCCGTAGTTTGTACACCCCCAGTAAGTGTGGGTACCCATTGAGTGTGAGTGCTGAGGGCTGAGAGCCGAGTGGTTGAGTTGTTGTGACGAGTTGAGTGACTGTTGCCCTGATAGGATGTACTTGCTTTTCATTTGTTATTGCACATAGTTGCTATATGTCATTGTTGTGAAATACTATGAAAGATTTTATATCCAGATTACATGAACTTGAACTGTATAAAACTGATTTGACTTAAACTGATGGATTTGAAAGCATGTCTATTCTTCGCTGGAATTACTGAAAGTGAACTATAACTGTGTAGCTCGTCACTATCTTCAGTTCTATATTTATTATTGTTACTTACTGAGTTGGTTGTACTCATACTACACCCTGCACTTTGTGTGCAGATCCAGGTGTTCAAGGACATAGCGGGTCTTGATTCTTTCGAAGAGTTGATTTTTCGGAGATTCAGATGTAGTTGCCGTGTTTCGCAGACCTTGCCTCTCCTTCCCTATCTCCTTATTTACAGTATTTGGTCTCAGACTGTTATAGACCGTATTTCCAGACTTGTATTTATAATAGATATTCATATACTCAGTGACACCAGGTTTTGAGGGAGTGTTCGTATCAGTATTCATGGGATTTTGTATTTTATTTAAATATTATGTTTTCAAGATTAAAGAAAATCGGGGGTTATTGATGTTATCGGCTTGACCAGTATTGAGATAGGCGCCATCACGATAGGTCAGATTTTGGGTCATGACAGTTGTGTCATCAAATACGAGATCACTTTGCTGGGCACATAGTCTAGATAACCTCTCCACTCAATCATTGGCAACCCTGACATTTCCAACATCATTGTCTTAGCATGACAATCTAGAACAACATCACATGGAGACAACCAATCAATACCCAAGATCACGTCGAAGTCCACCATACTAACCAGCAAAAGATCAACCCTAGTCTCCAACCCCCCAATAGTCACTACACATGACCGATATACATGGTCCACAACAATAGTATCGCCCATTGGCGTAAATACATGAACAGATGAAACTAAGGACTTACGGGGCATATCTTGATAATGAGGAAAATACGATGATACATATGAATAAGTGGAACCAGGGTCAAATAATACAGAGGCATCCCTGTGGCATACTGAGACAATACATGTGATCACTGCATCGGAAGCAACAACATCTGGTCTGGCAGGAATAGCATAGAATCAGGCCTGACCTCCACCTGATGGGCCTCCCCCTCTAGGGCGACGCCTAGCAGACTGAGCCCCACCCTGAGTAGATTGGGCGGGTGGTGAAGTAACTGGTGCTAAAGTCGCATCCTGACTTCTATGACTTCGAACATCCTGACTTCTATGCTAAAGTCGCATCCTGACTTCTATGGGTCGTCCTTATAGGCACCCTCAGACGGCTCGTCCAGTTCACCGTGGTGCATCATCCAGCCATGGTTCATATAGTACTCATCAGGGTCAGTCATCTCTCAATGCGACTTTTGCATAGAAGTCAGGATGACCCTATTGGCCACCCTCTCTCCATGCTCCTGGCTACAAACCATATCTATCTACCGAGCAATATCAACCACCTCTTCATAAGTAGAACCAGACACCCTCTCCTGAGTCATAAGCAACCACAACTGATACGTGAGGCCATCAATGAACCTCCTAATCCTCTCCCTATTAGTGGGAACCAACCAAACTGCGTGATGAGCCAACTCAAAAATCCTCATCTCGTACTGCGTCACCGACATGCCCTCCTGTCGTAACTGCTCAAACTGTCTGCACAGCTCCTCCCTGCGAGACTACGACACGAACTTCTCCAAGAAAAGAATGGAGAGCTCCTGCCATGTAAGTGGTGCGGCACTGACTAGCCTGCGCCTCTCATAAGCCTCCAACCATCTGAAGGCAGCCCCAGTGAACTGAAAAGTAGTGAACAAGACCCTACTAGTCTACAGAATACCAGTCGTGCGAAGGATCCACTGGCATTTATCCAAGAAACCCTGGTCATCCTCTAACTCAGTACCTCTAAAAGATGGAGGCAGAAGCCTCCCAAACCTCTCAAGTCTCATATGCTCATCATTAGTCATAACGGGGACCATCGGGGCCTGAGCAGCTGTAACCGGCTGGGCTGGTAGTACCCATGGTGTATGAAGTCCCTACATCACCTGCTATGTAGTACAGGCAGCGGGTGTCTGAGTACCTCCCCCGGCCTGAGAAGTGGCTAGTGCGGACTAAGCTGAAACCACCTGAGCAAGGTCAGTGAAAATGGTCAATATCTGGGCCAAAGCCTCTTCAAGCCTTGAAATCACAATGGGCATGGCTGGTGCCCGAGCTGGCCCCACTGGCTCAGCCATATCTGGAACCTGCTCCTGAGCTGGAGCAACTGGTGGATCTGCATGTGCTGCTCTAACTATTGTACGAGCTACACCTGTACCCCTACCATGTCCCCTACCGCGACCTTAGCCTCTCGTGGCCCTAGCTGGTAGTATTGGTGGGTGTCTATCCTATCCGGTAGCATGTGTCCTCACCATCGGTGAGAGAATAGAATACAGAAGTTTAGTTACAGGAATTATTAAACCGCACGACAAAAATACAAGAATGTGAAGTTTCCTAAGGGTTCGGCAGCCTCTCAAAGATAAGTATAGATGTCTCCATACCAATCCGCAAGATTCTACTAAACCTGCTCATGACTCGTGAGACCTATATAACCTAGGCTCTGATACCAACTTATCACGATCCAAAATCCTAAATTGTCGTGATGGCGCCTATCATGGTACTAGGCAAGCCGACATTTCGAATTAATTCCAACACCTTTAACAGAAATGAATTAAAAGTAGTTTAAATAGTAAAAGTTCTCATAAGATAGAAATAGAAACCCAAAATACAACGCGGAAGTTCCCAACTATCTAGGTGTCAGAGAGTACATGAGCATCTATACATCACAAGTCTGGAAAAAACTGTTTAATAAAGTCATAAACTAAATACAACAAGCGAAAAGATAGGGAAGGAGAGACAAGGTCTGTGAAATGCCGGCAGCTACCTCGGAATCTCTAGAAGATCAACTGTATGCTGAAATCAACACCCACCATGTCCGAAAATACCTGGATCTACACATGAAGTGCAGGGTATAGCATGAGTACAACCAACTTAGTAAGTAACAAGACTAAATAAAGAACTCAAAGTAGTTACGAGCTTCACAGTCAAAGTTGAATTACATTGATTTTAACATAGGAAAGTAGGCATGCTTTCAAGTTCTACATTTAAGGCCAAAACAGTTAATTCATGTCAAATTAAACTAAAATAGAAGATAATACATCTCAGACATTTCAAGATAGTGATATATAATAGCTGAAGTGCAACAGAAATGAAAGTCAAATGCAGCCACTCATAGAAACAGTCACTCAGTCCTCTCATTCACTCCAACCTCATAATCACTCACTCCTCACAACCACTCATTCTTCTCAATCGCTCAGCACTCGGTACTCCCACTCAGTAGGTACCTGCGCTCACTAGGGGTGTGTACAGACTCCGGAGGGGCTCCTTCAGCCCAAGCGCTATAATTCGCACGGATAACTCACGTGCTATAGTATCAATATCTCACAATTAGGCCCTCGGCCTCCCTCAGTGATCAATCTCTCCAGTCTCTCGGGCTCTCAGTAATCATGAAAATTAGCCCTAACAGAAATGATATAATGTATCAACAAGTAAAAATAGAGACTAAGATAAAATAAATAAATAAAACTGTGACTGAGTACAAAATAACAATTTAACAGATAATTCAACATGTACACGACCTTTGTGGGTCCCTACAGTTCCAACACATAGTCTAAATATGATTTCTGACATGATTTGTGGTTCGATTCCTCTACTACATAGAGAATATACAGATAATAACAAATTATTCAACTTTGCGGTTCCATGAAATTTGACCAAGTGATAATTCCTACGGTGTACGCCCACACGCCCGTCACCTAGCATGTTCGTCACCTCAAAACCAAATATATGACACGGGATTTCGTACCTTCAGAACCAAATTTAGAACTGTTACTTACCTCAATCCGAGCAAATCTCTACTCCAACACACCCTTGCCTCGCGAAACGACCTCCGAATTCCTTTAATCTAGCCGTAAACAATGCGATATAATCAATTCGGGCTAAATGAATCAATTCCATAAGAAAATGCTAAGTTATTAATCAAAAACAAAACTTTGCTCAAAAGCTGGTCCACGGGACCATGTCTCGAAATTCGATAAAAGTTATAAAACCCGAAAGCCCACTCAACCACGAGTCTAACCATACCAAATTTAATAAAATCCGACACCAAATCGTCACCCAAATCCCCAAATCAAACTCTACAAATTCCTAGTCTCAAACTCCCAATTTACACCTTAAATACACACCAACTAGGTGGAAAATCAATCGGGAAACAAGATTATTGATAAAAAAAAATGAGCACAAGGGACTTACCTCAAGAATCCCCTCGAAAACCCTCTCAATAATCGCATAAACCGAGCTTGAAATGTTTGAAATGAAGCCAAAATCGCGAACCCTTGTTTTAATAATCCGCCTAGGCTTTCCGCTTTTGTGGACACTTAACCGCTTCTGCAGCGTCGCAGAAACGACATCACCCACGCATCTACGGCTCATTCCGCTCCTGTGGTCTCTCACTCCGCTTCTGCAGACTCGCTTCTGCGAGCACCCAAGCCACTTCTGCGGTCCCAGCTCATCTGCCCACTTCCGCTTCTGCGGTCCTCCTGCGCATTTGTGGTCACGCATATGCGAAACTCCCTATTGCATATGCGCGCCTTCCGCTTCTACGCACCTCTCGCCGCACCTGCGACCACCTGCACACTTCTCTCAAATCTTGCACCTGCGTAAGCTAGCCCGCACCTGCGATCAAAGCGCCGCAGGTGCGGTTGCACCAGCAGAGGTCCATCTTCAGCAATCACTCAACTTCAACTTTTGATCGGTTAACCATCCGGAATCAACCCAAGGCCCCCGGGATCTCAACCAAACATACCAACAAGTCCTAAAACCTCATATGAACTTAGTGGAGCCCTCAAATCACATCAAACAATTTCAAAAACACGCATCGGAATCACGCCAAAACCTATCACGCCGAAACCTACCAAATCACGTCTGATTGATCCCAAAATCTGCTCACAAGTCACATTTGAACTACAGACCTACTCCAACTTCCGGAATCGGAATCCGACCCTGATATCAAAAGTTTCACTCCCGGTCAAACTTCCCAAAAATCCAACTTTTGCCATTTCAAGCCTAATTCCACTACGAACCTCCAAATCACAATCCGGATACGGTTCTAAGTCCAAAATTATCAACGGAGCTAACGGAATCATCAAAACTCTATTCCGGAGTCGTTTACTCAAAGATCAATATCCGGTCAATCATTTCAATTTAAACTTTCCACCTTGAAACTAAGCGTCTCATCTCATTCTGAAATCTCACCGGACTCGAGCAAGTCACATAACAGCTATAAAGTACAAAATGAGCAGTAAATGGGGGGAACGGGACTACAACTCTCAAAATGACCGGCCAGGTCATTACATATGTGAATACTAAAATTTACAATGGTCACAAGTACAACATAAAAACTAGTACAACAGAATCATATTTTGTGTACGCATGTATTATTCAATCACAATAGGTAATATAAAAATTAGAATAATTTGTGTACCAAGTTTGCATCGAATTAGTGAGAAGCTATGTATTGAAACACCCATTCTGTAGTTTCATAAGTTTCATGAAAAATTAGCCAAAGATTCTCAAGATTTCAATTAGGAATGGTCGTAAAGGGAAAAGAACTCGCTTTACGTCTCATTTATCATTCTTTTGTTGAACTGTAAAGATATTTTTTATTGGAAAATAGAAACAGAAAAAGAAGAACGACAAAAGATACATCATGTAGACTCACTGGTGATTATTTGTGTAAAATAATGAACTTTGGTATAGTAAACGTAGTTACGTGTAAATATCAAACAAGACAGTTTAACTTAAATAGATAAATACTACAAACTATTCTCTATCTAAGTAAACTGAAACATTGTTTAAAACGAATACTAGAATTATATTTAATCAAAACGAACTAACACTATTTTATAAAATTAATAGTACTAATTGCTACTAATGACTAGTACTCATGTAAAAAAACTGTGATTACATGAACTTTATTCACTAACTACTACGAATAGAATCCCTTTATTTATAGGAAAAAAGTGACTTAGCCACCGGGTAATAATCCCTAAAATCTCTCTAAAATATAGACATTCACCTTAAATACAATTTTATTTATAACACCTTTATATTAATCCATGTAGAAAGCAAAGCATAATGTTATACTCAAGCAATAGCAAAGACAGGTTCATTCAAAGTTCATAAACTATATTTGGTTCATTTATATGGGCTCAGTGAAGTTCTAAGGGCAATATATACATAACCATGGTCATGGAAGGCAAGCAGAAAGCATTTAAGAATCAAATGAGTGTAGGATCACAAGAACACATACAAAGGACAACTAGAAGAGGTTGTATTATGAAAATATTATTGAGAGTATCACCATGTGAGTTTCAAGAAAAGGACAAGAGTATTATCACATTGGGAAAACATGTTAAGCATGTCTGGGATAGGGTTTCAGGTATAATGAAACTTAGCATCATTATTTTAGCTAAACAAATGTGTCATCATAAACTAAATACATATCATCCTTACTTCAGGACTTAGACTAAGTGTAAAGTAATCTCAGAACATATACAAAAGTGATACAAGGATCCAAATAGCTTAGAACAAGTTCACATAAACAGTCATGAGTTTAATCAACCAATTAATAGAATCACAGAAGCATATTCAAGAGATAAAACAAGCTAGAAGATCATGAGTTAGTATTTCTGAACTAAGGCGGCAAGTTGGTTCTCAACACTAAGTGATTAATACTTTGCTTACATCTGGAATGTTAAGGGAACTACAAAAGTGACATTCACAATAGATTACCATAATATGAGTCAGAGTAGTGCTAATAGAATCATTAAAGAGGTCAGAAACTAGGTGTTAAGAATGTTAAGAAGTTTTTAGTCAGTTTTAGAGTTAACATAAAACATGAATCATCGAATGCATAATAATATAAACATGTAATCCTAATTTAATAACTTAAAGAAGTTCATGATCGCAGAAACTACTTAACAATCATCAATACACATAAACACATTGTTAATAATATTATTCAACACAAATAGTAAAGCAGTTCATATTAAGGAGTTTAGACTAGCAAAAGAAGAACAAGGTCGAGGTTTTACCTCCTTTGAGGCATCAAACCAAACGAGTGTTCAGGTTAGCCATTTAGGAACCCAAAAGCTCAGCTTTTAATCAGTGACAAACTCATAACCAAAAGAAATAGAGAAGCAGAGGTTGAGTGAAAACTCAAAATCTTAAACGAAAAGACTTAAGCAATAATTTACTGTGTCTTAATTTCTTCAGAAATGTTAGGTGTAATTGGTGTATATTTTCTGTGTGCTTTTTTTTTTGTGTGTTAGGTGAAGGCATTAAAAGCCCTTATTTATAGCGGGTATTGAATCTTTCGGGTTCCAGATTTAAATCGATCGTGGAGAGTGACGGAGGAGTGGTGATGCAGGCACAATCGAGTGAAAATCAGAAACGAGCAGAGATGAAAAACAATGATAGATAATTTACCTGGGTATGGGAAGTAATAGATCGACTGTTGAAGCATGAGAGACCATCGTTAAGAACCCTAATATCCAGGAGTCATTGCATTTGTGTCCTCATGCTTGCTCCAATTTGAAGCCAGCTAATGTCCTCATGCTTGCTCTAATTTGAAAGGTCATGAGAGAAATCAGATGAATTCAGGTTTCATGCTTTGGTCTGTGACTCCACGATTAGAGGGGTTTTGAAATCAAACGTTGAAAACGGAAAGAACAAAAAGATTTGAAGTATAGGACCAAAAATGTATAACCATGCATGCCATGGATTTGAATGATTACAGGCGATTTGAGGTTTCATCTTTGTGGTTAGGGTGCGTATTTGAGGATTTCAAACTTGGTTGATGAAAGAGGAAAGGGTTCAGCGGGAATCGTGGATGCAGGAGACAGTAGGGATGAATCGCTGAGCGATTTGAGACCTTGCACGAATTTGTTCAAGGTTCTCTTAATTGATTAGGTGCTCAGAGTTGAGAGAGTAGAGAGAAAAAGGAAAGAAGGGGCGGATGAGTATGGATGAAAATGATTTAGGGTTAGAGAGAAAGGGGTTGGCCGTCTCTGAATTAAGAATGAGGGAGTTGATCTAGGCCGTTGTTCATTTAGATCAACGGTCCTGGTATTTTGGTGTTAAAACTTTTATGGGAAATTTTGATGGCCGTTGGATTTATGTGATCCAACGGTCGAGATTAAATCTCAAGGCGCTAAAAATTGAAGAGGAAATAGGGTTAAAAAATTATGGGCCGTTGATCTAAGAAACGGACGACCCAGATTTGTTGTGTTTGTTTTGTGAGGGTAGGAGGCGGGTGACGTGGCGAAGTTCGAGTTGTCTAATGGTGATGGCAAGGATTCCCAAAGTAGAAAGGCCCGGGGGGAGGTTATTGAACTGGGTATTTTCGGACATGGCTTGGTGATTTGGGCCAAAATCATTTTAAATGGTAGTCAATTTGTGTTTTAGTTATGAATTACAATTATAGCCTTTTAGCCTTTGAACTCTTTTTGAAACTAATTTAAATAAACTTAATTATTTTCAATAAAATGTACTAAAATCATAAATATCAAATATACTACTAATTATTTTAATTAATTAATTATAAAAAAATTTGTTTTTTCTAAATTATAACACTAATTTGGAATTATCAATATAGTAATCTGATTAATCAAGAATTAAGGAATAATTCGTTAAATCAATTATAAAGAATGTGAGATATATTTTAAAAGTTATTCTAATGATCTTGAAATAATAAATATATTTGTAATTACATAATATCAATACTAAAATTATTAATTTCGAAAGTACTACTAAGTTAATTTGTAAAAAAAAAGGTATTATTGATAGAAAATGCTTTCAAAATATTTATTGTAAATATTTAAGTATAAATAAATTAATTTCAAAAATGAGGGTCAAAATTGGTCGTGAAAAATAGCAATTAAGATAGGGGAACATAAATTTCACTAACTAACATGGTAGAAGGCTTAGACGAAAGTGCAACAAATGAAAAATGTCATAGATTTAGATATAGTAGACAAGAAAGAAAGCATGATCTTGATAAGCTAAACAAATAGAAGGCATGGATAGTATAACAAGAATTGAGGTAGAGGACAAAGACAGAACAACAATGACAAGTCACATAGAAAATATAGGTTCAACAATAACAACTCAAGATAAAGACATAAATGTATACACAAGAAAAAGATATCACAATAAAATGCATGGCTCTCGTCCTCACCTGCAAGAAAATACCTTTCGTGCCATGAACACATGATAAGATAAAAATAATGGTACGGCATCACCCTTTGTGTTTTTATTCTCGTCCTCACACAATAATATAAATGCAATGGCACTACATCACCCTTCGTGCTTTACTCTCTTCCTCACATGATAATGTATATAAAATGGCACGGTATAATCCTTCATGCGTAATGATGTATATGAAATGGCACGATATCACCCTTCGTGCATTACACTCTTCCTCACCAAGCATATGTATATCAATAACAAGCAAGGTAGGAAGCATCAATAACATCAAGAAGAGTGGTTAAGAAAATTACTCCAAATGAACGTCAATCACAGCTCTCAATCCAATAACAATTTAATAAACCTCAAGAACCTTATTGTTCAAGTATCTCAACAAATCTCAAAACCAATTTTCAACTCAAGTATGAAATCCAAATATCTCAAGAATAACGGTCGTATCGGTGTATTTGTGATTAAGTATAGTGATGACCGAATTTAGCACATCAATAGTTTAACAAAAGTTCGTCAAATTTTAATCAAGTTATAATAAGCTAAATCATGATTTCTAGCATTGAAATTCATATTCATATTAATATAAAAGTCAAATAAAGAATGAAGCAAGAAAGTCACATATTCCAACAAGGTACAAAGAACTGTATAGTCTACCCCCGGGCATTGTTAACCCTAGCACATGCATATACGCTCATCACCTAATATATGCATCACCCCCGCATATAATAAACAATATTAGTTAGTAGGAAAAAATTTTTTAACAAAGTTAGACAAGACACTTACTTCAAACAAGCCAAATCGATACACTAGAAGTGCCATCCCGCACAAATCGACCTCCGAACGGCTCGAAACTAGCCAAAAGTAACTCAAAATCATCAAATAATACCATAGGAAGTAAACTCAAACGATAAAGGTCGAATATCTAATCAAATACTCAAAGTCAATCCAAAAGTCAACCCGGGCCCGCACCCTGAAATCTCACAAAACTTACGAATTCTGACAAGTCATTCGAATACGACTCTAACCACACTAATTTTTCTCAAATCCGACCCCGAATCGATTTTCAAATCTCAAATATTCAATTTAGAAAAGTTTTGACAAAACCCTCAATTTCTTTTTTCGATTCATCAAATTAAAGGCTAAAATCGAAGATGGAATCATGGAATATAATCAAAACTGAGTCAAAAATACTTACATCAATCCATGTGGTGAAAATATTCTTCAAAAGCGCCCATATTCGACATAACTCAAAATGTGATAAAATAACTCAAAGGTCCGAAATAGAGTACTTTATACACTGCTTCAAGGGTACCTTTCGCGAATGCGAAAGAGGCCTGGCATTCGCGAAACACAAACTTCACTGCCACAAAATTAACCTTCGCATTCGCAGGACAGACCTCGTGTCACGATCCTAAATCCACTAGTCGTGATGGAATCTAACCCAACCCGCTAGGTAAGCCAATTAGTAACTATCCAATTTCAATGATATTAACAAGACAAATAAACGATAGTAATTTACTGAATTTTATACATTTTTCAAAAAATTGGTAGTACAAATCATGAGCTTCTAAGAATAGAGTTTACAAAGCTGAAATGAAATAAATACATTGTCTGTTTGAAAAGTACATAAACAGAGTTTTATAGATCTAAATCTACTACGAACAAGGGGCAACTACAACCGGGATGTAGGTACATCTTCAATCCCACTCCCATCAAACACAGCAACATCAGCAACCAACATCTGCACGCAAGGTGCAGAAGTGTAGTATGAGTACAACCGACCACATGTACTCAGTAAGTAACAAACCTAACCTTAGGTTAAAAATAGTGACGAGCTAACACAAGGTCGAGTCCAATATCAATATCCCACAACAGTTCATAACAACATAATACAAGTAATAAAAGATGTTTCTCAGAAGTAAAATGCCCAGCTCTTTCACAATTCCAGAAAATAGTCATGCTTTTCAAGTATCTTAGTGAAAACCCAAATCTTTTACCGAAAATGCCAAAAATACGAGTAAGTTTGAATACTTTAATTTTTCCAAATATCCTTTGCACAGTAAATAAGATGTTTTATTTTCTTTCCAGATAGCAAGTGTGAAATACCTCTCTATGCCTACATATCAATGTGTGTAAAAAGTCATGAATGACGTGATACCATACAACATGATGAAAAATGCATCTCTATGCATGTATGTCATGTGTGCATGCCAATACCATGTATCTCAGAGATGAATCATGTACTCGCACTCTCAGAGTACTCAATCTCATTGTCTCACACTTTTCACTCATCATGCTCAACCACTCGGTACTATATATGGCCCATACGGCCCAGGGAAGATCCATCCCGGAATATATACATCACTGACCATCAGTCACTCAGTACTGAGGAAGGCCAATCCGGATCCATGGAGAAGATCCATCTCCAAGTATATAAATGTTGCGGACAAGATCCGTGTCCAGGGAAGATCCATGCCTCAGTATAATCAACCATGCTCACTAGAGGTGTACAGACTTCGGAGGGGCTCCTACAACCCAAGCGCTATAATCCGCACGGACAACTCACGTGCAATAATATCAATAACTGGATCTGCACAGAAAACTCACGTGCTTCATGGACAACTCACGTGCTATAGTATCAATATCCTCACAAACAAACCCCCGGCCTCACTCAATCATCAATCTCTCCAGTCTCACTTACGGGCTCACAATGTCATGAAACTAGCCCGACAACACTGGTATGATGTATCAATAAATAACAACTGAGACTGAGATATGATATGAATGCATGAATATGACTGAGTACGAAATATCAATGAAATCAGTGAAATGATAGCAAGAAACGACCACTATGGGTCCCAACAGTATCGGCATAAAGCCTAAACATGATATCTAGCATGATTGACAGCTGATTTACTTTATCGCATGGTGAAAACACTGATATTAACAAAATCCAACAAAACTCACAAAATCCGAGAATCCATTCAAATACGAGTCCAACCATACTAGTTTCACTCAAATCCGACTTCGAATCAATGTTGAAAACTCAAAAATTCACATTATGAAACTTTAGGCCAAAACCCCCAATTTCCTCTTTAAAATTCACAATCCAATTACCAAAAACGAAGGTAGATTCATGAAATATAACCAAAACCGAGTAGAGAACAACCGCAATTCATATGGTGAAAATTGCCTCAAGAATCGCTTCAATCCGAGCTCCATAGCTCCCAAAATGAAGAAAAAACAAAAACCCTCGATAATATAGCTTCTGCCCACCGATTCCGCATTTGTGGACAATTCTCGCACCTGTGACCACCGCTTTTGCGAAAAAACATCGCATCTGCAAAAAAATGGCCTTTCCCAGCAACCCCTGCACCTGCGGTATCAAACTCCGCATCTGCGAAGACACTCGCACCTGCGCTTCCACTCGATGCACCTACGCATCCGCACCTGCACCCTTTTCTCCGCTTCTGCGGGCATCCTCATCTAGCTCTTATCTCGCATCAGTGATGCCTTTGTCGCTTTTGCAGCCATCGTACCTGTGCAAACCAGCCGCATGTGTGATCACACTAGAACCAGCAACTTAGCAAAAATACAAAAATGCAATGAAATGATCCGAACCTCGTCTGAAACTCACCCGAGCCCCTCGGGACTCCGTCCGAACATGCCAACCAGTTCCATAACACAATACGGACCTACTCGAGGCCTCAAAACACACATAACAACATCAAAACGATGAATTACACCTCAAATCGAAATTTATGAACTTTGAACTTCAAACTTCCACAACTGATGCCGAAATCTATCAAATCACGTCCGATTGATGTCAACGTTTGCACACAAGTCACATTCGACATTACGGACCTGCTCCAACTTCCGGAATCGGAATCCGACCCCGATATTGAAAAGTCCACTCCCGGTCAAACTTTCTAAAATTTCAACTTTCGCCATTTCGAGCCAAATTCAACCACGGACCTCCAAATCACAATCCGGACGCGCTCCTAAGTCCAAAATTACCCAAACGGAGCTAACGGAACCATCAAAATTCCAATCCGAGGTCAAATACTAAAAATTCAAACTTGGTCAACTCTTTAAAATTTAAAACTCCCTAGTTGAGAATCATTCTTCCAAATCAGTCTCGAATAACTCGAAATCAAAACTGACGATTTACACAAATCAAAATACATCATACGGAGCTACTCACGCCCGTAAACTACCGAGCGAAGTGCAAATGCTCAAAACGACCGGTTAGGTCATTACATTCTCCCCCACTTAAACATACGTTCGTCCTCGTTGTTCTCAAAGCCATCAAACCGCCATATAACCTTGCCATGCACATACCCGGGGGTGATCCCATGTCACCCTATCCCATACAGGTCTGATAACACAACATAACTGATATTTCTCAATTCAACCTAGCCCACAAGCCTTAGAATCTAACTTCTAACATCTGGAATTTCTTATAAGATCTAAATCTCGCAACCTACACCCTGTATAAGTCTGAACAAGCTTTACCAAGCCACAACCATAACCCAATATACAATCGCATGATATATCACAAAACACAGATACTCGAAGCAATGATTTCTAATCACAGTAGCTTCTCAAAACAACCCAATGCCGGTAATAAACCTCATATCAAACAAGACTCCATTCTAAAACCTTTGTACACTACCAATGATGAAAGGAACACGCAGAAACTCATAACCATTCATCAGATCAACCAGTCATGGAACTTCCTCTCATTCGACAAGAACTATAGGAAATTTCTAAGCCGACTTTCGATATTATCCTTCCAACCATGCTGTAATCTATTCTGATAGTATCCGTTCTAGGTCCAATGACCTCATCTCATCCAAAACGACCACTCTAGTAACATGACACATCAATACAATCTAAAGCCATAACCCGTGCAATCCGTGCACCAATAAGCAACATTCCAAATATACTCAATCATGGAAAAACAAATGACTCACACGAGAGATTTGTCCCGCAAGCTCAACAAGTACCACCACAATGCAATGCTAAGAACCTATCACACACCGTAGAACCAAAAAACACGAATCTAACACAAGGGATCATATCTCAACATAACTCTGCTGCAATGCGTGACCCCATCCAAACACTGGTCTATATGAAATACCTCAGCCCCATGCTCAAAATCAATAACCACTCGCAATCCGACATCAAGTACTCAAAGTGCATTACCATAACCATGAAGAAGCAGATGACACAATGCCACACAAAAACCCGAAGGAACATAACCCATACGCCATCGACCATGCAATACCTAATTACTCATCTCGCTCAAATTCCGCTATAAAGCCCAAATAGAACTGCACCGGGTGTGCTTATAACCAACGAATCACAACTCCTCGTAGCATAGAAGAGTAACTCACAGATCATTTCAGAATACGAATAAGCTCAAAAATAATCGAATGGCACATCCCTCAACAATAGTAGTATGGAACAAACCAATCCGGCTCGGTGTAGAATACATATCCTAATTGGGCCTACCAATGGACCCCCAAATCGACTCTGGTCACTCACAAATAGATAAATAGCCCTCCGAAAGCCCACAATGACTGAATCATAACACATATTATCATCTGGCTAGCTTCGGCCATGACTTCACAGTCCACAACCATGAAACAATCTTCTCTTGAGAACTCCCAGTCTCCAAATCCATAGAACACACGAATCACCATATCTGATCCCAACTCCACCGCCAGAATGTCTAACACATCTCTCATACACGATCATCCCATAAGGAATACTTCTAAAATTCTTTTGTGCCACATAGCAAAATTTGAATATCAGCAGTCAAACAAACAGAATAGTGTCGCAGTACCAGTGAAGTATCCATACATCAAAACACATTGCCCCTTTCTGAAATGTATACTCTCATCAAGCCATACCAAATAGTAATATCATTTACATAGTCATCTGAAACCGTCCATGCTGCCTACAAATTTTATGACCTTCCCTTCCAAAATAGAACTATGATCCCGCTCACGTAAGTCTCAATTCCACACAACACACCGCATATACCATGCCATCATAAGAAAAGTACGAGAACTTCATAGTCCACTCCGAGTCACAAGCAACTACATACCTAATTAGCCAAGGACCTTCCATTAGATTTCATCTAGAAGAAATTCACTATACACCACATGCTCCTCACACCAGTAGGAAAAATACCCCTCAAACCTTGGTAAAAACCATTGAGAACTCCTCGAACCTATTTGCACATAACCAAGCTATCAGAACCGAATCTCTCTAACTCAACCCAGCCACGTAGGTTACCAAAACCTAAGAGCATTGCCATGAAATACCTGTAGAGATTATCCACATCATAAGTACCCAAAGAACCGATTATATCCATTACTGTGCTGATCCAACCTACTACCAGGTTGTCCTAACTCTCCGAGTTCTTTCCGAATTACATTCAAATTGTTAGTTCTACTCATCATAATACGACGATCCTCAACCAAAACTCACCACACAAGAGACCCTAGTATAAAACCACAACGCCCTATGGCCCATAAGCCGTTGACTTCCCTCTTAAGCACCACAAAGCACCACAACCGCGACACCCACTCTAAGGAGACCATATGTGAACCTAAAATTGTTTCCTCCACCTTCTTGATGCTGAAATGCATAATCCACAACGGTATAAAAATGCCACAAGTCTCGACACCATCCAATGTAACTCTCAGTTTCTAGCCATATACAAATCTTGAAAATTCCAAATTGCTACATATAAATCTTGAATCCATGAGAACCATTCTCGAGAGTCATCCACTCTACTCAAATCTCAACTAAACCGACCAAACGGACCGAACGACTTGTGCCCTATTAGCAAACCAACAACCAAGGGAGTAACCCACACTCCTAAGCAACCAAGCAATTTCCTACTCCATGTACACTACATCCTTCGCGAATAACCACTCAATTATTTCATAATGCCCATATACCCATAGAGTGTAATACAACCCGTATCAAGAAATTCCCTTACTCGAGTCATCCTCGATCTTGACCTCTGCAAGTCATAACTGATTCACCAGTATACCCCGACTGAAACCAATACAACACATAACTTTGCAATCAACTCGTCGATAGCAGACTCCCCCACTTGTCTCAAAGCAATGGAATAAAACATCCGATTACTTACAATAACCATACCCCATTACTACCATAATACCACAATGAGATTGCACTAAATCCTTCATTCGCTCATGTAACACAAACCATCCAGTACCTCAAATCATCTGCAAATCTCGCGTTCATTCTCGTGATGGTTAAGCCAACTTCTACAAGTGATCCAAACTCAGATTGCAATATATAGCATTCACTGGTAAAGGAGAACTCTCTACAAAACATCTTGGGGATCACACAACCTCAAAACACCTCGCAGGGGATAACCCACCTGCCTTGCCGCAAAATGACATCTCTCTACACCCTTCCACAACCACTACTACTACGCAATCACTTAATCTTCTCGATTCTGAACTCATCAACAAGACATGAAAATCTACTTCAGTCCATAACTAAACAACATGAGAGGTCCTTCAACACACCCATAACTCGAGGCCATACGCCAAATCAAGACATAAATCAAACACCCAATAGTCCTTGATACATCTCAATTAAACTCTTCCCGTCACATTCGAACAATCTAAACACATCTCGCAGTCACATCATACTCACCACTTAGTCATCCAATCACATTTTCCACTAATAGGGTGTCACGACCCGGAATTCCCACCGTCGGGACCGTGATGGCACCTAACATTTCACTTGCTAGGCAAGCCAATATTAGAGAATCATTAAACCATTCCTTATTCCATTCAGTAAATAACAGCAAATAAGTTAAGATGAAATATAACGAGTGCGAAATAATATAAAAACTGCATTAATTACTACCACTGGATCTGGAGTCACAACTCACGAGCTACTATGATTTACTACAAACAGAGTCTGAAAAGGGAAAATACACTATTTTGAAGTAAGGAAACAGTAAATGATAAACTAGGAAGAGACTCCAGGGTCTGTGGACGCCAGCAGATCTACCTTGGGTCTCCTGACAACAAATCTAAGTTGCCAAGCCTCACGATCAGCTAAGGCCGGTACCAAAATCTGCACAAGAAGTGCAGAGTGCAGTATCAATACAACCAACCCCATGTACTGGTAAATGCCGAGCCTAACCTCGACAAAGTAGTGACGAGGCTATGACAAGAGACCTACATGATAAACCTGTGTAGATAATAGTATATCTACCAGAAAACAACAATAACAGCTAAACATGTACTATTGGCAGGGGGCATGTTAAATGGGCACAAGATAAAAGAGATACAATAGGAATAATAACCAGAACAGTCAACATGCTTTTAACCAAGGAAAATAACTAAACACTATGAAGAAAACTGCATGGCATCACCCTTCGTGCTTTAACTCGCAACCTCTCAAAATAAATCATTAGATACG
Organism: Nicotiana tomentosiformis; assembly: GCF_000390325.3. NCBI lineage: Eukaryota > Viridiplantae > Streptophyta > Magnoliopsida > Solanales > Solanaceae > Nicotiana > Nicotiana tomentosiformis. Next base: position 135,649,905 of record NC_090813.1, read on the forward strand.
GCACGGCATCACCCTTCTTGCATTAGCTCTCATAACATGGCACGGCATCACCCGTCGTGCATTAACACTCACAATATGGCACGGCATCACCCTTCGTGCATTAACACTCATAATATGGTATGGCATCACCCTTCGTGCATTAACACTCTCCCTTACCACATAACAATGGACAAGCAATAGCAGGGAGATAAAATCAACAAGAACAAGCTTTACTTCAATAATGGTTCCACACTACCAATCTCAACTTTAGAATCAAAACTCAATTATCACAAAAGCTAGTAAATGCGATTAGGACGATCAATTAGTGAGTAAGTAGTCTAAGCATGGATAACAAGATCAAAGTAAGCAATAAACTACAAGGAACAAGTCCCACCCGCATGTTTTAACCTGACAACAACACATAAGTACTCGTCACCTCACATATACATTGTACCCAACATCTAAACATATAGCAAATAGGCAAACAAGTCTTAATCCCTCGAGTCAAGTTTAACCACGACACTTACGTCGCTCCGAAGACCAAACTCAAAGCTCAACCATGGCTTTTCCTTTCAAACAAGCCTCCGAACCAATAGAATCTAGCAATTTACCAACCAAACTATTCAACTTAAACCTTAGGAATTACCCACAATTGTAAAGAATTCAATTTAGGTCATTATTTAAAAAGTCAACTCACAGGCCTGCTTGGTCCAAAACCGAAATTCGGGCCAAAACTCAATTACCCATTCGCCCCGGAGCCCGGTTACATAATTTGTTTTGAAATTCGACCCCAAATTAAGGTATACATCCCAATTTCTCAAAAATCCCTAACTCTACCCAAACCCCCAAATTTTCACCATGAAAACACTAGATTTTAGGTTAAAATCTTAGAAAACGTAGTGAAAGATTGAAAGGAACTAGGTTAGAATCACTTACCAACGATTTTGGGGAAGAATGAGTTTGGAAAAATTGCCTCTATGGTTTTAGGTTCTGAAAATTTGAGAAATGAACCAAAAATCCCGTCTAAGTCATATTTGTTCAGCTGCAGATGTCGCATTTGTGACCTGGGCTTGGCAAATGCGAAGCCCGCAAATGCGAGAAATCCATCGCATTTGCAAAGACTCCCACATCTCTGCAATCATCGCATTTGCGATGAAAAGTTCGCAAATGCGAACACTGACTTGACAGCAAATGCGACCCAATGATCGCAAATATGAAGAATCTCCCTCCCCAGCTCCCATCGCAAATGTGAAGCTTTGTTCGCAAATGCGGACACTGGCCTTCCGCAAATGCGACCTCATGATCGCAAATGCTAACCTTGGCTGACCCAGGCACACTTCGCAAATGCGAAGAAATGGCTCGCAAATGCGAGCCTGATAGAAGATGGAAATGTTCGCAAATGCGAACTCGGATCTCGTAAATGCGAAATCAGAGGCCAGTTCCCAAAAATTGCAGACACCAGCAAATGTTCTAAGTCCAATTCACTCTATACCCTATCCGAAACACACCCGAGCCCTCGGGGTTCTGAACCAAACACGCACACAAGTCTAAAAATATCGTACGAACTTGCTCGCGCGATCAAATCGCCAAAATAACACCTAGAACTACGAATCGAACACCAAATCAAATGAAATTTTCAACAAAACTTTAAAACTTCTATTTTCACAACCGAACGTCCGAATCACGTCAAACCAACTCCGTTTCTCACCAAATTTGACAGACAAGTCATAAATGTGCTATTGGACCTATAACGGGCTCTAGAACCAAAATACGCACCCGATATCTAAAAAGTCAACTATGGGTCAAATATTTCAAATTCTTTAAGCCTTTAGCTTTCAAATTTTAATGAAGTACGATATCTTGGGCTAGGGACTTCCGAATTCGATTTCAGGCATACTCCCAAGTCCCAAATCACGATACGGACCTACTGGGACTGTCAAAATACGAATCCGGGTCCATTTGCTCAAAATATTGATCAAAGTCAACTCATATGATTTTCAAAGCAAAATTTCATCTTTTCCACAGTTTTTAACATAAAAGCTTTCTAGAAACACGCACGGACTGCGTACGCAAATCGATGAGGGTACAAATGAGATTTTTAAGGCTTCAAAGCAGAATTAGGTTCTAAAACATAAGATGACCTATCGGGTCATCACATTCTCCACCTCTAAAACAATTGTTCATCCTCGAACGGACATAGAAAAGCATCTGGGCCGGTAAAAAGATGTGGATATCTACTCCGCATGACTAATTCAGACTCCCAAGTAGCTGTCTCGACGGGCTGACCTCTCCATTGCACTCGAACTGAAGGATAACTCTTTGTTCTCAACTGGAGAACCTGCCGGGCTAGAATAGCCACCGGATGAACTGATGATAACCCCAGAGGCAACGCAAGCCTGCAAGCCACCTCTCCCAATCTCTCCAAAATCTCAAAAGGTCTATATACCTAGGGCTCAACTTGCCCTTCTTTCTGAACCTCATTACACCCTTCATAGGTGATACCCGAAGCAACACTCTCTCCCCGACCATGAATGCAACATCTCTAACTCTACGGTCGGTGTAACTCTTCTGCCTGGACTGAGCTGTGCGAAGTCTATCCTGAATAATCTTGACCTTGTCTAAGGCATCCTGTACCAAGTCTGTACCCAATAACCAAGCCTCCCCAGGCTCAAACCATCCGACCGGCGATCGCCACTGTCTACCATATAGTGCCTCATAGGGAGCCATCTGAATGCTCGACTGGTAGTTGTTGTTGTAGGCGAACTCTACAAGGGGCAAGAACTGATCCCACAACCCTCTGAAGTCTATAACACATGCACGGAGCATATCCTCTAAGATCTGAATATTGGACTCGGACTGTCCGTCTGTTTGAGGATGAAACATTGTGCTCAACTCAACCCGCGTGCCCAACTCACGTTGTACTGCCCTCTAGAAGTGCGAGGTGAACTACGTACCTCGGTCAGATATGATAGACACGGGCACACCGTGAAGATGGACGATCTCGTGGATATAAATCTCGGCCAACCGCTCTGAAGAATATGAAGTTGCAATAGGAAAGAAGTGCGCTGACTTAGTCAGCCTGTCCACAATGACCCAAAAGGCATAGAACTTCCTCTGAGTTTGTGGGAGTCCATAGTGATACACTCCCACTTCCACTCAAGAATCACTATCTTCTTAAGCAAACCACCAGGTGTCTGATGCTCGAACTTTACTTGCTAATAATTTAGACACGAAGCTACATAAGCAACTATATCCTTCTTCATTCTCCTCCACCAATAATACTGCCACAAGTCCTGATGCATCTTGGCGGCGCCCGAATGGATAGAATACCGAGAACTGTGGGCCTCATCAAGAACCAACTCACGAAGTCCATCCGTATTAGGCACACAAATATGACCCTGCATCCTCAAAACTCCATCATCTCCAATAGTAACCTGCTTGGCACCATCATGTCGTATTGTGTCTCTAAGGACAAGCAAATGCGAATTGTCATACTGCCGATCTCTGATGCGCTCAAACAAAGAAGACCGAGCAACTGTACAAGCTAGAACATGGCTGGGCTAAAAAACATCCAACCTCACAAATGGATTGGCCAAGCCTGAACATCCAATGCAAGTGTTCTCTCACCAATTAGAATATATGCAAGGCTACCCATACTAGCTGACTTTCTACTCAAAGCGTCGGCCACCACATTGGCCTTCCCGGGATGATACAATATGGTGATATCATAGTCTTTCAATTGCTCCAACCACCTCCTCTGCCTCAAATTGAGCTCCTTCTGCTTGAACAAATACTACAAGCTCCGATGATCTGTGAATACCTCACATGGCACGCCGTAAAGATAGTGCCTCTAAATCTTCAGCGCGTGAACAATGGCTGCCAGCTCTAGATCATGAACGGGGTAATTCTTCTCGTGAACCTTCAGCTGCCGCAAAGCATATGCAATAACCTTTCCACCCTGCATCAATATCGCACCCAGACCAATACGAGATGCGTCACAATATACTCTATAATCCTAAATCTGAGGGTAATGCCAATACCGGTGCCGTTGTCAAACCTGTCTTGAGCTTCTAGAAGCTTGCCTCACACTCATTTGACCACCTGAATGGGGCACCCTTCTGGGTCAACCTGGTCAATGGGGCTGCTATAGATGAGAACCCCTCCATAAACCGACGGTAATAACCTGCCAATCCCAAGAAACTACGGATCTCTATAGCTGATGTGGGTCTAGGCTAGTTCTGAACTGCCTCAATCTTCTTAGGATCCACCTGAATACCCCCTGCTGATACAACGTGACCCAAGAAAGCAACTAAACTCAACCAAAACTCGCATTTTGAGAACTTAGCATATAATTGGCTGTCTCTCAGAGTCTGAGGGACGATCCGAAGATGTTGTGCATGCTCCTCTCGGCTGCGGAAGTAGATCAAGATATCATCAATAAACACAATCACGAAGAAATCCAAGTAGGGCTTGAACACTCAGTTCATCAAATCCATGAATGCTGATGGGGCATTTGTCAGCCCAAATAACATCACTAGAAACTCATAATTCCCATACCGAGTCCGAAAAGCCGTCTTAGGGACATCAGATGCCCTAATCCTCAACTGATGGTAGCCAGATTGCAAATCAATCTTCGAAAATACCTTGGCACCCTGAAGCTGATCAAATAAATCATCAATCCTCGGCAATGGATATTTGTTCTTAATGGTGACCTTATTCAATTGCCGATAATCTATACACATCCTCAACGATCCATCTTTCTTCTTCACAAACAACACAGGTGCACCCTAGAGTGAGACACTAGGTCTAATGAAGCCCTTATTAAGCAGATCTTGCAACTGTTCCTTTAATTCTTTCAACTCTGGCGGGGCCATGCGGTATGGAATGGAAATGGGCTGAGTTCCTGGAGCCAAATCAATACAGAAATCAATATCCCTGTCAGGTGGCATCCCCGATAGATCTACAAGAAACACCTCTGGTAACTCACGAACAACCGACACTGAATCCATGGAAGGAACCTTCGCACTAGAATCACAGACATAAGCCAAATAAGCTAGACACCACTTTTCGACCATATGCCAAGCCTTCACATAAGAGATACCCCTGTTGGTAGAATGGTCACGAGTCCCTCTCCACTCTAATTAAGGCAACCCCGGCAAGGCTAAGGTCGCCGTCTTGGCGTGACAGTCCAATATAGCATGATAAGGTGACAGTCAATCCATACCCAAAATGACATCAAAATCAACCATATCGATAAGTAGAAGATCTACACGAGTCTCAAGGCTCCCAATGGTGACCACACACGAACGATAAACACGATCTACAACAATAGCATCTCCCACTGGTGTGGACATATACACAGGAGCAGTCAAAGAATCACGAGGCACGACCAAATAGGAAGCAAAATAGGATGACACATAGGAGTAAGTAGATCCCCAATCAAATGGAACTGAAGCATCTCTACTGCAAACTGAAACAGTACCTGTGATAACAACATCAGATGACTCAGCCTCAGGCCTGGCTGGGAAAGCATAACACCGGGGCTGGGCCCCACCACTCTGAACTACATCCCTGGACGGCCTCTAGCTAGCTACTCTCCACCTCTAACGGCCTGACCTCCACCGTTAATAGTTTGGCCTCTACCTCTGGCTGCCTAACCCCTGCCTCTGGCTGGCTGAGCAGGTGGTATAGCAACTGGTACCGGAACCATGGCATGAGAACTCTGATGTTGTTAGCTGCCCGATGACCGAGAGTAAAATCTAGCAATGTGCCTCGGATCACCACAAGTATAACATGACCTCGGCTGCTGTGACTGCTGACCCTGAAACTGAAGCTATCGACCTGAGTAACCACCCTGATAACTCTGGAGTGGAGGTGCATTGATAGGAGCTGGTGGTGCACTGTAGGGTAGCTGGTCGGAATAAGGCATATGAGGACCACGACCATCCGAGGCACCGTGGGATGTCTGGAGTGCTGAATGAAACAGCCTGGGAGGATGGCCTCAACCAAAAGTACTCATGTCTCTAGACGAGGTACAACTGAACTCACCGGAATGACGAGGTCTCTTGTCAGACCCCTGACCTCCACGAGCAAGAACCATCTCGACTCGTCTGGCGACATTGGCAGCCGCCTGAAAAGAAATCTCACTCCCGGTCTCCTTAGCCATCCACAATCTGATAGGCTGAGAAAATCCGTCAATAAACCTCCCCACCCTCTCTCTTTCGGTGGGAAGCAGAAGGATAACATGACGGGCCAAATCCACAAAACATGTCTAATACTGGGTAACAGTCATACTGCCCTGCTGGAGACGCTCAAACTGACGTCGATGCTCCTCTCTCAATGTGATAGGAAGAAACTTCTCTAGAAAGAGCTGAGAGAACTGGTCCCAAGTAAGAGAAGGCGACCCAGCTGGTCTAGTCAACAAATAATCTCCACCATTTCTTGACGGAACCAGACATCTGAAATACAGCAAAATCGACCCCATTGGTCTCAACTATACCCATGTTCCGCCGCACCTCAGGGTAGCGGTCAAGATAATTCTGTGAGTCCTCAGAAGGTGTACCACTGAAGTGAACTGGGAAGAGCTTGGTAAACCTGTCCAATCTCCATAAAGCCTCAGAAGACATAGCTGACCCATCTTCGGCATGTGCCGCAATAACCGGCTGAACTACTCTGACTGGCTGAGCTGCTGGAGTCTGATACTGGGGAGCTATCTGCTCTGCAGGGGGAGTAGTGGGAGTTTGGGCTCCTCCTCCAGCTAGAGAGACGACTGGTACCATGGGAAATGCGCCAGTCTGGGCCACACTCTCAATAAGGCCTACCAAACGGACCAAAGCTTCCTGGAGCACTATGGTGGCAATGAACCCCTCCGGCACCTGAGCTGGCCCGGCAGGAACAGTCTGAGTTGGAACCTCCTCATCAAGCTCTACCTGAGGCTCCACTGCTAGGGATGCTGCTTTGGCTCTGGGCTGAGCCTTGCCTCTACCTCAGCCTCTGGCATGGCCTCGGCCTCTATCTCTTCCCTGTGTAGGAGCTACCACTGGGGCATCTGGCTGCTGCTCAGCTGAAGAAGTGGTACATGTTCTCACCATCTTGAGAGAGAATAAGAGTAGAAGAGTTCAATCAGTATTGAGAAAACGAAATTGAATAACAAATAAGAACAGAAGTGAAATTTGTTCCTAAACTTCCTAGTCTCTGGAAGATAAGAACACACGTCTTTGTACCAATCCTCCAGACTCTACTAAGCTCGCTCATGAATCGTGAGACCTAGGCAGCCTAGTGCTCTGATACCAACATGTCACGACCCGGAATTCCCACCGTCGGGACCTTGATGGCGCCTAACATTTCACTTGCTAGGCAAGCCAACGTTAGAGAATCATTCCTTATTCCATTAAGTAAATAACAGCAAATAAGCTAAGATGAAATATAGCAAGTGCGGAATAATATAAAAACTGCATTAATTACTACCACCCGGATCTGGAGTCACAACTCATGAGCTACTATGATTTACTACAAATAGAGTGTGAAAAGGGAAAATACATTGTTTTGAAGTAAGGAAACAGTAAATGATAAACTAGGAGGAGACTTCAGAGTCTGCGGACGCCAGCAGATCTACCTTGGGTCTCCTGACAGCAAATCCAAGTTGCCAAGCCTTACGATCAGCTAAGGCCGGTACCAAAATCTGCACAAGAAGTGCAGAGTGCAGTATCAGTACAACCGGTTCCATGTACTGGTAAGTGTTGAGCCTAACCTCGACGAAGTAGTGACGAGGCTATGACAAGACACCCAAATGATAAACCTGTGCAGAATAACAGTATATTTACCAGAAAATAACAATAACAGCTAAACATGTACTACTGGGAGGGGGGCATGCTAAAGGGGCACAAGATAAAAGAGATACAACGTGAATAATAACCAAAACAGACAACATGCTTTTAACAATGAAAACAACTAAACACAATGAAGAAAATTGCACGGCATCACCCTTCATGTTTTTACTCTCAACCTCACAATATAAATCATTAGATACGGCACTGCATCACCCTTCGTGCATTAGTTCTCATAACATGGCACGACATCACCCTTCGTACATTAACACTCACAAGATGGAAAGACATCACCCTTCGTGCATTAACACATCATAATATGGCACGATATCACCCTTCGTGCATTAACTCTCTCCCTTACCACATAACAATAGACAAGTAATAGCATGGAGATAGAATCAACAAGAACAAGCTTTACTTCAACAATGGTTCCACATTACCAATCTCAACTTTAGAATCAAAACTCAATTATCACAAAAGCCTGTAAACGTGATAAGAATGATCAATTAGTGAGTAAGTAGTCTAAGCATGGATAAAAAGATCAAAGTAAGCTATAAACTACAAGGAACAAGTCCCACCCGCATGCTTTAACCTCACAACAACGCATAAGTTCTCGTCACCACACATATACGTTGTACCCAACATCTAAACATATAGCAAATAGGCAAACAAGTCCGAATCCCTCGAGTCAAGGTTAACCACGACACTTATTAAGCCTCCACGGCTTTTCCTTTCAAACAAGCCTCCGAACCAAAAGAATCTAGCAATTTACCAACCAAACTATTCAAATTAAGCCTTAGGAATTACCCACAATTGTAAAGAATTCAATTTAGATCATTATTGAAAAAGTCAACAAAAGTCAACTCCCGGGCTCGCTTGGTCCAAACCCGAAATTCGGACCAAAACCCGATTACCCATTCACCCCACAGCCCGGTTACGTAATTTATTTTGAAATTCGACCCCAATTTGAGGTCTAAATCCTAATTTCACAAAAATCCCTAACTCTACCCAAACCCCAAAATTTTCACCATGAAACACTAGATTTTAGGTTAAAATCATAGGAAAAGTAGTGAAAGATTGAAACGAACTAGGTTAGAATTACTTACCAACGATTTGGGGAAGAAGGAGTCTTGGAAAAATCGCCTCTACGGTTTTAGGTTTTGAAAATTTGAGAAATGAACCAAAAATCCCGTCTAAGTCATATTTGTTCAGCTCCAGATGTCGCATTTGCGACCTGGGCTTCGCAAATGCGAAGCCCACAAATGCGAGAAATCCATCGCATTTCGAAGACTCCCACACCTCTGCAATCATCGTATTTGCAATGAAAGGTTCGCAAATGCGAACACTGACTTGACCGCAAATGCGACCCAATGATCGCAAATGCGAAGAATCTCCCTCCCCAGCTCCCATCGCAAATGGGAATCTTTGTTCGCAAATGCAGATACTGGCCTTCCGCAAATGCGACCTCATGATCGCAAATGCGAACCTTGGCTGACCCGACCACGCGTCGCAAATGTGAAGAAATGGCTCGCAAATGCGAGCCTGACAGAAGATGGAAATGTTTGCAAATGTAAACTCGGATCTCGCAAATGCGAAATCAGAGGCCAGTTCCCAGAAATTGCAGACACCAGCAAATGTGCTAAGTCCAATTTACTCTGTAGCCTATTTGAAACTCACCTGAGCACTCAGGGCTCTAAACCAAACATGCACACAAATCTAAAAATATCATACGAACTTGCTCGCGTGATCAAATCACCAAAATAACACCTAGAACTGCGAATCGGACACCAAATTAAAGAAATTTTCAAGAAAACTTTAAAACTTCTATTTTCACAACCGAACGTCCGAATCACGTCAAACCAACTCCGTTTCTCACCACATTTGGCAGACAAGTCATAAATGTGCTATTGGACCTATACCGGATTCCGAAACTAAAATACGGAACCGATATCCAAAAAATCAACTATGGGTCAAATATTTCAAATTCTTTAAGACTTTAGCTTTCAAATTTCAACAAAGTCCGATATCTCGGGCTAGGGACTTCCGAATTCGATTTCGGGCATACACCCAAGTCCCAAATCATGATACGGACCCACCGGAACCGTCAAAACACGAATTCGGGTCTGTTTGCTCAAAATGTTAACCAAAGTTAACTCAAATGATTTTCAAAGCAAAATTTCATCTTTTCCACAGTTTTAACATAAAAGCTTTCCGAAAACACGCATGGACCGCATATGCAAACCGATGAGGATAAAAATGAGATTTTTAAGGCTTCAAAGCAGAATTAGGTTCTAAAACATAAGATGACCTATCGGGTCATCATATAGGGACACCAACAGACATATAAGTCCCAAAAGCACGTGCTCACACAATCAAAATCTCCGTGCTCAGGCTACCATCAAAACTAGGCCTCAAGTCCTCCAGACTGGCCCATCATCAGCATGCCAAAATCACATCTCGCACCTCAACCATGGAATCACAAGTCGTCGATGCATAGGTGATACCAAGCGCGCATGTGCGCATACAAATGCGTGGAAGGAATTCAAAGAGTTACGCTTCAAGTTGAATCAATGCCGCACGATAAGGAAAGAAATATGGGAAGTATATCCTAAATGCCATGTAGCCTCTCGAAGATAGGCATGGACATCATCATACCGATCCGCAAGACTTTACTAGATACTTGCTCATGACTTGTAGAACCTATGAAGCTAGAGCTCTGATACCAACTTGTCACGACCCCTAATCCACTAGTCGTGATGGCACCTAACCCAATCCGATAGGTAAGCCAACTAGTAACTATCCAATTCCAATGATATTAATAAGACAAATAAATAAAAGTAATTTACTGAATTTGATACATTTCCCAAGGACTGGTAGTAGAAATCATGACCTTATAAGAATAGAGTTTACAAAGCTGAAATGAAATAAATACATCGCCTATTTGAAAAGTACATAAAAAGAGTTTTAAAGATCTAAAGCTACCACGAGCAAGGGGCAGCTACAACCGGCACGTAGGTACATCTTCAATCCCGCTCCAATCGAACATAGCAACATCAACAACCAACATCTACATGCAAGGTGCAGAAGTATAGTATGATTACATCTGACCCCATGTACTCAGTAAGTAACAAACATAACATTAGGTTGAAAGTAGTGATGAGCTAACACAAGGTCGAGTCTAATACCAATATTCCACAACAGTTCATAACAGCATAATACAAGTAATATAAGATGTATCTCAGAAGTAACATGCTCAGCTCGTTCATAGTTCTAGAAAATAGTCATGCTTTTCAAGTATCTTAGTGAAAACCCAAATCTTTTACCGAAAATGCCAAAAATACGAGTAAGTTTGAATACTATAATTTTTCCAAATATCATTTCCACAATAAATAAAATGTTTCATTTTCTTTCCAGATAGAAAGTGTGAAATACCTCTCTATGCCCACATATCAATGTGTGTAAAAAACATGAATGATGTGATACCGTACAACATGAGCAAAAATGCATCTCTATGCTTGTATGTCATGTGTGCATGCCAATGCCATGTATCTCAGAGATGAATCATGTACTCATACTCTCAGAGTACTCAATCTCATTTTCTCACATTTTTCACTCATCAGGCTAAACCACTCGGTACTTAATATGGCCCATACAGCCCAAGGAAGATCCATCCCGGAATATATACATCACTGACCATCAGTCACTCAGTACCGAGGAAGGCCAATTCGGCTCCATGGAAAAGATCCATCTCCAGGTATATAAAGGCTTCGGACAAGATCCATGTCCAGGGAAGATCCATCCCTCAATATAATCAACCATGCTCGCTGGGGGTGTACAGACTCTAGAGGGGCTCCTACAGCCCAAGCGCTATAATCCACATGGATAACTCACATGCTATAATATCAATATCTGGATCCGCACGGACAACTTACGTGCTATAGTATCAATATACTCACAAACAGGCCCTCGGTCTCACTCAGTCATCAATCTCACTCACGGGCTCACAATGTCATGAAACTAGCCCGACAACACTGATATGATGTATCAATAAATAACAACTGAGATTGAGATATGATATCAATGCATGAATATGACTGAGTACAAAATATCAATGAAATCAGTGAAATGACAGCAAGAAACGACAACTATGGGTCCCAACAATATCGGTATAAAGCCTAAACATGATATCTAGCATGATTGACAACTGATTTGCTTTATCGCATGGTGAAAACACGGATATTAAAAAAATAGGACTACTATACAGTGCCAGTAAAATAACAGAGTCCCAATGCACTTGGTACATGCCCACACGCCCGTCACCACAATACCAATCACATAATACATATTTCGGGGTTTCATACCCTCAGCACTAAGTTTAGAAGAGTTACTTACCTCGAACAAGCCAATACCAATGTCGAGCAAGCCAAGCAATGCTCCAAAGATGCCATCACGCGCGTAGAGACCTCCGAACGGCTGAAAACTATCCAAAAGCAACTCAAATACATCAAATAAAGCCCAAGGAAACAATTACAAATGAAAAAGGTCGAATCTTTAATCAAAAGCCCAAAATCGGCCAAAATGTCCAACTCAGGACGACACCTCAGAACCCGAAAAAACTCACAAAATCCGATAACCCATTCAATTACGAGTCCAACCATATTAGTTTTACTCAAATCCGACTTCGAATCGATGTTCAAAACTCAAAAATTCACATTTTTAAACTTTAGGCCAAAACCCCCAATTTCCTCTTTAAAATTCACAATCCAATTACCAAAAACGAAGTTAGATTCATGAAATATAACCAAAATCAAGTAGAGAACACCTACCCCAATTCATATGGTGAAAGTTGCCTCAAGAATCACCTCAATCCGAGCTCCATAGCTCCAAAAATGAAGAAAGAACCAAAACCCTCGAAAATATAGCTTTTGCCCAGCGATTCCGCATTTGCGGACAATTCGTCGCACCTGCGACCACTGCTTTTGTGGAAAAATATCGCATCTGCGAAAAATGGCCTTGCCCAGCAACCCCCGCTCCTGCAGTATTAAACTCTGCATCTGCAAAGACACTCGCACCTGCGCTTCCACTCGATGCACCTGCGCATCCGCACCTGCGCCCTTTTCCCCGCTTCTGCGGGCCTCCTCATCCAGCTCTCATCTCGTATCGGCAACGCCTTTGTCGCTTCTGCGGCCATCGCACCTGCACAAACCACACCAGAACCAGCAACTTAGCAAAAATCCAAAAAATGTAATGAAATGATCTGATCCTCGTCTGAAACTCACCCGAGCCCCTCGGGACCCCGTCCATACATGCCAACCAGTTCCATAACACAATACGGACCTACTCAAGGCCTCAAAACTCACATAACAACATTAAAACGACGAATCATACCTCAAATCGAAATCTATGAACTTTGAACTTCAAACTTCCACAACCGATGCCGAAACCTATCAAATCACGTCCGATTGAAGTCAAATTATGAACAAAAGTCACATTCGATATTATGGACCTGTTCCAACTTCCGGAATTGGAATCCGACCCCGATATCAAAAAGTTCACTCCCGATCAAACTTTCCAAAATTTCAACTTTTGCCATTTCGAGCCAAATTCAACCACGGACCTCCAAATCACAATCCGGACGCACTCCTAAATCCAAAATCACCCAACGGAGCTAACGGAACCATCAAAATGCCAATCTGAGGTCAAAATGCTAAAAAGTCAAACTTGGTCAACTCTTTCAAATTTAAAGCTCCTTAGTTAAGAATCATTCTTTCAAATCAATCTCGAATAACCTGAAACCAAAACCGACGATTCACACAAATCAAAATACATCATACGGAGCTACTCACGCCCGTAAACTACCGAGCGAAGTGCAAATGCTCAAAACGACCGGTTGGGTCGTTACACCTCGAAAACACGATGCACACCTTACCCAGACCTTCGTGAACGCGGGAATTACCTCGCAAATGCGAAGACAATTCCTCCAGCTCCCAGTTCTCCTACGCCAACGCATGACCCAATGCGCGAACGCGAATAACGATCACCTCAACCTTTTGCGAATGAGTTCCATATATCGCGTCCACGAAGAAATATTCCACCAGCAGAATAAAACACACTTTGCGATCGCGGATGGACCTTCGCGATCGCGAAGAACACCAGAGGGATATGATAACAGCAGAAAACCAGCAATGCATACAACGCTGAAATGGTCCGAAAATCAATCTGAAACACACATGGGCCCCCCGGCCAAAACACGACACAAACCTAATCGAGGCCTCAAATCACACATAAAACATTAAAACCATGAATCGCAGCTCAAATCGAACTTGATGAACTTTTGAACTTCCAACTTCCAAAACTCGTGCCGAATCATATAAAATCAACTCGGAATGACCTCAAATTTTTCACACAAGTTTCAAATGATATTACAAAGCTATTCCAACTCTCGAAAACAAAATCTGAACCTAATATCATCAAAGTCAACTTCCGGTCAAACTTATGAACATTCTAAACATCAAAATTCTGACTTTCGCCAAATAGTGTCAAAACCTTCTAAAAACATCCAAATGCCAAACTGGGCATACACCCAAGTCAAAATAACCATCCGCACCTACCGGAACCATCAAAACTCCGATCCAGGGTCAAATATACCAAAAGTCAAACTTGGTCAACTCTTTCGACTTCAAGCTTCTCAAGTGAGAATCATCCTTTTAAATCAATCCCGAACCACTCAAAAATTGAAGTCGATAATACACACAAGTCATAATACACCAGACGAAGTACTCGTGACATCAAACTATCGAGTTGAATGCAAATGCTCAAAATGATTGATCGGGTCGTTACATGTATATACGTGAAATATCAAATAGGGAAACGAGGCTAAAATACACAAAATGACCTGCTGGATCGCTACAAATTATTATACACTTATAGTAACGTATGACATTCAAATTTTATTTGGATGCTAAAAATAAAAGAAAACCCAAAACTCGATTAATTATTATACACTTGTAGCAAGATATGATATTTATATTTTATTTATATGCTAAAGACCAAAGAATATTGTTGCTCGCACATGCACACCCAAGTGTATGTGGTCGTACAAGTAATATAGGATTGTAAGTCCAGATATCGTACTCATATGGACTTGTGATTAACTATTTACTAAATTAAACTAAGAAAATTAATATATTTAATCGATTTTTTAATGATTATTAACTATAACTAATGTAGAGTCGAAACTAAGAAATTAAAGAAAATAGGCAGCAAGCTTAGATACGAATTCAATGGGAGAGAATATTCCAGAGTTATGGGTTAGCTAATAATCTCGTTAAGTTTTCCACTTAAATTATCTAATTAATTTATCTGATTTATTGATTGACAAGGTTAATATTACTTATAGTATTCTCCCGAAGTACTACTCGCTTATTCAAGCTAACCTAACGCCTATATTCCTATAGAATTCGGATTAACAACAACGCTTTAATAATTTTCATATAGTAACCAAGCAAGGCGATTATGTATATTCTTATGCTAACCGCCAATCTGTTCCCAATACTCAGGTTCAAGATCTCGCTCTGATCAGTCTTATATATAATCTAGAATTCCATCTCCCAAGTTCAATCATAGATTCGTAGATAGTATTCAATTGGTGATCAAGCAATAATAATTATGCGCAAGATTGGATAAATGAACTAATATGATGAAATAACAAGAAAAATTCAAGCTTCAAACTACAACGTTCATTTAGCACCCCACAACTCTAGATCAACTAATAAACTATAAAGTTAAAGAAAGAGAATAGATGAAAAACTAGTTAGAAGCCTCCTCCAAGCGTGGTTTCCATTCTCCAACGAGAATTCTCCTTCAATGTATGTTATATCCCCTCCAAATTAAGTTTAGAACCACTTTTATGCGAGTTGAGACCGTGTAAGGCCGAAATAATCTTGTCCCAGTCGAAATAGAAAAAATCCCGCAATACAAGGTCCAACTGGCACTGGCCTAGTGCTAAAAGCAGTAAGTTTCCGCCTCCAATTCTTTTTTTAGCAAATATACTGCTAAGTTGGATGCCTAGTGGCTAATATATATATAATAATCCAAAAACAGTAATCTAATGTTTACCATTTGTCAAAAACCAAAACTAGAAGACGTAAAGCTTAAGCTAAACCTAAGAAGTCTGAAAATGCTAACTATTATAATAGATATCATAGT
The DNA here is from genome assembly GCF_000390325.3 of Nicotiana tomentosiformis. Lineage (NCBI taxonomy): Eukaryota > Viridiplantae > Streptophyta > Magnoliopsida > Solanales > Solanaceae > Nicotiana > Nicotiana tomentosiformis. The sequence goes on from NC_090813.1 coordinate 135,665,918, forward strand.
CAACTCCCAACATATGGTGGTGTGTGTATCCACAAGCCAAGGGCAAAACCACAAAGTAGCACCTCTAACGCTCTCACCAGGAGCCATGTTTTGCATTCCAAAGGACATGGCAAATGTGAATCTCCAACCAACACCATCCACTTCTGGAGCTAACCTACCTTCCAAGTACCATATGATTGCTATGAGACACAGCATGTACTTCAATTTTCTAGACTTCAAGATGTAGCATGAACGATCTTCATTCTCACTGCCAATGAACAACTTCAATTGACAGCAAAACCATGTAGTTTGATCGAGCTTCATGCTCAATGACCTAGACTGCCACTGAACATAGGAGTAGAAGCCTATTTCCTGCATTACAAAACAATCCCAAGCACTGCCATGGCACCTCCAGACTAGGCATGTAACCATGCCAATACCACTGATTAATGCCATAACAGTACCTAGTTCCTCAAGAATAGAAAAGTGACCTGTTAACCTGCTGGATTCTTGCTTGAATGCACCATTTGAACCTTCTAAAGATTGTGTTAGTGTAGGGTAAAGTTCAACCTACAAACTTAACTTGTCTCTAAGCTTAACAAAGTATAATACATACTAGTAGCTTAGCCTAACAACTATGTCATCTTGTGCTCTTATTTGTATATAAACCAACTGTCGGCTTGTATAAGTTGTTCCATACATCCCTAGTTCACTACCAGAATGAGCATGATAACATTTTAATACCACTAGAAAGTGACCTAAAATTATACAAAAACCTACAACAACAAAACACCAAGTAACGGATGTCAATGCACTACCATACCTATTCATCAATCATGTGCTCTTATTTTTTCAATCCTCACCCTAAGATTAGGAGTTTGTGATTTATCAAGGTTGAGAAGTCTCCTTCCTACACTAGGAAGTTCGGAGAAGGAATGAAACTGGAGTGTACCTGCAAAAGAGAAAATAAGGTTAGCTAAAACATCTGCCAGGGTGTTGCCCTCCTTCATCACATGCTAGAATATGACATTGAAATGTTCCTTCATCTCTTTGATTCTCTTAACTTCAGCCACAATGCACCAAGGTGGATCCCAAACTCCATCAATAATCCTCTTCATCACAAGAGAGTCTGTCTCCATTATAAGAGGATGCAAATCATGGTCTTTACAAAAAGACAGTACATCCCTAATTGCCCTAGCCTCAGCTACTATATTTGTTGTTTCCTCCAATTGTTGTGCCCTAGCATACACCAAAGCACCTGCACTGTCTCTCACACAAAAACCTGTAGAGTTAGGGCTAGGGTTACCTCTTGATGCTCCATCTATATTGCAATTGTACCATCAAGTGTATGGGAATTGCCATACTACTCTTTTGGTCACAATAATAGGTTTGTACTCCTCAAAGAACTTGATCATATCCGTCCAAAGATAAGGTATGTGAGGCAGCCAATTATACCTAGTTTTTTCCAAGAAGTGCAATGTCTTATTGATCTCATGAATGACTCTTTCAATTGATTCTAATCCCCTGTTCCTATTTGTGTTCCTCGTATTCCAAAGCTCCAAAGTAATGATTGCAGGAGCTGCTTGATATAGAGGCTTCAACTTTGGACAACAAGCAGCATTCCACCATGCCCTAATCACCTGATGTACCTGCACCAATACAACAGTGATCCCAGCATCATTTAGAAAGGTCCTCTACACCTTATTTGCAGTAACTTCAGTCAAGAAGAGATGATTATAGGACTCCTCTTATGGTGTTGTACAACACCAATACTTGGACATATAAATGTAACCTTGCCTTCTCCAAATGTCATTTGTAGCCAGTTTGAATCTCCATAACCTCAAGAGAAAGAAATAAATCTTGAATGGAAGTCCCTTTATCCACATATTTTTCAATTCTGGATTAGGATTTTCCCTATGCCTTATAAGATGCCAAGCACTACTCACAGTAAACCTGCAAGAAGTAGTAGGTTTCCACCAAGGCCTATCCTAGAATTCATCACTTCCTTCAAACTATACATGTTGCTTGATGTGATCTGCAATGTCTTCTGGAAATGATTGGTCAATCAACTACTTATTCCAACCATCTTCTTGCCTCAGTTCAACCACCTCTTCTTACTCCTCATTAATGTGAATATCTGGAGGCACTAGGTGATTCAAAGCTCCTAGACCTGTCCAGTTTCATGCCAAATATTAGTTGTTCCAACCTTCATCTCCCACTAAATTTCATGCTCCACTTCATGTCTAGCATTCAACATTTTTTTCCAAATATGTGATCCTTTCCTAAACTGTACTACTATAGGCAACTCCTTTTTGCAATATTAATTCCACATGAAATTTGACCATAAAGAGTTTATGGTCCTAAACCTCTGCCACAGCTTTGCAAACAGTGCTTTGGAGACATCAAACAATGATCTACAACCCATCCCTCATTCTTCCTTTGGAAGACATAACTTCTAACTTGATGCCCAATGCCTGCTTCTCCCTTCCTCATTTGTACTCAAAAAGAACCTTGCAAATAGTTTATGTCAATGTTCTATGATATTCTTAGGTGGATCCATTACTAAGAGCATGTGTATAAGCATACTTTGAAGAACACTACTTATCAAAGTAGCCTTGCCTCCAAAAGATAACAACTTTCCCTTCCATGAGTGTAACGTAGCCTTCACTTTTTTAATAAGATCATCATAATAGTCCTTCCTCTTCCTGGTATAAAATATAGGGCATCCTAGATAAGTAAAAGGAAATGCACCTCTAGTGAATCCTGTGAGATCCCCAACTGTTTGGAACAATGCATTGGGTGCCTTAGAGTGCATATAATATGAGCTATTTTCCTTATTAATCAACTGCCCTGAGAGCTCCTCATAGTCATTCAACACTGCCATGATCTTCTTCAAAGATTCTGTATGAGCTGATGCAAATATGATGGTGTCATCAGCATATGCAAGATGATTCAAGGGGTCAGTCCACTTTAGCATCCCAAAACCTACAAATGATTTGTTATCAAACAACATGTTCAATGACCTAGATAGAACCTCAGCTGATAGGATGAACAAGGCAGGAGACAATGGATCTCCTTGCTTTACACCTCTAGAAGATTTGAAGAACCCTGAAGACTAGCCATTCACCAACACAGAATACTAATTATTAGACAGTAAACTCGATATCATGTTGATGAAGTATTTAGCAAATCCCATTTTCCTCAACAAATGGAACAAAAACTTCCAGGAAACTCTATCATATACCTTAGTCATATCAAGTTTTATGACTATATTAGCAGGCTTGGCCCTCAATCTAATATTAGTAGCAATCTTTTGAGTTAGTATGATGTTCTCAAAGATACTTCTACCTTTCACTAATACGGATTGGTTGCTTGATATTATTGAAGCCAGAAAACTCTCCAGTCTATCATTCAACACTCTTGACAACACTTTGTCAATGAAGTTTCTCAAGCTTATAGGCCTCAAATTGAGAAAGTTTGAACCATAGGATTCTGTGGCAGAAGTACTAGGTTAGTGTGAGTAATAGATTTAGGCAATGTATCTCCCCCATAGAAGTGTAGCACCATATCATGAATGTCCATGCCAATAATCTTCCAGCACTCATGATAAAAAGTACCAGTGAATCCCTCTGGACCACTGGCACTTTCTCCACTAAGTTCAAACATAGCTTGTTTCACTTCTTCCATAGTAGGATATCTACAAAGTTCAAGATCCTGCTCCCTTGTCACCATGGAAGGAACATTAGCTTATAAAGAGAAATCTGCAGGATCTTTCTCATGTGTGAACTGCCTCTCATAGAAACCACAACACCCTTAGCCAAAGCCTCTTGATCTTCAACCCAATGCTCCATTACTGTCTTGAATCCTCTTCAGCTGTAGCTTCTACCTCTTGCCATATACATGATTGTGAAAAAATCTAGTGTTCTTATCTCCTTCAGTGAACCATGTCATATCAGCCTTCTCCTTCCAATACTGCTCTTCAATACTTAGGTAACTCTTCAATTCAGCTTAAGATTTTTGTAAGACAATTCTATTCTCCACAGTTAGCTCTTCTTCAAATAACATCTCCTTTACCCTTACAATATCTTCCCTGATTGCAAGTTGCTTGAAAATATCTCCATAGGTATCCTTGATCCATTTAGACACTGCAGCCTTCACCCTCTTCAACTTCTGTTTGAACATGAGGAAAGGATTACCAAGGAAGTCTGCAAACTAATTCTGCCTCATAAACTCTTTAAAATTCTCATGCTTATAAGTCCAAAAGTTTAAGAACTTAAAAGGCTTAATATAGTTAGCCATTTGTTCACCACAACTCATCAACAAATGAGCATGATCTGAGCCAGTTACGATGAGGTGTTCAACTTCAATAGTAGAAAACAAATTCTGGAAAGGAAAGTTCACAAGGATTCTATCCAACCTGTTGAAAACAGATTCTGCATTTGGCCTTCCATTCCACCAAGTGAAGGAACCGCCCTTGTAGCCTAGATTAAACCGCCCACTTGAATTCACACAAATGCAAAATCTTCATACTCAGGAGGATAGACTGGAAGACCACCTATCTTCTCATCTTCATGAATCAATACATTAAAATCTCCACCTATCATCCAAGGCAACTCCATATCACTTTCAAGATAATAAAGATTATCCCACAACTCCAATCTCTCCAATGAAGAACATTTAGCATATACAAAAGTACACAAAATGTATTGGCCAATGTCTTGGTGATACAATTTGATAGAAACCTACTGATGAGTGTCCATCACTAGCTCCCATACTATTGCAGCATCAAAAAACAACCAGATCTTCCCATTCATGTTAGCAAAAGTAGCCTCTATATTGAGTCTTCTTCTATATCTTTGAATGTGTCTAGAATTCTGAAATGGCTCCATCAAAGCAACCATAAAGAATACAAATTTTCTTTGCATATTGATCACCCTTTAGAAGGCCTGCTGAGTCTTCACAGACCTTATATTCTATATCAAAGCTTTGATCATCATTCGGTTTGTGATACTACCCGTTTGGGAAAAATTCCTTTAGGTTGTTGCACTTCTTTATGCTATCCTTGCTTTTTTCCTTTCTTGCCACTCTTGTCTCCAACTGTAGGACAAAGATCTACTTCCCTAGCTACTGCCTTAAAGTTGCCAGAAGCAAGCAGCAGACTCATCTTCACCTTCATCCTCAAGTTGCCTTTTCTCTAATATTGTATTCTGAATGTCCATAGGCACCACATTGTGAGTGATGATGTCATATAGAATCTGATTAGGTGACATTATTGGTGCATTGATCTGAATCTGCATTGGTTGCCCAGCTTCTGAAGCACAAGCTACTGGAATTGCCTCGATTGCACCTGAAACTTTATGAACAATGGCCTGGAATAATTTGCTCATGAGGTATCACTTGCCTACTCTGCTATTTATCACCAATAGCCTCTTGAATATCCCTGAATTGAAGCTCATAAACAAATCCTATACTAGGGTTCATTGTTGTACCAACTGCAGAATTTACTGTTTCATTGAGATCAACCATCTTACAAGCAATTGTTTGATGCCCTGACCCCACTGAATCATCTAATACCCTTGTATGAGTGTTGTCAACAGGTCCGACTCCTAATTCATCAATCGCTTGAGTTGCAACTATAGAATAAACCTTCCCAACATTTTGCGACTGGTTGAAAATATGGTCCCTAAAAGCATACTTATATGGACCTGATTTTTTGCTGGTCCCTAATGCTCGATTTTATTTTTTAAATAGCGAAGGGAATAAATGTGGTCTGCAAATAAATCAATAACTGGTCCCTACTTCTCCAAGTTGAGCGCGAGTGAGCATCATTTAAATTATTTCTTAAAAAGAATTACGTACATAAATAAATTAAAAAGAAACTAAAGTAATTACATAAAACCACCTCAAACCTAACTCCCTGTCAAATACATAATTTCAATGGTACTCGTCCTAGCTTCTCCACAAATCTCTGATGTCGTCGTCCCCTTTCCCTTAGGCAAACGAGCTAAAATAAGGGATTCTCAGACTCAAGAAAGATCTCAAAGTTGCTGGAGGTAATTTTCTTAATTTTCCTTGTCTCTTTAATTCTTTGTTTGTGCGTGGATTTAGAGCTATATAAGAACACTGTCAATGTTTTCAACTTTCTCTATCCGGTGACCTTTTTTTGCTAATACAAATTCAAAATTTCCCTTTCATTTAGTGATTTCCCCTCTAGTTTTACTATTCTTTTGTTCTTTCAAGTGGGTATAACCGTATGAACTATATAGATGCTTTTTTGTAAAATAATATTCTAAATTAAGGTTATCTATGAGATTACAATCTCGATTTTTGTATGTTCTCCAAATGTTATGGGTTTTTTATTTTGTAGGGCTTGCTAAATAGTTTGTTTGAGGCGTAGATGTCACGACTCAAAATCTCAACTGTCGTGATGGCGCCTATCTCAATACTAGGTAAGCCGAAAATCTCAATAAACCACCATATCTTTTAAATTTGAAAACATAATAATTAAATTCAGCGAAAGAAACTCACAATTTCAAATATAACACTCCCAAAACCCAATGTCACTGAGTACATGAGCATCTAATATGAATACAAAGTCTGACTGATAAAATCACTGTCTGAAAATATAGAACAGTACAATAATTAAACAGGAAGAGAATCAAGTATGCGGACGTCAAGCAGCTACCTTGATAGACTCCAATAGAATTAACTTCAAAATCTAGCAGCCACCGTATCCGGGAGCACCTGGATCTGTACACGAGGTGCAGAGTGTAGTATGAGTACAATTAACTCAATAAGTAACAAGACTAACCTCTGGGCTGAAAGCAATGACGAGCTCCGCAGGTACAGTCCAGTATAAATAATGGTACAAAAATGTAGGTATGCTTTCAAGTTTAATAGTTAAACTCAGTACAGGTGAAATAGATCAATACTGCATGATAAAAGGAATATGACATCCCAGTAGAAAAACCTTATGTAAATACTGGTCACAAATTATTCGGTCACTCGGTACAGTTTATGGCCAATCCAGCCCAAGGGTGTTCCAACCTGTATATATATACACATCGACTGACATTCAGTCACTCAGTACCATATAAGGCCAATCTAACCCTGGGGTATTTTATCCCCAAATGCAAATGATACGGACAAGATCCATGTCAAGGTAAATTCATTATAATATAAATAAGTAAGGCAAGTCCATGCCCTGGGAAAATCCATCCCGAATATATATATAATCATCGTAAGTAAGGCAAATCCATGCCTCGGGAAGTCCATCCCGAATATATATATAATCATTTACGCTCACTAGGGGTGTGTACAGACTCCGGAGGGACTCCTTCAGCCCAAGCATGATATAAAGCCTTTATGGCTTACTGCAGGTGGGCAGTCCCGATCCGTATAATAATAAAACCTATAAGTCCTGTTGCAGGCGGGCAGCCCCGATCCATACAATAGTAAAGCCTTTAAGACATGCTGTAGGCAGGCAGCCCCGATCCATATAATAATATTGTATAAAGCCATTATGGCCTGCTACAGGCGGGCAGCTCGATCCCATAAATATCCTCACAATGGTCGAATATGACTGAGTATGGAATTACAATTTAAACAAATCAATTCAACAGCAACTCGACCCCATGGGTCCCAAAATATCGGCACGTAGCCTAAACATGATCTTTAATAGGAGCCTCAGCTAAATTTCTCTAACACGTAGAGGATACACGGATAATAATATGATTCTTTAATTTTTCAACTCCATAGAATTTATTCAAGTCACAATTTCTATGGTGCACGTCCACACGCTCGTTAACTATCGTGTGCGTCGCCTCCAAACAATTTATATAACACCAATTCGGGGATTCATACCCTCAGAACAAGTTTAGAAGTGTTACTTACCTCAACAAGACTAACCCAACATCGAGCATGCTAATCAATACTTAGGAAATTCCATTCCGTGTGTATCCACCTCCGAATGCCTTCTTGTCTCCTCAATTCAATGCGAACGATCCGAAACTGAAATTCACCCCTTAATGATACTACAACGGTCTACTATACTAAGCAACTTCAATATACAATATCGACATCCATTAGGACCAACATTAGTAACCCATTCCATAGTTTAGGCCATTTAGACAATTTACCAAACACCTAGTGGGCATAAATTTATACATTTCTTAACCATTGAATTAGTTCTTCCAACTATCATCATTTATCAACAATTCATCCCACCATCTTCTTTAACAACTTATAATCCTAATATCATATGTGTGACCAACCATTCTCACCCAACCAATAAAATTTCATCCATAATCACCTTTCAATCTCTATAATAGTTATGTATTTAAATTGGGAACTGATGGCTTCTAATCACCATGCCATGAGTTCATATACTTAATTCATACTCATATTCCCATAATATATATGTACATGTAAGTCTAAAGGTATAGGATTACCTTTTGGAAGAAATCTTGCAAAACACTCATTTGAGTTCTTGAAGAAATTTCTTGAAGATCTATGTATTTTATGTGTAGATTTCACCAATACTAGTGTAGAAATAATAGAATATAACACCAAAATAATGGGTATTTCTTACCTTGAAGAAGAGGGGATTTGGTGGTCTTGAGAGAGTGGAGAAGAGCTTCAAAATTCGTCCAAAAGAAATGGGAAAAATAAACCCCAAAATTGTATTGTATTTATAGGCCGAGATTTCTGGGTTTCGCATCCCCACTTCACTCCTTTTTAAAGTTCGGATGCGGACCTGGATGCTATGACAGCACTTCACTGCCAGCCTTTCTTTCGTACACGGCCTCGGATGCTTCGCATCCACAGACTCCTCCGCCAGCCTTTGATAATTTGGTCATAACTTCTTGTAGGAATATCCAAATGATGAACGGTTTGAATCGTTAAAACCTAGACTCGAAGACCTTTAATTTTATAGGTCATCCATCACATAACTCTTTTTATATATATATATATATATATATATATATATATATGCTAGTCCAAAGTTTGGTCTTGTGCGTACTCATTTGGAACTTTATTCTATCATGAAATTTCCAACTTGACTTGGACTTAGGGCTCTCCTTAGACCCCACATCACTTATAATATATCTCGTACACTTATTATCATATCCAATTGATATCCATTATAGTAATAGTCCTTGTCTGCACACAAAATAATATAATGAGCGCACATCAACTTTCTTACTAGCGCTCAAGTACTTCGAATTTTATTTTCCGGGGTATTACATTCTCCCCCACTTAAGAACATTCGTCCTCGAATATTTGACAAGTCATTTTTAAGGATGGAGTTATCCTTCTACCTCCAACAATTATACATAGGCACTTATGAGTACATCGATCTCATACTTACTTTCCAAAATTTCAACTTACTTATGACTCTTAAAATGTGGCTATATTTACAAATTCATAAAAATTTCGGTAGAGTTTCCCCTATAACTGGGCATATCCACCTGTCAGATAATCACCAACATTAACCTATCAAAACATCCACAACTTGACAAAGCATCACCATGTATATCAACATCACAAATCTTATCATTACAGGCATTATATTATCAAGTGTGATATCTGAACATGAGTTGCACATATTTAAATCATAACACATAGAAAGTACCTTTCAAATCACAATCATTGAACTATATACTCAAGTGAAAACATTTTATTTCCTTAACACCTTTAGCCCTCAAGGTGGCCTCCTCGACTTACCGACTTTGCCATAACACATTAACGGAGGCAATCAACTCCCGAACTTTTCTAACGATGATAGAAAATAGATGTTCCTCATAATCCAATTATCCATTAACTTCACCTCAATAGATATAGACACATGAAACACCGAGTACACGGAGAACAATAATAGGGAGACATCATATTCATAGTTTGGCATATTCCCTTCATGATTTCATAAAACATAATGTGACTACACATACTTTACCCTTATTAGAAATTCACATAACATCCTCACGGAGAAAATATTGAGAATAATCACTTTCTTCAACTCTAAATCTCTACGCCGAACACCCTAACTAAACCTTTGGCGACCTTCAACAATTACTCTAAGATGTTCTAGTATGAAAATGACCATAAAAATTTTTATCCAATATATATTTGATCACGGGGTGATGCTTCTTCTTTGATATGTTTGAACCTTCAAATCACTACTTCATCTTATCACGCATACATACCCGAGGTGATCCCATGTCACCCTATCCCATATAGGCCTGACGACACCACATAATTGAAAATTACTAATTTAGCCTTAGCCCATAAACCTTGGAATCCAATTTCCAACATCCAAAAACTTCTTTTCAAGACCCGAATTTCACATCTACACACTGTATAAATTTGAGCAAGCTGTATTAACTTGTAACCATAACCTCAGATATAATCACACAACATACTATACAACTCGCATATTCCCAGTATCATTCACGATCATAGTAACTACTCAAAACCAGCCAAGTATTAGTATGAAACCCATTTTCCATAAAACCTCGTTCCAAAACCTTTGTACACTGCCGAAGTTATTCTCCCAAATATACCGTAATCAAATTCGATAGTACTCATTCTAGGCCCAATGACCTCATCTCATTAAACCTAACCACTTTATTGACATTCAACCCCAACATTTCCAACCAACTCCTCGAATTTCGTGGCCTTCCATTCAAGACTGAACTACCACCTTGCAAATGTAAGTCTTAATCCCGCACAGCACACCACATCTATTATGCCATCATGTGACAAACACAAGAATTCCATTATCAACTTTGAGTCACCAGCAAATTACATACCCGGTTAGTTAGAAATATTCTCTTTGACCCCTTCCAAGAGAAAATCACAATACACAACATGTTCCTCACACCGGTAGAGAATATCCGGTTCAAACCATCAAGAACACTTTGAAATCCATTCGCACATAACCAAGCTATCAGCATTGAATCTTTCTAACTTGACCAAGCCACGCATGTCGCCAAATCCTAGAGTATTGCCACGAAACACTCGTAAGGCCCCACCTCATCATAAGAACCAAAAGAGCCGAGCATACCATTACCATATTGATCCAACATGTTACTCATTTGTCCTATTTTCTCCGAGTTTCTTCTGAATTAGCCTCAAGTTGACAATTCTCCTTGTCAGAACACAACAATCCTTACCCATAGCTCACTACAAGACATCCTAACATAATACCACATCGCCCTAAGGCCCATAAGCCACTGTATTCTTCTTAAGAACCTCCATAAATACCACAACCGTAACACTCACTTTGAAAATACCTTATGTGAATTTAAAAAAAAATTTCTTACCTTCCTTATACCGAAATGTAGAATCCATAGTCGTACAGACTTACCGCAAGTCCCTACACCATCGAATTTAAATAATCGATTCTAGCGATATACCAATCCGAAAAATTTTCAATTGCCACTCATACATTTTTTTTAATCCATTAGCACCTTCTCGAGAGTCACCCACTCTGTTCAAATCTAAATTGCACCACCCACATGGACTGAAAGACACGTGCTTTATTAGCATAGTACCACTCAAAGAAGTAATTCTGCCTTAATACCACCGATCAAATTCATACTCTATGCGCGCTACATCCTTTAGAAATAACAGCTCACTCATACCATGATTTTACTATATTCCTAAAGTGCCATAACCCGTATCCAGAAATTTTCTTACTCGAGTTATTCTCGAACTCCACCTCTACAAGTCATTACTGATTCCCAAGTATACCTCAGACCAAACAAAAATTTAACACATAACCATGAATTGAGTTGTCATTAGCAGACTCTCCCACTTGGCTCACAGCTATAAATTTAAACACTCGATAACTCACGATATCCATACTCTATTACCGCCGTAATACTGCAACAAGATTCAACTAAATCCTTCATGTGCTCCTGTAATGCAAACCATCTAATACTTTAAATTATCTGCAAATCTCGCATTCACCCTTGTGACAGTCAGGTCAACTATTACAACCGATCCGAACTCAAATCGCACAAATATAACCCACTGATGGATAAGAAATCCTCCACACAATATCATAAAAATCACACATCCGTAGATCACCTCGGAGGTTATAACCTACCTGATTAGACTTAACTGACATCTCTTTATTCCCTTTTCACAGCCACAACTACTACGCAATCACTTAATCTTCCCGAGTCTGAACTCACCAACAATGCATGAGAATTTAATTTGTCCCAAAATTTAATAATGTGAAAGATCCTCCAAAACATTAATTCTCGAGGTTATGCATCACATCAAAATGAAAATCAAGGACCCAATGGCCTTCCTTTACATTTTAAGGAAACACTTCTCGTCACATTCAAATCATCTTAACACATCCCGCAGTTTCATCATACTCATCACGAAGACATTCCACCACTCATCGAGCTACAAGTTCCTCTCGTAGGGACATTACCGGACATATGAGTCCAAATGTACAAGTTACAACTAAAGCTACCGAGATTAAGTTGCGGTCCACCCATGGCCTCAAGTCCTCCAGACTGGCCCATCACCAAAACACATAATACACATCTCGAACCTCGTTCATAGAATCAAAAGCCTGCGATGCATAGCCGATATCGAGCGCTCATGTGCGCATATGAATACATGGAAGGAATTCAAAGAGTTATGTCTCAAGATAAATAAATTTCGCATGATAAGGAAAGAAAGATGGGAAGTATATATCCTAAATGCCCTGTAGCCTCTCGAAGATAAGTATGGACGTCATCATACCGATCCGCCAGACTCTACTAGACATTTGCTCAGGACTCGTGAGACCTATGTAACCTAGGCTCTAATACCAACTTGTCACGATCCAAAATCTCACCTATCGTGATAGCGCCTATCTCAATACTAGGCAAGCCGAAAATCTCAATAAACCACCATATCTTTTAAATTTAAAAACATAATAATTAAATTCAGTCGAAGAAACTCACAATTTAAAATATAACACTCCCTAAACCCGGTGTCATTGAGTACATGAGTATCTAATATGAATACAAAGTCTGATTGATAAAATTACTGTCTGAAAATATAGAACAGTACAATAATTAAACAGGAAGGGAATCAAGTCTGCGGGCGTGAAGCTGCTACCTTGATAGTCCCCAATAGAATTAACTTCGAAATCTAGTAGCCACCGTATCCGGAAGCACCTATATCTGCACACGAGGTACATAGTGTAGTATGAGTACAACTAACTCAATAAGTGACAAGACTAACCTCTAGGCTGAAAGCAATGACGAGCTCTGCAGGTAGAGTCCAGTATAAATAATGGTACAAAAAGGTAGGCATGCTTTCAAGTTTAATAGTTAAACTCAGTACGAGTGAAATAGATCAATATTGCATGATATGAGGAATATGACATCCCAGTAGGAAGACCTCATGTAAATACTGGTCACAAATTATTCGATTACTAGGTACAGTTTATGGCCAATCTAGCCCAAGGGTGTTCCAACCCGTATATATATACACATCGACTGACATTCAGTCACTCAGTACCATATAAGGCCAATCCAGCCCTGAGGTAATTTATTCCCAAATGCAAATGATATGGACAAGATCCATGTCAAGGTAAATTCATTACAATATAAATAAGTAAGGCAAGTCCATGCGCTGGGAAAATCCATCCCGAATATATATATAATCATCGTAAGTAAGGCGAATCCATGCCCCGGGAAGTCCATCCCAAATATATATATAATCATCTACGCTCACTGGGTATGTGTACAGACTTCGGAGGGGCTCCTTCAGCCCAAGCGTGATATAAAGCCTTTATGGCCGGCCTACTGCAGGCAGGCAGTCCCGATCCGTATAATAATAAAGTATATAAGTCCTACTGCAAGCGGACAGCCCTGATCCATATAATAATAATGTATAAAGCCATTATGGCCTGCTGCAGGCGGGCAGCTCGATCCCATAAATATCCTCACAATGGTCGAATATGACTGAGTTTGAAATTACAATTTAAAACAATCAATTCAATAGCAATTCGGCCCCATGGGTCCCAAAATATCGGCACGTAGCCTAAACATGATCTTTAATAGGAGCCTCAGCTAAATTTCTCAAACACGTAGAGGATACACGGATAATAACATGATTCTTTATTTTTTCAACTCCACAAAATTTATTCAAGTCACAATTTCTATGGTGTACGTCCACACGCTCGTTAACTACCGTGTGCGTCACCTCCAAACAATTTATATAATACCAATTCGGAGATTCATACCCTCAGAACCAAGTTTAGAAGTGTTACTTACCTCAACTAGACGAACCCAACGTCGAGCATGCTAATCAATACTCAGAAAATTCCATTCCGTACGTATCCACCTCTGAATGCCATCTTGTCTCCTCAATTCAATGCGAACGATCCGAAACTGAAATTCACTCCTTAATGATACTACAATGATCTACTATACTAAGCAACTTCAATCTACAATATCAATATCCATTGGGACCAATATTAGTAACCCATTCCATAGTTTAGGCCATTTAGACAATTTACCAAACACCTAGTGGGCATACATTTATACATTTCTTAACCATAGAATTAGTTCTTCCAACTACAATCATTTACCAATAATTCATTCCACTATTATTCTTTAACAACTTATAATCCTAACATCACATGTGTGACCAACCATTCTCACCCAACCAACAAATTTCCATCCCATAATCACCTTTCAATCTCTACAATGGTTATGTATTTAAATTGGGAACTTATGTCTTCCAATCACCATACCATGAGTGAAATTACCTAATTCATACTCATATTTCCATAATATATCCGTACATGTAAGTCTAAGGGTATAAGATTACTTTTTGAAAGAAATCTTGCAAAATTCTCCTTTGAGTTTTTGAAAAAATTTCTTGAAGATTTATGTATTTTATGTGTAGATTTCATCAATACTAGTGTAGAAATGATGTAATTGCACACCAAATTAATGGGGATTGCTTACCTTGAAGAGGAGGAGAGTTGGTGGTCTTGAGAGAGTGGAGAAGAGCTCCAAAATTTGTACAAAAGAAATGGGGAAAATGAACTCCGAAATTGTATTATATTTATAGGCCCAGATTTCTGGGTTTCGGATGCTGCCATGGATGCTTCGCATCCCCACTTCACTCCTCTTTGAAGTTCGGATGCGGACCTGGATGCTATGGCAGCACTTCACTCCCAGCCTTTCTTTCGGATGCGGCCTCGGATGCTTCGCATCCGCAGACTCCTCCGCCAGCCTTTGATAATTTGGTCATAACTGGTTGTATGAATGTCCAAATGATGAACGGTTTGAAGCTTCAAAAACTAGACTCAAAGACCTTTAATTTTATAGGTCATCCATCACATAAATCCTTATATATATATAGATATGCTCGTCCAAAGTTTGATCTTGTGCGTACTCATTTGGACTTTAGTCTATCATGAAATTTCCAACTTGACTTGGACTTAGGGCTCTCCTTAGACCCGACATCACTTATAATATGCCTCGTATACTTATTATCATATCCAATTGATATCCATTATATTAATAGTCCTTGTCTGCACACAAAATAATATAATAAGCACACATCAACTTTCTTACTAGCGCTCAAGTAATTCGAATTTTTTTTTCCGGGGTGTTACAGTAGATGATGTTGCAGTAGGGTAAAAAGCAGCAAGATTAAACAAGGTTACTAGAAAATGAAGATATCTCAAGGAGCTTCTTCAAAAAGTTGTAGTCTTATTGCAATATTGTGTTGGAGAAATATTGAATGGAAAAACCAGCAACATTAAACAAGGTAACTAAAATTGCAGTCTGCTATTGAATTCTAATTTTGAGATATCTTCATTTTCTAAGTTCTATTTGTCTTTACGGGACAGTGATTGAATAAGAAAAATTAGAGTTCGCAAACAGATACTTAATCAGTCGACGTGATAGAAAAGTTATATGAGAGACATTCGAAGTTAACAGTTGCAAATTTTGCAGAGGATGGAGGTTAGAATTGTTGAGAAATTCAGGGGTATACCCTAGTTTTTTAGTATAACTGACAGAGAAAGAGTAGTGAAAATTTATATTAAAATATATAATTTTCTCTTTATGAACTTTAAAGTTATCCTATCCTATCTTGAACAAACATATATGAAGAATGGTTGGTAGTTTCAGTAGATTGTGTATTGTCATTTATCTTAGGCTCTTATTTATGTAATTTGCTCGATATCTAGCTCTCAAAATTGCTGATTATAAAGTTAACAACAACCTTACTCTTTCCTGTAATTCAGCTTCTTGAAGCGGCAATGAAGAAGTATCTCCTCCTTGAATTGTTTGGGTGAGTTTAGTCACTATCACATGCCATGAGTTTGTGTTTTAATAACTTGTGTACTTAGTACATTCTAGATTATATTTTATGTGTTGAGTAGGAACTCATTGCCAATATTTGATTACTTGAAGATTGTGTCTTACCTGAGAAAAGGAGGTTCACTGCAGATTGGGTTAAACGAGTTTACATAATTGAAAGTTGTGAAACAGTATATTATTACTTGGACAATGTATTTCATAAACATGGATAAGTTATTTTATATTAATCCATATTTGAAAAAATATAATTGGATTATGTACGAAAATAACATGCTATAAAGGAAAAGGAATCATGCAATATTCAGGTGTAACTCTCCATTTATGTTTTCTTTTATATACTCAATCTGATCCTTATAATTTTCTAAAGATAAATTACTTATTATTGTTTCAGGGTTTGAAAAGTTGAGGTTACAATTGAAGATGCAAGCTTTGAAGACTTCGTACAAGTTGAGAACATGGTTATCATGCGTTTTGCTATGCAGTTAGGAAACCATATTTGCCCAGAGGTTGTGTAAACAATAGGGGTGATATATGCATCTTGATTGTATAATTATCAGTGGGATGCTAATATATTTTTGTAATTAATTACCAACTTTATATTTGTAAATGCATATTTGGATGTGAAAGCATGATTTTGTTGATAATTTCATTTATGTTCATGTGATTATCTATATTGATAAGTGTATAATTTCAAATAGAAATGACAGGAAATGATTCTTTAAGAACCAGATACTGTTATGTAGAAATACCTTTTAGGACCAGTGGATACTGGTTGCTAAACATGTTGTAGGGACCTATTGATCTATGATTTAGGACCAGAAATCTAGTCTCTAAAAGTGTTTTAGGGACAAAATAATTTCCAGTCGCTAAAACATTTTAAGGACCAGTAGCTAAAGCTCGTCGCTATTGGCCTTTAGCCGCGGAGCCTTTAACGACGAGTGGCCAAGTTTTGTTGGTCGCTATTTACGTTTTGGGACCAGAATTACACTTTTAGGGACCATTTTCCCCTTCGCTAATGATCTATTTTCTTGTAGTGTTGATTCTTCAGGTCCAGTCTCATCCTCCTACTCTATAATTTTGATTCTTTGTGGAAAATTTGATAATAAATTTACCTCCATCTTAACCTTAGCACAACTAGGTCGTGTGCCATTTTGTGTAGCCAAATCAACATGTAAAGGTGTTCCAACTTCCCTAGCCAAAGAAAATATGAAATCCTTACCAAAGAAGTTGGGTGGCAAGTCTTGAAAAGATATCCATGCTATGGCTACATGAGTTTCTTCTTCAGGTTTTCACCATGGATTTCACTTGGTGCATCTTATCTTCCACATATCTCCTTGAACTTTTAAATAAAAGGCTGGCTTTGACAATAAGTGAATGTAATCCTCCATTAATGAAAGCTTAATAAGAACATGACTATCCTCGATCAATCCAATAAAACAAGGACCCTTCAGTTCACATTGAATTGGTATTGCCTTGCGTAATTCTTGAATAACTAGTTTATCATAAGAAAACTTGCCAAGAACAGCTAGTTGTAATCCTTGTTGGGCAATGGATTGCTTTACTTCATTCTTCTTCCAACGTACAATGGGCTCTCTATGAAGATACTTGGTTGGTTTTAAGGCTACATGAGTCGACAACTGCATGGCATCATTTAATGTTTTAAGTTTTACTAATTGCGCATAGTTTTGAATTATTTTTGGGCTCGTAGATGTTTGGCGGGGCTGTGGGGATGGTAGGGACGACTGACCAGCTTCAAGAGGAGGCTGGCCAGTGGCCGGAGCAACCATTAATGGTGCGATATCTACGAGCACAGTTTGTCTCTTTTCGCCAATCACCAGAGCTAGGGTTACTAGGTTAGTCTTAATTGAATCGCCTCCAATTCTTTCTTTGCTGCTAGACTTGTTGTTTTTTTTTTTTTTTTTTGCCTTCTTTAATTCTTTGCTTGGAATTGTACTTCCCTTGTTTTTTATGTCTTCCACTTGGGGGGGGGGGGGGGGGGGACAAACACCAAAAGGTGTCCCCCTCTCCTCTTCTCATTATTTCATTGGTTTATTTCCTTTATTTTTCTTCAGCATATTATTTAATTTTGCTCCAAATCTATTCATCTTCACATCGTTTTTTTTTTCTATACAATTAAAATATAATATTAAGTATAAAGTAATATAATTAAAACTCAAAAAATAATTAAAAAAACTAAAACGTGAGGCAACAATGGTTAAATAACTTAAATATATGCATTGTCTGGCGAACATCAAATACCCAAGATTTATTTTTCCAATTTGTTTAAGGTGTAAAAGACAATAAATTATTTAATTTTAAAATCTCAAATGAAACTCATATTTCATCAATTAAAATTATATTTAAAAAAACTAATACAATATTAATAAGGTGGAATGTGTGGAAAATGGTAGGATACACAAAGTTTTAACTTCATCTTTTAATTTCTCCCCTTCTAAATTAACAAGAGTTTTTGTCGTTCCAAATTCCTCTTAGAAACTCACAAAATTTATTAAAGTTATGTCTCTAATAAAATATAATTAATAAATGACTCTTTTGGTTATAATAGAATAACGAATAAAAAGTATTTGCATGTTATAGAAAGGAAATTTTAAAAAGAATATATTGTTAGAATAATCAATGTTGCTATTATAAATAAAAGGTTGTTACAAATAGATAAAATATACCATAAAAATTAGTTCCAAATTAAAGTTTGCAGTCATAATAACATGCTAGCATTATCGAGGGTTATTGTTACATATAAGTCTGATTGCATATAGAATCTTCCTTTACATCATGGTAGAACCAAAAGTACACGGACAAATACATCAATGAAATGAAAAACCAAAATCGTCAGATCAAAAAATTACTTAAAAGAACAAAATAATGTTCAGAAAGAAGAAAGAGCAAACAAGAGACAAACAAAGAAACCTATTAGATTAGTTTAGGGAAAGTTGCGATAAATTTATCCGTTACAATATGGAGTATACTTTCTAGTTTCTGCCAATTCATATTTAGGATAAACCCAATCAATTTTGAATGTCGGGCTATCGGCCATCCTCTAAGGTAACTGTCAACTCATTGTTGGAGTTGATGTATAGTTTACTAGACGGCGAAGTTGATGTGCTACAAGCACGTGTTCTTGCTGTAAAAGCAGGTTTATTAGGTTTTGGAAGAGATGTGTTTTTACTACTAAGCATTATAGTTACATCTGGCATGCTTGGACGAATGCCAGCATCTTCTTGGACACACAAGAGCGCAATATTAATGCATTTTAATGCATCTTCCTCATTGCATGATTCAAGTAATGATGCATCAACTAAACTCATAGCATTTTCTTCGTTCCATAATCTCCATGCCTGAAATGTAACTTTAGAGTTAGGAAAAGAGGTAATATAATTACCAATTAACTAAAGATTCAAAGGAAAAAAAAGAGAGAAGAGAACCTAGAGTTTAAGAAATCTTCACTTACATAACCTAATAGGTTTAAGGCTTCCTCCCTGTGATAAAATCCTGTATTTCTCTTGCCACATATTATTTCAAGCATAACTACTCCAAAACTAAAAACATCTGACTTGATTGAGAATAATCCATTTAATGCATACTCCGGAGACATGTAACCACTATAAAACAACAAGTTATTAATAATATCACCAAAAATTTTAAGAAGTGATAGATTAAATATTCAAGTAGTAGTACCCTTCGGGGTTGCCCAGTTGCGTTTGGAGGGCGGTTATCCATACGGATGACCTGAGATCGATTTCCCGCTCAATGCCTTCTGGGGTGAGCATATCGCACAAGGCTTACCTAGTGCGGTTTTCATCCCCTGTGTGGTTTGCAGGCTATTACACAGGGAGAGGTTTACTCAGTGCACACAAAGTGCTCACCACAGAGTGCTTACCCGAAGGGCAGACGCTGTGGCAAAGATTATAGCGGCTTCGGGTTTCCCCTCTTTGCCAAAAAAAAAATTTATTCAAGTAGTAAAATTAGAGTGATTTCAGAATCGATAGCCTTACTACGTTCCCACAACTTTGTTTGTATTTGCTTCTGTAACATTCCCTTGGACGATCCTTGCTAAACCAAAGTCTGAAATCTTAGGATTCAACTCTTTATCCAATAATATGTTGCTTGTTTTTAAATCTCTATGAATGATCCTCAACCTTGAATCATGGTGCAAATAAAGAAGCCCTCGAGCAATTCCAAAGATGATATCAAGTCGCTTCTTCCAATCTAATAACACATGATGTCTTTCATCTTGTGCATTTAACATTAAAAAAATGGTAATAAGCAATTATAAGAATCGCAGTTTATATTGTGAAATAAGAAATCATGCGAAGACTAACCAAAAATGAAGGTGTCTAAACTTTTGTTTGGCATATATTCATAGAGTAAGATCTTTTCATTTCCTTGAATGCAGTAACCCATAAGTTTAACAAGATTTCGATGTTGAAGTCTTGCAATCAATACTACTTCATTCTTGAATTCATTTATTCCTTGACTCGACTCAGTTGACAACCTTTTAACTGCGATTTCTCTTCCTCCTTCAAGTTTTCCCTGAAAACATTTTCAGTCAATTATATTAGGTTAACAAATACATAGCTCATAAATAAAAGGTTTAATTAAAAAAAATAAAATGATAACCTTATAAACAGGACCAAAACCACCGCGTCCTAACTTATTTTCATCTGAGAAGTTATTCGTCGCTGCTAAAATGCTTTCCAAACTAAAGAATGGAACTTCAATGCCTTTCTCATCCTCTTCATTTATTATGTTGTTTTCTCCCTCTTCAGTATTCAACCAGCTTGGTCGCAGATTTTCTTGATAGAAATTAAGAAAAGGGTAGAATATATAATTTTGAAGTAAGCCCTGTATAATTCATCAAGAACAGAGAATTTGCACTTATGTACCTTTTGTTCTCGCTCTCCTTGTTCTACAAAATAGGTAGATGAAGCTGCACAGTAAAAGACTAGTGGCAATTGTAGTAGGAAGAGCAACTTTTAGCCTTCTTGACTTGTGTGTTTGGTCTTCAACTACTGTGGCAAAAGCATAAATAACTAAAATAAAATTATTAAATAACTAATACTTGACAAGAGTGGGTTGCTCTAGTGGTGAGCACTCTCCACTTCCAACTAACGAAGAGGTTGTGAGTTCGAATCACCCCAAGAGGAAGGTGGGGAGTTCTTGGAGGGTGGGAGCCGAGAGTCTATCGGAAACAACCTCTCTACCCAGGGAATGGGTAAGGTCTGGGTTGTTATTGTTGTAATACTTGTAACCGGAGAGGCTGAATAATTTCTGAATACCTTTGGGAACTGAAAACTCAGAAGCAGCTAGTTTGACATAAATAGTCATTCCACTAATATCATCTTGAGAGAGTTGTTGCAAGTTGAAGAGGTCTCCTTCCCAAGTTAAGCATTTGTTGTCATCATAAGCATAAGCAGTACAAGAGCAATTCTTTAAACAAATGGATTCACATTCTAATGCACTCTCAAAACTCTGAGTGTGATTATCAACAGGTAATCTCATATGAGGGTGCATCCAGAACTTGTCCTCCTCCAAAGTATACGTAGAAGCACTAGAATTACCACATGACTTTAGACTTGTTTTCCTTACACAACCACCAGAGAATTTGTTTAAATTCCAATCTTTGATTGACTTAGGAGTGAAACCAGGCAAACAACCACACAAGGGTGTACTACTTGAGCTGTCACTACATGCACCATATGCACCACAATAACCGTATACATCACATGGTTTTTCTGGTAAAGTCAAAAACATATTCCACTGCTTGGTACTATTCAACCATGTAAGAGTCTTAATTTCCCCCGTGACATCTATTATGAATCTTGTTAAGACTGAAGGATTAAAGATAAAATATGTAAAATAGACCTCATCCGTGTTGTTTATGTATGAGAAGTTGTACGTAGGATTTGATTTTAGTGGCGCGTTGGCCCAGGTGTGTCCATTCCAAGGTCCAGTTGACCAGTACTGTACAGTTTTATTCCACCTAAGAATGAGCTCACCAATAGTCTCCATCTCAAAGGAAAATAGCCCTGGACTAGGATCTTCAGAGTTCTTCCAAGAAGTGAGACCTTGCTTTGTTTTAGTTCTTTTATTGTATCCAAGTTTAGAACCAAACAAAAAAGTGTCGCTCGGATGATCAAAACTTTGCCACAATGAATTGGACCCGTTGTTCAAAACTAAATTCCCATCATCACGAAGAATCGCCACTTCAGATTTCGTCGACGTGCTTGAGTAATTTATAATATTTGTCGACCAAACTGAGAGTCCAGACCCGTTGAGAAGCACCAAGTTTCCTTGTATAATTTTGAGCTGTGCGGTGTCCATTTCGGTAAAAGAAACAGGAGTCTCCCTATTTGCTACCCAAACTGTGGTTTGCGGAGTTATTTGTTTATACCATATACCAATATAATAGTTGGAACGATTACCTAACGTAAAGAAGCCCATCTCAAAGATTCCACCTGAAGAGACCATGGTTACGCCAATAGTTATGGATTTCTCTGCATCAAGCCTATCTCCTAGGGAAAAATTCTGGTTCGTGCTATTTGTGTTAGCTGCAAGAGAAAAGCACGAGAATAGCAAAAGTTGCAGGAAAAGGAGAAGAATTGTATTTTTGATGTCCATGGTTGTTCGTTGCACCAAGAAATGCTTAAAAACAAAACATTTTACCGTCGTTACTGAAAGAGTGTTATATTTCAGTAAAAACAAAACATTTTACATGTCAAGTCAACAAAACCAAACTTTTCCTACTTCAATGAGACACCTGGCCTATCAAGAACTTTTTCTTCTCCCTTATATGTATTTGGTTCTCTGTTCTATATACTTAGACAAATTCTTATATTTAAAGACTTTTTAATTTTAACCTTCTCAGTTTAATGACACGTTAAAGATAATAAGGTTTTAAATACTTTAGGTCTAGAAGGTTTTAATGTTCACAATAGAAAAGTCTTCTCAAATATAGTAGGAGTATATTTTTTCTGTAATTTATTACTCCATTAACGATACATAAGTCTATATAAGAAGGTATAGAATAAAATATCGTGTCCATTGACCTTTTGAAACTGAAGTAGACAAAATAAAAAACTCTTTTGTATCGAAAATGACTTTGCAACTTACGGTCTCACTGTAACTTCTGAAAAAACAAACACAAAAGCTGAATGAGAACAAATTACAGTAGTATATTTTTTCCCAAAATCCTTTTCTTTGGTTCACAATAGAAGTTACGATCATATATGCAATTCAGCCTAACTTGTGGAAAAGAAAAAAATGTCTCCATTTTTTTCCCACTTTTATTATTTTTTTAATTTATTTCCTTCTCTGGTGGGCGCGCGGTAGATTTGGAACTTTAGTAGAGGCGGAGCCAGGATTTGAAGTTATTGTGTTCAGGATTCTAACATTTTTATGTTACTGAGTTCTAAAGTAAGAATTTATACTTATTCAATAATTTCTTAAGACAAATATAAAGATTTGCACTAAAGCTACTGGGCTCGGCCGAACCCGTTACCGAAGCTCTAGCTCCGACCCTGAACTTGAGAGTATTGAACTGGACTGGAGGTGTTCAGAAATGCTACATAGAAGACTATATTTTGGAATATTCTGGATATTATAGAAATTAACATCGTAAATTTCCGATCGATTCGTAAAATATATATAGAGCATTCGCAAATATTTTAGGAAGTAAAACTAAAACCAAATCAAATCATGCAGAACCTTCTTATATATATAATGAAATTAGCTTAAGATTGCTACATATTTGTTCCTTTTCCTTCAAAATAAATATTTGTCCTGTCTAAAATTCTTGTATTAATAATCCCAAGCTTCTGTAATAAGCTCCCAACTAACACTAAACTCTTCTTATACCCTCTAAAATCAGTGTTTTAAAAGGTGTAAACTCAAATATGACTGGGAAGGTGCAATCCTCGAGACGTGGCGTACTCAAAGTAATGATACATGTCAAAATAAAAAATAAAAATTTTCCCATTTGAATGAGTCACCTAGTCCATGAAATACTTTTCTTCCACCTTGAACATATATATCACAATATGCACGAGAGTCAATATTTACATTGAAAAAGAATGTTACATGATAAATCAAGATCTGAAAATTTTCTTGCTTGGTTGAGTCACTTCGTCCATGAAATACTTTTCTCTTCACTCGAACATAAGAACATGCATGGAAGTCAAAGAAACGTGCTTAGGTGGACATGTGTTTTTCCTCGTACATTAGGAAGACAAAAAAGCCTTTTTACATTTATCTTCCATAAAATACATAACTCAAATCTACTAGGAGAAAGAAACTCCATTTTCTTGAATGTATCTTCCTAGAATAGTAAATTTTCATTCAAGTCTTTGATCATCTTTGTCAGAAAATATGCATATTTATTTGCCTCCCTCCAATACATTTGTAGCCTGTTTGGCCAAGCTTGTAAAATTAACTTATATTAGAAAGTGTCTTTTCTTAAAAGTGTTTAAATATTTTTCAAAATTTATTTTTCTGAGAAGCAGTTTGTGTTTGGTTAATTAATTTGAAAAACACTTATGATCAACAATTAGTGCTTGGCCAAACTTTTAAAAAATATTTCTAAGTGTATTTTGCTCAAAAATGCTTTTTCAAGAAATTGCTTTTAGAGAGAAGATATTTCTTTCTGTTTCTCCGAAATTGTTTCTGTTTTTCCTCAAAAGCACTTTTTCCCTTCAAAAAACATAGCCAAACAATTCAACTTAAAAAAATATACTTTTTTTGAAAAAAATATACTTCTAAGTTTAAAGAAGCTTGGCCAAATAGGCTATTAGTAGTGTCATTGCTGATTTCCAGCAAATATATACAATCTTCAACAATAGCTCTAAGTGGGTGATATTTTATTATGTATATCCTCTTTGATAAGTTTGTTTGCCCTTCGAATTCTCTATATCCCATTTCTTTGCTAATTATAGCTCTTGTTTGATACTTTATAGTAGTTCTTAATGAGGCTTGAATTGGGCGTCAACTTTCCTGAGTATACCAGCATTAACTTTTAAAAAAAATTTAAAAAATTTATATTGTACAAATTGTTTTAATTTATCATTGATTTATTTATTTTTTGCCTAAAAGTTCTATTATATGTTGAAACTCGAGGTAATGTTGTTTGAATTTGAGTTCCAATTTAATATATATATATATATATATATATATATATATATATATATATATATATATATATATATATATATATATATAGATACACGAAGAGAGGGGGTGCAAACAGTGATAGCAAACTAAGAGGGGGACATATATAAAAGTTAATAACTTTATGTTGTAAAATCCTACTCGTTACTCTCTCTCTCTCTTAATCTATAAACTTGTGGGTTAATATTTTAAAAATTATGAACTAATATTACCACCTTTTGTTTTTAAATATTACTTCACTATGTTCATCTCTTCTTTTCAATTGTTTAAAGATCTGGATCTTTTCTTAATATTTCTTTCTTTAACCTCACCCTGGCCTCAGTTAACACGTTTTACCCGTTTATACCTTTGTGGTGATTTTTGGGCTTATCTTAACTGGTTTCTCCTAAGAATTTAAAGGTTAATCCATCAAATTTGCTAAGAGATTGGAAAGATAATCATATACTTAGAGTGAATATTATTTTTTTATTTTTTACAAACTAACAACTAGGGAATTAAATACATAAGATATGGACATAAAAACTTAAATAAATTAGGGTAATAAACAGTAACATAATTTATAGATAAAAACAGTAATTTACATGTTTATAAGAGAAAGATTTCCCTTTCGGTGAACCCGAAAGAGTGTTGTGGACTTGGAATTAAAAACTTGCATACTAAAATATACAGATTTATTTATTTTACAGACTCAAGATAGTAACTTCTATAGCATACATAAGGAAATATTTTACAGCAAGAGGGTTATGGATAGAGGATGGTTATGAGGGAAATAGTGAAAGAAAGTGCTTCACTTCTGATTACTCTTCATTACTTCCACTACATCATCTACTTACTTTTATATATATCCCCTCGTAGTTTGCTATCACTGTTTGCACTCCTCTCTATCACTGTTTGCACCCCTCTTTGTTAGGATTTTATAATATAAAGTTATTAACTTTTATATATATCCCCTCTTAGTTTGCTATCACTGTTTGCACCCCCACTATCACTGTTTGCACTCCCTCTTCGTTTGGTTTCAGAGCTAGAAGATTTTAGGACCACACATTTATGAAAATTCCTTTGGCTTTTCTGTAATGGTTCTAATTAGTTTTTCTATTTCGTTTTTTGTAGGTATATTTTCTAGATTAAATTTATTATTTAAAAAATTATTATTGTACTATTAGTGAAAATGTATTTGATCAAGACTTAGGTAAAAAATTATTCAATAAATTACCAGGAGTTTTCTTATAAAGATAACCCTATACTTAGAGTGAATTTTTTTTAAAAATTAATTTTACAACATAAAGTTATTTCTTTCTTTAACCAGCAACCACACCAAGTCGGAGAAGATGATAATTCCGAAGATGAGAACTACCCTGATAACTATCTAAATTATCAAGACGCTCAGTACCCAAATGATAATTCAGGAATGATTTTAGACTCAATAACTCTACACAATCTTGATACATTGAAGTAAGAAATAATCTGAAAACAAGACGATAGACACCAAAGGTACAATAATGCAACAAACAAAAGATACGAGACATGTGAAAAAAGAAGAAAAGACATAAAAGTAGTACTGAAAAAGACTAACACCAAACTTTGGAATCTGCGAGTGAAAAAAATAATCACAAAGTGACAAATAAAGAGGAATCATTTCTGTTCAAGCCATGTGACGATTGGGCCCAATGAAGTACCCGACAAAGCTAGAAAAGAAAGGTTTCTGAAGATGTTTGAAGTCCGTTTCTAAATCCGCTCAAAGGCTCGGCTAAGTAAGAAGAAGAATATTGAAGAATAAGAACACAACTTGAAGAGCAATCAGAAAAAAAACACTCTCTTTCGCTATTTCCTTCATCAACCATCCTTCATCCACAACCCACTTGCTGTAAAATATTTCCTTATGTATGTTATAGTAGTTCCTATTTTGAGTCTGTAAAGTAAATAAATTTGTATGTTCCAGTGTGCAAGTTTTTAATTCCAAGTCCACAACACTCTTTCGGGTTCACCGAAAGGGAAATCTTTCTCCTGTAAACATGTAAATTACTGTTTTTATCTATAAATTATGTTACTGTTTATTACCCTGATTTATTTAAGTTTTTATGTCCATATCTTATGTATTTAATTCCCTAGCTGTTAGTTTGTAAAAAAATGAAAAAACAATATTCACTCTAAGTATATGATTATCTTTCCAATCTCTTAGCAAATTTGATGTATTAACCTTTAAATTCTTAGGAGAAACCAGTTAAGATAAGCCCAAAAATCACCACAAAGGTATAAACGGGTAAAACGTGTTAACTGAGGCCAGGGTGAGGTTAAAGAAAAAAATGTTAAGAAAAGATTCAGATCTTTAAACAATTGAAAAAAAGAGATGAACATAGTGATGTAATATTTAAAAACAAAAGGTGGTAATATCAATTCATAATTTTTAAAATATTAACACACAAGTTTATAGATTAAGAGAGAGAGAGTACCGAGTAGGATTTTACAACATAAAGTTATTAACTTTTATATATGTCCCCCTCTTAGTTTGCTATCACTGTTTGCACCCCCTCTCTTCGTGTATGTATGTGTGTGTGTGTGTGTGTGTGTGTGTGTGTGTGTGTATATATATATATATATATATATATATATATATATATATATATATATATATATATATACACACACACACACACTTGAATGCAATTATCAATTTAAAACTAATTATGATCATAGACGATATCAAAATACAGTACTGTTTGGATAAAAAAATAACAGTTTAATTGTAAGGAAATGACTCCGAGGGGCTGCGACGATCAAAGAAGCTCAACCTTGAATCCTCGCGAACAAAGAAGCTCTCATTGCTAGGATCTACTAACTCCAAAACCTAGATCTACACAAAAATATATAAAATTATAGTACAAGTACACCACTGTCGATACCTAGTAAGTATCAGGACTAATCTCGGTGGAGTAATGACGAGGTACAAGTCAAAACACTTACTAAATAATAACCTGTGCAAAATATTAAGAAACAACAAAAAGGAATAATAACGGAACGCAATAGTTGTAGTTAGATGAATAATAACAGAAAGCAATAACTGTAATAAAAAGGAATAATAACAAAAAGCAATAACTGTAATCTCATCAATTTATCAATCACACTCGCACGGCAAAGACCTCGTGCCACAATATATATATATATATATATATATATATATATATATATATATATATATATATATATATATATATATCACAACCGTATGGCAAAGACCTCATGCCACAACATCTACTACAATCGCAGGGCAAAGACCTCGTGCCACAATGTATATCATGACTACACGGTAAAGACCTCTTGCCACAATGTATATTACATCGCACGACAAAGACCTTGTTCCACAATGTATATCACAATCACATGGCAAAGACCTCGTGCCACAATGTATATCACAACTACACGGAAAAGATCTCGTGCCACAACATATATAACAACTACACGGAAAAGATCTCGCGCCACATTGTATATCACAACCAATGTCAGTTATCAATAACATGTTCAAGAGAAATTTATTGCGAATCAAATAAAGTAATGCATGATAACAACTTCCTTTTTATTTCATTATGTTATGTCACCAATAACTCAACGAAATATGAGACAACAATTCCATGTAGGTGAATTTACCTTGGCAACAGAAATATCAAGTAAATGACAGAGACACAGATTAGCACATTAGAAATAAGAACAAAACATATAGAAATGCATGACACACACAAGAAATCATATCACCACACAAACCTCATCAATCAAATGCCCTCAGGCCATCACATGTTATTCCCACATAGCCCCCTTGTCTCTCCGCGTACGCAACAATAAAGTAAATGCATGTCTTGTCTTGCTACATGTGTATCAACAATTTTTTCACCTTGTCTCGCCACATGCGCAAATCATATATATATATATATATATATATATATATATATATATATATATATATATCCTACCTTATCTCTCCGCATGTGCAATATCGACTATAACAATAGTACGACGGAAACCTCATGCAAACACCGCAACAATTTGATCAACAAGTCCACGTTGCCAAAATCATAACAACACAATATTCCAATAATTTTTATAAAGAAATAAACTCACAAATCTACCAACGTAGTGCATAAGAACAATCAATAAGGCAAAGCAGATGGGTGTTCAACATATAGCATGAATTCAGCTAACCCAAATGGAAACAATTTCACAAATGCCCAACTTGGCCAAATTAAGAAAATAAAACCCTATGACATAATCTCTAGCATGGAGCATGAGTTCAAGTAATCATCCAAAGTAAATACAGGTACATTCGAGGCCTTCCAATCAAAAGAATATAATATGAGCAATCTCGAGTCAAATACGGTCATAAACTACACATACGACCGTGTACACACTTGTCACCTCGTGTATATGTCGTTTTACACATATCACAAATAAGCAATTAAGCCAAATCCTAAGGGGTAATTCTCCACATAAAGTTATGCAAGATACTTACCTCAATTAGGCCAATTCAACACTCAAAAATAGCTTATCCCTTAAAATTCACATCTGCTCGGCTCAAATCTAGCAAAAGAGGACTTAATAATATCAAATAATGCAAGATGAACCAATTCCTATTAATAAAGTTTAGATCTTTACATAATTTTTCAAAGGTCAACCCCGAGCCCGCCTGCTCTTAACCCAAGTCGAAGGTAGATCTTGACTACTCATAGCCCCACAAGTCTAAATATGTGTTTGGTTTTCAAATCCGAGTCCAATTCGATTCTCAAATCTCAAATTTTTATTTTTCAAAACATAATTAAAAATTCCTAAAAATTCTCTTCAAATCTCATGATTTTGATGTTAAAATCTATAAACAATCATGTTATAATATCAAACATTGAGTCAAAATGTAACGACCTCAATTTTTCTCCGTAGGATGTCGTGACGACACCTAGTATCTAAGACTAGGTAAGCCTAACAAACATGCCGAAGTGAATGAAACAATAATTTAAAATCTCAAATCTCAACAACATATATAAAAAGGGAAATCTCTACAGCTCAATGTGTATACAATAGCCCAAAACCCGGCGTAATACAAGTCACAAGCTCTATGACATTACCAAATCATTCCTATACAACTGTGTCTAGTAAAGAAGGAAAAATATAAAAAAGGGATAGAGGAAACTCCGAGACATGCGGACGCGGGCAGGTGTACCTTGAAGTCTTCAATGCAAACTCAGGTCACTAGTGCCGGGACTGATAAGAAGTACCTCGATCTACAAAAAAAAAGATGTGCAAAAGCGTAGTACGAGTACACCACAACGGTAACCAGTAAGTGCCAAACCTAATCTTGGTAGGGTAGTGACGAGGTCAGGTCAAGGCCATACTGGAATAATAATAAGAAACAGGGCGAAAGATATAACAATACAATGGTAATAACAATGGAAATGAAACAAATAAGGAATTTACCAAAATTTAACTACACAGAATCAAGGCAGATAATACAATACGGAAGGAAACAAGGATTAACATGTTTTAGGAAACAAACAACCAAGACAAGTACAACAAATAGAGAAAGATCAACAAGGGCCACTATCGAGGTATTACCTCGTAGTCCCAAATCACAAAAGTAACTCACAGTCTTTCCTTATATCACCGCAGGAGCCTTTATATTTAGTTTTGAAAATTATTTTACCGAGATAGCATATTGCGTTTTAGCCCACCTTATCACACCGCATGACTTCTAGTAGTTCTCCTACTAGCCACACATATCAAGCCCACCTTATCTCGCCGTATACATTTCAACCCCCCAGGCCTTATACCACCGCATGCGTATCAATATCATAGCGTATCACAAATTGCACCTCAAGTACCCAATATCACAACTTGTCAGCTAAACCAAACAATAACAGAATTTCACAATAAGGAGCCCTAGGCTCAACCACAATTTACACAAGTCTCAACAATAACAGCCGGAAGAATAACTCAATTGAATGATATTTCATAACTTAACGCTTTCCCTAAATAGGAATCACGACCTTTGTAACTCAATACCAATTTCAACAATAAGATATTTCAAAAATAGCAATTTCAAGTAAAGAATTCAATAGTAAAATAATGATTACGGAATAAGGGAAAGTAAGAGCTTCAAATAAACATGCAGTGCAATTAGCAAGTAAGAGATAAGACAAGTAGGCATGTAAAATTAGACTAAAAATGACGACTATAACATGTTAAGACAACTCAATTAAAGCATGGAAGGGATCTTCGTAGCTAAAACCGAAGATTTTCACATTTAGCCCGTGTACACACTCATCACCTTACATACACAGCTTTCAAATATCACAATTATCACAAACAACACCAATCCTATGAGATAATTCTCTGACACAAGGTTCGGCAAGTCACGTACCTCAAACCACGCTAAATCAATCAACTAGAAGGCCTTTCCCTTGATTATCAGACTTCGAACGGCTCGAATCTAGCTAAAATAACTTTATACTATAAATATAACTATAGGAAACTAATTCAAATAATGAAATTACGATATTTGCAAAGAATTAAAAAAACTCAGCCCAAAAGGTCAACCCGAACCCACATCTCGGAACCCGACCAAAGTTATAAAATCAGAACACCCATTCGATATCAAGTCCAACCATACAAGAAATACTCAAATCTGACCTCAATTCGCCTTCAAAACTAAAAAATTTAGCCTAAGAAGTTTCTACCATTTTTTCCCACTTTTCCAACTCAAACCACTAATTTAATGAAGAAATTAACCATAGATTCTTGTAAATTAACCAATAATCTCTCTAAAAATCTCCCAAACTTTTGCCTCAAACCAAGCTCTCCAAGTCCAAAATATGAAATATGAAATAAACCCTCGATTTTTTTAAACTTAAGTGTGCTACCTAGTGATTCCTTCTTCGCGAACGCGGAAAATGCCTCGCGTTCGCGAAGCACAAAAATGTTAATGCCCAGATTTTCTCTTACGCGAATGCAAGGATCCACTTGCGAACACAATGAAAGAATTTCTCAAGGTTCGCGATGATAGACCAAACGCGTGAGTCCCACCCTAGGCTGCCTTCCTCTTCACGAACGCGGATCCCAGTCCGCGATCGCAGTGCACAAAGTCCCGACCCTTCGCGAACGCGAAAGGTTAACCTCCAGAAATATCTAAAGACTCAACGCGAACGCGGGAACACCTTCGCGAACGTGTAGAAAGAAACCAGAACTGAGAAAAACCAGAACTTCAGCAATTCCTCAATGATCTGAAATGTACCGAACATGTTTCAAATTTCACCAGAGACCCCCGGGACATCAACCATGCATATCAACAAGTCCTAAAACATCATACGAGCACGCTCGAAGTGTCAAATCACAAACAACACTAGAATCACAAATCGCGCATTGATTCAAGCCTAAGAAACTTATGAACGTCCGAATTCAAAAACTAATGTCGATTCATACCAAAACAACTCCAATTGACTTCAAATTTTGCACACAAGTCATAAATGACATTACGTACCTATTCCAACTTTCGGAATAAGGATCCGACCCTGATATCAATAAAGCCAACTCCCGATCAAACTCCCCAAGTCTTCTAAACCTTAATTTTTCTAACTTCACCAAATCACGCTGAAACGACCTACGGACCTCCAAATTCATATCCGGTCGCGCTCCTAAGTCTAAAATCACCATGCAGAGCTATTGGAACAATCAAAACTCTATTTCGGAGTCGTCTTCACCAAAGTCAAACTACAGTCAACTCTAATAATTTAAACCTCTAACTTAGGGACTACGTGTGCTATTTCATTCCAAAACTTTCCCAAAACCAAACCCAAACTCCCCGATAAGTCACGTAACCACAATATAACACAATGGAGGCAATAAATAGGGTACTGGGGCTAATACACTCAAAACTATCAGCCGGGTCATTACATCCCACCTCCTTAAAATAAACGTTCGTCCTCGAACGAGTACAAAGACATACTCTAAGTGGTGAAAAGATGAGGATAAAGGTTGTGCATATCATGCTCGGTCTCCCAAGTTGCCTCCTCGACTATCTGACCCCTCCATTAAACCTTCACTAAAGCAATGTTCTTCGACCTCAATTTCCGAACCTGTCTATCCATAATGGCCACCGGCTCTTCAACATAAGATAGATCCTTGTCCAACTAGACTGAACTGAAATCCAACACATGGTACGGATCACCGTGATACTTCTGGAGCATAGAAACATGGAACACTAGATGAACTGCAGCTAGACTAGGTTGTAGTGCAAGCTTGTAGGCCACCTCTCCAACCCTCTCAAGAATCTCAAAAGGTCCGATATACCTAAGATTCAACATGCCCTTCTTCTCGAACCTCATAACACCCTTCATGGGCGACAGCCGAAGCAAGACCCGCTCCCCAACCATGAATGCAACGTCACGAACCTTCTAATACGCATAACTCTTCTGTCTAGATTGGGCTGTACGAAGTCGATCCTGAATCAATTTAACCTTCTCCAAAGCATCCTCAACCTAGTCGGTTCCTAATAGCCTTGCCTCTCGCTACTCAAACCAATCCACTAGAGACTGACATCGTCTACCATACAAAGCCTCATACAGGGCCATCTGAATGCTCGACTGGTAGCTGTTATTGTAGGCAAACTCTGCAAGCGGCAAGAACTGATCCCAACAACCCCGACACTCCATCACACACGCACGAAGCATATCTTCCAATATCTGAATAGTGAGCTCAGACTGTCCGTTCGTCTGAGTGTGAAATGATATACTCATCTCCACCTGCGTGCGTAACTCATATTGTACAGCTCTCCAAAATTGCGATATAAATTGTGTACCCCGATCAGAGATGATAGATACCTACACGCCATGAATCCTGAAAATCTCGCGAATATAGACCTGAGCCAGCTGCTCTGAAGAATAAGTAGTCACCACTGGAATGAAATGAGGTGACTTAGTCAATCTATCCATAATTACCCATACTACATCGAACTTCCTCCAAGTCTGTGGGAGGCCAACAACAAAATCTATAGTAATCCGCTCCCATTTCCACTCTAGAAACTCTAACCTATAAAGCAATCCACATGGCTGCTGATGCTCGTACTTCACCTGCTGACAATTTAGGCAGCGAGCTATATATTCTACTATGTCCTTCTTCATCTGCCTCCACAAATAGTGTTATCTCAAGTCCTGATACATCTTG
The DNA here is from genome assembly GCF_000390325.3 of Nicotiana tomentosiformis. Taxonomy (NCBI): domain Eukaryota; kingdom Viridiplantae; phylum Streptophyta; class Magnoliopsida; order Solanales; family Solanaceae; genus Nicotiana; species Nicotiana tomentosiformis. Next base: position 135,700,627 of record NC_090813.1, read on the forward strand.
GCGGCACCCGGATGAATGGATCACCGCGAACTTTGAGCCTGCTGGAGAATCAACTCACACAAATCATCTACATTGGGCACACAAACCCTGCCTTGCATCCGTAACACACTGACATCCCCAATAGTGACCTCCTTGGCATCGCCGTGCTGAAATGTGTCCTTGAGGGCAAGAAGATGAGGGTCGTCATACTGACGCTCTCTGATGTGATCATATAACAAAGACCAAGAAACCACACAAGACAAAACTCAACTCGGCTCATAAACATCCAATCTAACAAACTGGTTAGCCAAGGCCTGAACATCCAAGGCTAATGGCCTCTCTGCCATCGGTAAATATGCTAAATTGTCCAAGCTCTCTGCTTTGCGACTCAAGGCATCGTCCAGTACATTGGCCTTCCCGGTATGATACAGAATGGTGATATCATAGTCCTTAAGAAACTCTAGCCATCTCCGTTGATGCAAGTTAAGATCCTTCTGTTTGAACATATATTGTAGACTCCGGTGGTCGGTATAGACCTCATAAGAGACACCGTACAAATAGTGCCGACAAATCTTCAAAGCATGGACAATAGCTGCTAACTCAAGGTCGTGGCCATGATAGTTCTTCTCATGCACCTTCAGCATTCTAGATGCGTAGGAAATCACCCTACCATCCTGCATCAACACTGCATCGAGACCAATACACGACGCATCACAATACACAGAATAAGACCCCGAACCCGAAGGCAACACCAACACAAGGGCTATAGTTAAAGAAGTCTTGAGATTTTGAAATCTCTCCTCACACTCCTTGGTATATCTAAACGGAGCACCCTTCTGGGTCAATTTGGTCATAGGTGTAGCAATAGATGAGAAACCCTCTACGAATCGGCGATAATACCCTACCAAACTGAGAAAACTCTGGATCTTCGTAGCTGAAGACGGTCTAGGTCAACTCTGCTCTGCTTCAATCTTCTTTGGATCTACCTTAATCCCCTCACTCGACACTACATGACCCGAAAAATGCCACTGAATCAAGCCAGAATTCACACTTTGAAAATTTTACATACAACTTCTTTTATCTCAAGGTCTGAGGCACGGTCCTCAGGTGTTGCTCATGATCCTCCCGGCTCTCGGACTACATCAGAATATCATCAATAAACACAATGATGAATGACTCAAAATAGGGCCGTAATACACTGTTCATCAAGTACATGAATATTGTTGGGTCGTTGGTCAGCCCAAATGACATCACAAGGAACTCGTAATGACCATACCGAGTCCTGAAGGCAGTCTTCGAGATATCTGGCTCCCGAATCTTCAAAAGTTGATAGCCTGAACGCAAGTCAATCTTGGAGAACACTTTGGCACCCTGTAGCTGATCAAATAGGTCATCGATATGTGGCAATGGATACATGTTCTTCATTATAACCTTGTTCAACTGGCGATAATCAATACACATACGTATAGAACCATCATTGTTCTTTACAAACAAGAGAGGAGCACCCCAAGGTGATACACCGGGCCGAATGAAACCCTTATCAAGCAACTCTGGTAGGGCCATGCGATATGGTGGAATAGAAATGGGCTGAGTGCCCGATAACAAATCGATACCAAATTTGATATCCCTGTCGGGCGGCATGCCCGGAAGATCCGTTTACATCTGGATAATCCCTCACTATCGGAACTGACTCAACGGTAGGGGTATAAACACTGACATATCTCACATATGCTACATACGCATCACACCTCTTCTCAACCATCTATTGAGCCTTTAGAAATGAGATAATCCTGCTAGGAACATAATCTAAAGTGCCTATCCACTCTAACTACAGCAAACCTAGCATAGCCAATTTCACTGTCTTGGCGTGACAATAAAGGATAGCATGATAGGGCGACAACCAGTTCATGCCCAAAATAATATCAAAATCTACCATATTGAGCAACAATAAATTAGCTCTAGTCTCAAAACCACCAAGAACAACTAAACACGACCGGTACACATGGTCAACAACAAGGGAATTTCCCACATGTGTGGATACATAGACATGAGAACTCAAAGAATCACGGGATACACCCAAATATGGAGCAAAGTATGACACATAGAAATAAGTGGAGCGTGAATCAAATAAGACTGATGCATCTCTATGACAAACCGAAATAATACATGTGATAACTGAGTCAGATGCAACTGCCTCCGTCCTAGTAGAAAGAGCATAATATCTGGCATGGCCTCCCCCTCTAGGGCGACCTCTACCTGCTAGAACTCCACCTCTAGCTGGTTGTGCAGGTGGAGTGGAAACTAGTGCGGTAACTATGACCAGAGAAGCCTGAGGACCCTGTAGAATACATGGTACCTGAGCAGTCTGTGGAGGTGCACCCCTCCTGAGTCTGGGGCAATCCATCACCATATGATGAGTGTTACCACACTCAAAACAAGCTCTTGGAGGACGTGGATGTTGTGACTGGCTCGGTCTTGATCGGCTGGACTGACTCCTGAAAGAACCCCGTGTAGGAGGTGTACTAGACAATGGTGGTGCATAATGGGGAACCTAGGGCCTAGGAGTGGCCGGAATACCGTTGGAAGCTGGAAGTGCTGAATGAAAAGGGCGGCTCACATAGCCCCTACCATGACGGGCTACAACTAGGACACGGGCACCACTGTATGTGCTAGAATCTCGAGGCCTCTTAGCCTCCCTCTCCTCTCTCTCACTATCCGACATACCCTCCAATCTCCTAGCATCGGTCCATGCTAAATCTGATACTAGGGTTGAGTCCCTTGATAAATTGACGGACTCGCTCTTTAATAATAGCAACCAAGGCTGGTGCATGCCTTGACAAATCACTGAACCGGACTGCATACTCCGATACGGTCATAGAACCCTGGCGCAACTGCTCAAACTCTGTGCGCCATGCATCTCTGAGACTCTGGGGAACAAATTGCCTCAAGAACATATCTGAGAACTGAGCCCAAGTGAGCGAAGCTGCCTAGGCCGGACTACTCAACTCATACACTCGCCACCACTAATAAGTCATCCCCTTAAGCTGGAACGTACTAAAGCAACCCCACTAGACTCCACAATTCCCATAGTACGGAGGATACAGTGGCACTCCTCAAGAAATCCCTGGGCATCCTCTGAAGCCAAACCGCTGAAAGTAGGAGGGTGGTACTTCTTGTACCTCTCGAGCCTGAGTTGCTCCCTCTCAAAAGTTGTTGCCCTAACCTCGGGCTGAATTAGGGCGACCGGCTGCACTGATATGACCTCTGGGACCTGTTCAACTTGGACCCTTTACTCTGGGGTACGGGCGGCGGGAGTCTGTGCTCCTCCCCTGACCTGAGATGTGGAAGGAGCAAGTGGAGTCAACCCTATCTGATATAGAGTGCCAATCATGCTCATAAACTGGGCGAGGGTCTTCTGAAGTGCTAGGGCAGTAACTGGCATCTCTGGCTTCACCACGTGGACGTCCTTAACCTCTACCCCGGCGTCGGCCTCTCGCAGCTCTAGCAGGGGGCGTAGGTGTCTGGTCATCCAATTCAGTTGTACGTATCCTCACCATCTATGAGAGAATAGAAAGACAGAAATTTAGAATCCCAAAGTCAACAGAAATTTAGAATCCCAAAGGAATCAAAGAAGTGAAGCTTTTTCTAACAGTTCCATAGCCTCCCAAGGATAAGTACAGACGTATGTGTACCGATCCGCGAGACTCTACTAAACTTGTTTGTGACTCATAACACCTAAAAACCAAAACTCTGATACCAACTTGTAAATTAGCCTAAGACGTTTCTACCATTTTATCCCAATTTTTCAACTCAAACCACTAATTTAATGAAGAAACTAAATTAACCAAAACCGAGTTAAGAATGCTTACCCCAATAATTCTCTGAAAATCTCCAAAAATTTCACCTCAAACCTAGCTCTCCAAGTCCAAAATGTGAAATATGAAATAAACCCTCGATTTTGAAACTTAAGTCTGCTGCCCAAAGATTCCTTCTTCGCGAACGCGGAAGATGCCTCACGTTCGCGAAGCACAAAAATGTTACTTTCCAGATTTCCTCTTACGCGAATGCGAGGATCAACTCGCGTACGCAATGACAAAAGTTCTCAAGCTTCGCGATCGCGAATCCCTTCAGGCGAACGCATAGACCAAATGCGTGAGTCCCACCACAGGCTGCCTTCCTCTTTGTGAATGTGGATCCTAGTCTGCGAACGAGGATCCCAGTCCGCGGTCGCATACAAAGTCCTGACCTTTCGCGAACGCGAAGGGTAAACCTCTATCAATCTTTAAAGACTCTACGCGAATGGGGGAACACCTTTGCAAACGTGTAGAAGGAAAACAAAACTGAGAAAAACCAGAACTTCAGCAATTCCTCAACAATCTGAAATGCGTCGAACATTGTCTAAATTTCACCCGAGGCCCCCGGGACGTCAACCAATCATACCAACAAGTCCTAAAACATCATACAAACACGCTCTAAGTGTCAAATCACATCAAAAAATACTAAAATCACGAATCGCACATCGATTCAAGCCTAAGAAACTTATGAACTTCTGAATTCCAAAACTAATGCAGATTCATACCAAAACATCTCTGATTAACTTCATACTTTGCACACAAGTTATAAATGATATTATGGATCTATTCCAACTTCCGGAATCGAGATCTGACCCCGATATTAATAAAGTCAACTCCCGGTCTAACTTCCTAAATCTTCCAAACCTTAATTTTCCTAACTTTGCCAAATCATGCAAAAATGACCTACAGACCTCCAAATCCACATACGGCCATGCTCTTAAGTCTAAAATCAACATACGGAGCTATTAGAACCATCAAAACTTTATTCCAGATTCATCTTCACTAAAGCCAAACTAAAGTCAACTCTAACAACTTAAACCTCCAACTTATGGACTATGTGTCTCATTTCACTCCGAAACTTTTTAGAAACCAAACCCAAACACCCCGGCAAGTCACGTAACCATAATATAACATAGAAGAACCAATAAATATGGGACCGAGGCTAATACACTCAAAATGACCGACCGGGTCATTACACAAAATAACTTACCCAATGGCTGTGTGAAAAATTCCTCCAAAAATCGTCCCCCACCGAGTCTAGGGTTCAAAATATGAAAGAATGAGATAAAATCATGAAATTCCAACTATTAACCCAACTACAGAATGTCACATTTTCGATCAAAAGCTCACAATTGCAGATATTCGCAATTGCAACCATAGCTTCGCAATTGCGACCATAGGTTTGCAATTGCAGAATTCACAATTGTGACCATATGTTCACAATTGCGACAAAGGTTCGCAATTGCGACCTGATGTTCGTAAATGCAGAGTTCGCAGTTGCAAAAAAAAAGTTTGCAATTATGAAGTACCAGCACCAACAATCCCAAACTTCACCGAAATGATTTGAAATGTCACGACCCAATTCACCTATAGGTCGTGATGGCGCCCAACATCACAACTGGGCAATTCAGCTAGTGAATTAAACATATATTTCCTCTTTTAATAAGTTTTCGAGTAATTAAGCTTTCCTTATTTGCAAGATTTAAGAAAATAAAAGGTTTAAATAAATAAAACCAAGTAAAAGTTCAAAACCACAATTCTACTAGCGTGTGTTCCAAGACATGGTGTCACAAGTGTATGAGCATCTAGTAGATTATACAAAACTCAACTACTATCTGAACATAAAATAGACTAAATACAAATACAAAGGAGAGGCTCTAGGAGCTACAGAATGGCTCAGAAATTAGCTCACCACTAAGCCTCGGGATATCTGGGATGCGCGCCGGTAGGACCGTCTGATGCACCTGTCTCAGATCCTGCACAAAAAGTGCAGCAAGTGTAGCATGAGTACGTAAACAACGTGTACCCAGTAAGTATCAAGTCTAATCTCAAAGAAGTAGTAACGAGAGGTCGACCTCGACACTTACTGTCGGTCAATAATATCAAGATAGGAATATTTAAATAAACACAGTTTATGGGAATAGTAACAAATTTTCTTAACAAGCAAGAATAAATAATTCTTTCACAATTTAATAATTTTCAAAAAGTCATTTATTTTCACAAGCTGCAATAATAATGTCAAGACACTGTGTAATTATTATTATTAAGCACAATTTATGCCGAGGTCGTACGACCCGATCCAGAATAATGTGTACACTGCCGAGGGTTGAGCGGCACGAACCATAGATGTATCTATCTACTGCCAAGGAATTCGGCCCGCTCTACAAGAAGAGAAGGATATTTTGTAAGCATTTGACTTAAACATTTTTGAGGTTTTATACAAAAATAATACAAATTTCACTAGTGATCTTTCACAATTTCTCCAACAAATACCAATATAATTTAGGCATTTTAAACTAACAACTATGGTGCAAAGATTTCCAATAGTTCATGAATTAGGTCGTACTCTACCCGCATAATAGCATAATAGTAGCTACGCATGGGCTCCCGTCACCTCGTACGTACGTATCCCCCACAATTAGGAACAATTATTTATTTAAAACACCTATGGGATAAATTCCCTCTTACAAGGTTAGACAAGAGACTTACCTCCCGATCACAATTTCGCGTTATAGCCTCAGTTTGGTGCCGAAAAATCCAAAAATAGTCAAACGTTACATAATTTAATCAATAAATACTCAAAATTTCATAATTTATCTATTAGAGTAATTACCCAACACAAATTGGTAAAATTCTTAAAATTCACCCCGGGCCCACGAGCCCGGATTCCGGAAATTTTCGTAGGCCCATAACCTTAAGAACTCAACTATAAAATTTTTATCCCATTCCATAGCCATTTTCGTGGTTAAAATATCATTTTTATCAAAACCTAGGTTTTTCATCTAAACCCACAATTTTCACTAATTTACATATTAAAATCTACCCATAATCTAAGTATTTAACTCACAATAGGTAGAATTAACTTATCTCCAAGTTTCTAGGTGATTACCCCTCTCAAGAAGCACCAAAATCTCCCCAAACAATGAAGAAAAAGAGTCAAAAATACTCAAACCCAGACTTAAATGAAGGTTATTTCTTCTGTGATTTTAGCACCTGCGGAGGTACGACTACTTCTGCAGTCCCACATCTGCGGAGAAATCCTCGCAGATGTGGTCTCCTCTAGTTGGGCCAAATTTCGCTCTTGCGGACCATTTGCCTGCTTCTGCGGGTCTCGCGCCGCTTCTGCGGCTTGGTCGCTTCTACGGCTCCTCCCTCGCACCTGCGCGCTCGCAGGTGCACCCAATGGATCTGCTATTGTGGTTTCTGAGTTGTCCCTGCTGGACCGCTTATGCGGCTTCTTTCTCATCTCTGCGAGCTCGAACCTGCGGTTGTCCATGCGCAGGTGCGGTTACACCAAAAGCTGGAAGCTTCAGCCATTACTCCTAAGTCTAAACTTTGTACGAGCCTCATCCGATTAATACTTGAGGCCTCCGGGGCCCCGCCCGAACATACCAAAAAGTTTGAAATCATAAAACGGACTTGCTCGAACCCTCGAAACGCATAAAACAACATCAAAACTAAGAATCATACCCCAAACCAAATTGATTCAACTTGGAAATTTCAAGTTCTTCAAACTTTCTCTAAACGCGCCGAAACATACTTAAACTATTCAGAATGACGCCAAATTTTGCGAGCAAGTCTTAAATCACCATACGGAACTATTCCCAGGTTCGAAACTCCAAACGGACCTCGATTACTCCAAAACCTACTCCAAATCAAACTTGAAGAACTTTAAACCTTCAAATAGCCAACTTTCACTATTAAGCGCTGAAACGTTCCCGGGTCGTCCAAAACCTAATTTGAACATACCCCCAGTCCAAAATCATCATAAGAACCTATTGGAACCATCAAATCCTGATTCAGGAGTCGTTTACTCAAAACGTTAACCGGAGTCAAACTTATCCTTTATAAAGCCAAACTAAGGAACCAAGTGTTCGTTTTTCAACCCGAACCCTTCAAATTCCCGAACTAACCATCCCCGTAAGTCATAAAATAGTAAAAGAACATACGAGGAGTCTTATTTAGTGGAATGGGGTTCTAGAAGGCAAATCGGCCGGTTGGGTCGTTACATTCTCCACCTCTTAAACAAACATTCGTCCTCTAACCCGGAGTGTTGAATAAATGTGGATATCTGCTCTGCATGTCCTCCTCGGCCTCCTAAGTCGCTTCCTCGATTGGTTGTCCCTGCCACTGAACTTTTTCCGCGGAAATCCTCTTGGACCTCAATTGGCGAACCTACCTATCCACAATGGCAACTGGCTCCTCCTCATAACCCAAGCTCTCATCTAGTTGAACCATGCTGAAGTCTAACACATGCGACAGATCGGTATGATACTTCCGGAGCATAGATACATGGAAAACTGGATGAACTCCTAATAGACTGGGAGGAAAGGCAAGCTCATAAGCAACCTCCCCAACTCGTCTCAACACCTCAAATGGTCCTATAAATCTTGGGCTCAACTTTCCCTTCTTCCCGAACCTTATGATTCCCTTCATCAGCGAAACCTTCAAGAGAACTTTCTCTCCCACCTTAAATGATAAATCACGCGCTTTATGATCCGCGTAACTCTTCTGTCTGGATTGTGCCGTACGAAGTCTCTCCTTAATCAACTTTACCTTTTCCAAGGCATCCTTCACCAAATCAGTACCATATAACTTAGCCTCGCGGGCTCAAACCATCCGATGGGCGAACGACATCACCGACCATATAAAGCCTCAAATGGAGCCATCTAGATGCTGGATTAGTAACTGTTGTTCTAAGAAAACTCGGCCAGAGACAAGAAACGATCCCATTGACCTCCGAAGTCACTCACACATGCCCTGAGCATATCCTCCAAAATCTGAATTGTCCGCTCTGACTGCCTGTCGGTCTACGGATGAAAGGCTGTGTTGAGCTATACACGGGTCCCCAATTCACTCTGTAGTGCTCTCAAGAAATGTGAAGTAAACTGAGGACTTCTATCTGATATAATGGAAATTGGCACACCATTCAACCGAACTATCTCCTAAATATAAATATGGGCCAACCTCTCTGAAGTGTACGTAGTCACAACCGGAATGAAGTGTGTTGACTTGGTCAACTTGTCGACAATGACCCAAACTGCATCAAACTTCTGCAAGGTCCGCGACAACCCAACTACGAAGTCCGTAGTAATGTGCTCCCATTTCCACTCCGGTATAGTCATCTGCTGAAGTAGGCCACCTGGCATCTGGTGCTCATACATAACTTGCTGGCAATTTAGGCACATGACTACATACTTAACTATGTCTTTCTTCATCCACTGCCACCAATAATGGTGCCTCGGGTCGCGATATATCTTCGCAGCACCTGGATGAATAGAATACCGAGAACTGTGTTCTTCTTCTAGGATTTTTTCCATCAGCCCATCCAAATTAGGAACACATAGACGACCCTAGAGTCGCAGAACACCATCTTCACGGATAGTAACCTCCTTGGAACCACCCCGTAGTACCGTCTCTCGGATAACCAACAAGTGTGGATCATCAAACTGGTGAGCCTTGATCCGCTCAAATAGTGAAGACTGGGCAACAACACATGCAAGAACTCGACTGGGCTCTAAAATATCTAGCCTTACAAGTCTGTTAGCCAAGCACTGAATGTCCAAAGCTAATGGCCTCTCCTCTGCTGAAATGAAGGCTAAACTACCCATACTCTCTGCCTTTCTGCTGAAGGCATCTGCAACTACGTTTGCCTTGCTCAGATGATAAAGGATAGTAATATCATAATCTTTTAGTAACTCAAGCCACCTGCACTGTCTCAAATTTAGATCCCTCTATTTGAACAAATGCTGCAAGCTGCGATGATCAGTGTAAACCTCACAGGACACCCCATAAAGATAATGCCTCTAGATCTTAAGAGCATGAACTATCACAGCCAACTCTAAATAATGCAATAACTCGCCCCTCCTGCATCAATATACAACCTAGGCCAACGCGTGAAGCGTCGCAATACACTGAATACATCCCTCAATCGGAAGGCAACACTAACACCGGTGCTGAAGTCAATGTTGTCTTGAGCTTCTCAAAGCTCACCTCACAATCATCAGACCATCGGAACAGAACACCCTTCTGAGTCAATCTGGTTAAAGGTGTTGCAATAGAGACAACGCCCTCCACAAACCGACGGTAATAACCTGTCCCCAGGAAACTCATGATCGTAGTCGCCGAAGTAGGACGATGCCAATTCTAAACTGCCTCGATCTTTTTGGAATCAAACTTAATACCCTCGCCCGATACCATATACCCCAACAATGCTACAGAGTCTAGCCAAAACTCACACTTAGAGAACTTAGCATATAGCTTTTGTTCCCGCAAGGTTTGAAGCACCACTCTCAAATGCTGCTCGTGCTCCTCCATGCTACGCAAATAGATCAAAATGTCGTCAATGAAGACGATGACATACGAGTCAATATATATCCTGAACACCCAGTTTATCAGATCTATAAATGCCTCCGGGGCATTAATCAGACTGAAGGACATTACCAGAAACTTATAATGGCCATATCTAGTCCGAAAAGCAGTCTTCGGAACATCCGAATCTCGAAACATCAACTGATGGTACCCCAATCTCAAGTCGATCTTAGAGAACACTATGGCACCCAGCAACTGGTGAAACAAATCATCAATATGCGATAACGGGTACTTGTTCTTAATAGTAACTTTGTTCAATTGGCAATAATCTATACACATACACATAGTACCATCCTTGTTCTTCACAAATAACATTGGTGTGCCCCAAGGCGACACAATCGGCTTGACGAACCCCTTTGCTAACAACTCCTCAAATTTTTCCTTCAACTCCTTCAACTCTTTTGGAGCCATACGGTACGGTGGGATATATAAAGGCTAGGTACCTGGAGCTAAATTAATACAGAAATCAATATCACGATCTGGTGGCATGCCTGGAAGATCAGAAGAAAATACATCGAATAACTCTCAGACTACGGTCACCTAGTCAATCGCTGGAGTCTATGTCGTAGTGCCCCGAACATAGGCCAAATAAGACAAACAACTCTTATCGACCATGTGTCAAGCCTTCAAAAAGGAAATAACTCGACTAGATTCACTGATAGACGAACCCTTCCATTCCAATCTAGGCAACTCTGGCACCGCCAAGGTAATAGTCTTAGCATGGCAGTCTAGGATGACATGATATGGAGATAACCAGTCCATGCCCAGGATGATCTCAAAGTCAGTCATATCAAGAAGTAGAAGATCTGCTTTATTTTCGTAACCACAGAATGTAACAATACAGGACCGGTAGATCCGATCCACAATAACAGAATCGCCCACAGGAGTGGACATATAAACAGGAGTACCCAAGGACTCACGAGAAACACCCAGGAAATGAGCAAACAGATATGACACTTATGAATATGTAGACCCTAGATCAAATAATACTGAGGCATCTCTACCGCATACAGAAATAATATATATGATCACGGCATCTGAGGCCACTACAACTGGTCTGGCCGAAAACGCATGGAATCTAGCTGGAGCACCACCTGACTAACCTCCACCTCTAGGATGGCTCCTACCCACTTGCCCTCCACCTCTGGGCGGCCAAATGGCTGGTGGAACAACCGTTGCTGTAATCATAGGCTGTTGACCCTACTGCACTACCTTGCCCTGAAGCCTGGGGAAAAATCTTCGTACATGATTGAAATCCCCGCACGCGAAACAACCCCTCGGTACGATGGACTGCTGACCTGAAGTCTGGCCCTGATGACTTGAATACCCACTAGAGGAACCCTGAATAGCTGGTGGGTGGTAAGAACACTCTAGCATAGCACTAAAATAAGGTCACAACACCCCGAGGAGGTGGCAGTGCTGGGTAAGGGGGCCTACTGGACTGACCCCTCATGAACTGACCTCTGCCCCTAGCTGGGGCACCACTGACCTCTCCCAAATATCGAAACTGCTTGTCCCTCACCGCCTTCTCTCGGTCCCGCTGATAGACACACTCGATACTCTGAGCTATCTCCACAACTAGCCCGTAAGAAGTCCCCATCTCCACCTCTCGAGCCATGGTGTCCTGAATACCAGAGTGTAATCCGGCAACAAACCTATGAACTCTCTGTGCATCGGTAGGTAGTATCATAAGTGCATATTGAGACAACTCAGAGAACCTTGCCTCATAGTCAGTCACTGACATCTGACCCTGCTGGAGCTGCTCGAACTGGAACCGCAACTCTTCCCTCTGATAGGGTGGAATGTATCTATCCAAGAAGAGGCATATGAACTATTCCCAAGTCATGGGAGGAGAACCTACTGGTCTACCAAGAAGATGTGACTACCACCACCTACGAGCCCTGCCCTCCAGCTGAAAGATAGTGAAGTCTACACCGTGGGACTCTAGTATCCTCATGTTGTGCAGTTTGTCCGTACACGAATCAATAAAATCCTGGGGGTCCTCATGTCACTCACCTCCGAAAGCAGGAGGATGAAGCATGGTCCATCTATCCAATAGCATGTGCGGATCATCGACCGCTACTGGTATGGGCTCCGGTGTAGCTGCCGCCACTGGCTGAGCTCCACCCACAAGTAATGCACCATGGGTCTGATATACTGCAACCGCATGCCCATGAGCCTGTGCGGTAGGGGTCTGTGCTCCCCTCCATCCTGAGATATCGCTGGGTCTGCCAGAAATAAACCGGCATGAGTCATAGTATCTATGAACCGCAGCATACGACCCATGACCTCCTGGAATCCCGGTGCGGACGTGATATCCACCAGAGTTGTATCTGTAGCAGGCACCTCACCCTGCTCCTCAATGATAGTATCCTCTACCGGATCCATTGGTGGCATAGCTGGAGCAACTCTGGGACGTCCTCATCCCCTACCACGGGCTGGAGCCCTCCCTCGGCCTCTAGCAATAGGAGGAGGAGCTCTTCCCTAGTCTGGAACCTCCGTAGAGCGCGTTCTCACCATCTGTGAGAGAATAAGAGAAAGATACTTAAAACTACATTAACTGCACGATATGAGATGAAGAAAGGATGTTTCCTAATTCCCTATAGCCTCTCGAAGATAAGTACAAACTCCGTACCGATCCGCAAGACTCTATTAGGCCTGCTCATAACTTGTGAGACCTACGTGAACCTAGTGCTCTGATACCATGTTGTCATGACCCAATTTCATTTATAAGTTGTGATGGCACCAAAAATCACGACTAGGCAATTCAGCTAGTGAATTAAACATATATTTCCTCTTTAAATAAGTTTTCGAGTAATTAAGCTTTCCTTATTTTCAATATTTAAAAAAATAACAGGTTTAAATAAATAAAACCAAGTAAAAGTTCAAAACCACAATTCTACTAGCGTGTGTGCCAAGACCTGGTGTCACAAGTGTATGAGCATCTAGTAGATTATACAAAACCCAACTATTGTTTGAACATAAAATAGACATAATACAAATACAAAGGAGAGGCTCTAGAAGCTGCAGAATGGCTCAGAAAATAGCTCACCACTAAGCCTCGGGATATCTAAGATGCGCGCCGGTAGGACCGTCTGATGCACATGTCTCAGATCCTGCACAAAAAGTGCAGCAAGTGTAGCATGAGTACGTAAACAACGTGTACTAAGTAAGTATCAAGTCTAATTTCGAAGAAGTAGTGACGAGAGGTCAACTTCGACACTTATTATGGGTCAATAATATCAATATAGGAATATTAAAATAAACACGTACGGGAATAGTAACAAATTTTCTTAACAAGCAGGAATAAATAATTCTTTCACAATTTAATAATTTTCAATAAGTCATTTATTTTCACAAGCTGCAATAATAATGTCAAGACACTGTGTAATTGTTATTATTAAGCATGATTTATGCTGAGGTCGTACGGCCCGATCCGGAATAATGTGTACACTGCCGAGGGTCGAGCGGCATGAACCATAGATGTATCTATCTACTGCCGAGACGTTCAGACCGCTCCACAAGAAGAGAAGGATATTTTATAAGCATTTGACATAAACATTTTTGAGGTTTTATACAAAAATAATACGAATTTCACTAGAGATATTTCACAATTTCTCCAACAAATACCAATATAATTTAGGCATTTTAAACTAACAACTATGGTGCAAAGATTTCCAATAGTTCATGAATTAGGTCGTACTCTACCCGCACTATAGCATAATAGTGTCTACGCACGGACTCTCGTCACCTTGTACGTATGTAGCCCCCACAATTAGGAATAATTATTTATTTAAAATACCTATAGGGTAAATTCCCTCTTACAAGGTTAAACAAGAGACTTACCTCATCTCACAGCTCACTTCCCAATCACAATTTCACGTTATAGCCTCAATTTGGTGCCAAAAAATCCAAAACTAGTCAAACGTTACATAATTTAATAAATAAATACTCAAAAATTCATAATTTGCTATTAGAGTAATTACACAACCCAAATTGGTAAAATTTCTAAAATTCACATCAGGCCCACATGCCCGGATTCCAAAAATATTTGGAGGTAACCGTCACCCATAACCTTAAGAACTCAAATATACAATTTTTATCTCATTCCATATCTATATTTGTGGTTAAAATATCATTTTTTATCAAAACCTAGGTTTTTCATCTAAACCCAAAATTTTTACTAATTTATATGTTCAAATCTACCCATAATCTAAGTATTTAACTCATAATAGATAGAATTAACTTACTCCAAGTTGCTACGTGATTACCTCTCTCAAGAAGCTCCAAAAGCGCCCCAAAAATGAAAAAAATGAGTCAAAAATACTCAAACCCCGACTTAAATTAAGATTCTGCCTTCTGTGATTTTCGCACCTACGGAGGTACGACCGCTTCTGCGGTCCCGCATCTGAGGATAAATCCTTACAGATGCGGTCTCCTCCAGTTGGGCCAAATTTCGCACCTGCGGACCATTTTCCCGCTTCTGCGGGTCCTCTTATGCGAGTCTCGCGCCGCGTCTGCGGCTCCTCCCTCGCACTTGCGCGCTCGCAGGTGCACCCAATGGCTCTGCTCCTGCGGCTTCTGAGCTTCCCCCTACTGGATCGCTTCTGCGGCTTCTTGCTCGCATCTGCGGCTGTCCATGTGCAAGTGCGGTTATACCAGAAGCTGGAAGCTTCAGCCATTGCTCCTAAGTCCAAACATGGTACGAGCCTCGTCTGATTAACACTCGAGGCCCCCGGGACCCCGCCCGAACATACCAACAAGTTTGAAATCATAAAACGGACTTGCTCGAACCCTCGGAATGCGTAAAACAACATCAAAACAAAGATTCATACCCCAAACCAAATTGATTCAACTTCAAAATTTCAAGTTCTTCAAACTTACTCCGAACGCGTCGAAACATACTTAAACTACTTGGAATGACACCAAATTTTGCGTTGTAATGACCCGACTTGTCATTTTAAGGATTAGCGTCTCGTTCAATGACTTAAGGTCATGAGCAACTTTGTGATATGTATTATGACTTGCGTGTGTGGTCGAGTTTGGTTTTCGGATAATTCAGGATTAAATTGAAAGAACAATTCTCATTTTATTTAAGCTTAAAATGAAAAGAGTTGATTGGAGTTTGACTTTTGAGGAAACAACTCCATATTGGAATTTTGATGATGTCAATAACTTCGTATGGTGATTTCGGACTTAGGCGTGTGTCCGGATTTGGATTTGGAAGTCCGTAGGACAATTCGACGCATTTTCACAAAAGTTGGAAAATAGAAGATTTTTGGAGAGTTCGACCGAAGGTTGAATTTTTGATAACGAGGCCGGATTTCGATTCTGGAAATTGGAACAACTCCATTATGTCATTGATGACTTGTGTGCAAAATTTGAGGTCAATTGGACTTGATTCAATAGGTTTCGGCATCGGATGTAGAAGTTGAAATTTCTTAGTTTTATTAAGCTTGAACTGGGGCATGATTTGTGGTTTTAGCGTTAATTGATGTGATTTGAGGTTTCGACTAAGTCCGTAATATGTTTTGAGACTTGTTGGTATGTTCGGACGGGGTCCGGAGTGGCTCGGTAAGTTTCAGGGTGGTTTCGGACCAATTATATGCCATTTTTAGTTGCTAGTTTTTGGCCACAGAGGTATGCATCGCGATCGTGGACAAACGGTCGTGATCGTGAAGAGCAATTTTGCGATTTGGACATTGTGAATTGCGATCGCGGAAGCCTTTTTGCGATCGCGTAGAGGAAAATCCTGCTGCACTAACCCGACTTTGGAAGCTTATATCTCGCAATTTATAAGGAATTTAGAGATGATCCAAAAATTGTAGTCCTTTGTGTTTAGTTTTCATAAAGGTAAACCATTTGTCATTTGGAGTTGTATACAAAAAGTTATGGTGGATAAACTATAGGCTATCTGGGAAGAATTTGAAAATATCTGTTGCACATGACTGACTTTGGAATCTTATATCTAGCAATCTATAAGGAATTGGGAGATGATCAACAAATGAAAGTTATATCCCTTGTGTTTAGTTTTCATAAAGTTAAACCATTTGCAATTTGGAGCTTTGTACAAAAGGTTATAACCATTATACTAGAGGCTGTCAGGAAGAGTTGGGCACTTGTTCTTCGCGATCGCGAAGCATTTTCCGCTATCGCGAAAGGCAAATTTTGGGCTAAGAAAAGTTGTGCTTCGCGATCGCGAAGAGTAAATACCTGTGGAGTAGCTATATTTCGAGGTTTCATCCATTTTTAACATATTTGGAGCTATGGAGCTCGGATTGAAGCGATTGTTTAGGCGATTTTTCACCATATGGATTGGAGTAAGTGTTCTATATCCTAAAGTGTTTATATTTCATAAATCTATGATTATATTCATCGTTTAATTCGGATTTTAATGGAAGAAATCAAGATTTTTGGCAAAATCTTACAAAAACAAAGATTTAAGGTTTGGAAGTCGAGTTGTTATCGAAATTTGATAAATTTAGTATGGTTGAACTCGTATCGGAATGGGTGTTCGGATTTGGTAAAAATTACATCGGGTTTCGAGAGGCGGGCTCCGCGTTGACTTTGGTTGACTTTTTAAAATAAAAATTTAAGTCGATGTTTTCTTATCCGGAATTATTTCCGATGAATTTTAATGAAGTTATACAATTAATTTGGATAGATTTGAGCTGTCCGGAGGTCAATTCAAGCAAGAAGGCGATTGAAATATCGGCATAACTTCAAAAAAGGTAAGTATCTTGCCTAACCTTGAGTGGGGGAATTACCCCTTAGGCATTGAGTCTTATGTGAAAATTGTGTAATTGAAACCATGTACGCGAGGTGACGAGTACGTACTTGGTTTATATGTGCATATTATATCGGTTGAAATTCGTAGACACCCTTAAGTATTAAATTGGAAAATTGTGTAACTTATTAAATCCCTTATTTGTCATGCCTCATTCCTTATTTGCGGAGGTTGTTTTTATGTGATAATTTGGTGTGATTTCCACTTGACTTTTATCTTAACTCTGTGTTTGTTTGAGTTACCATTTTTGTGAAAAACACTTTCATTATTGATTTTACCTATAGATAATTTAAATGGAAAATTTAGTCAATAAGATAAATAAATCTATTTATTTCTTGAAGTTATGATTTAAAAGAGGTGTTGTTCCTTGATGAATTACTTTTCAGTTCACATTGTTAAAAATTTGGTATTGAATTATAAAGGCTGTGAATCATATTGAGGCAAAGTGCCAAATTATAAAATATTTTTCGGTTGAGTTGTTCACTCCCGAACATTTTGTTAAGATGCTGTACACATTATGATCGAGTCGTGGGCTCCTTATTGTGAAAAAATAATGTACTGTAGATTTCTGTGGAAAGTTGTAATATTTGAGCACTTGATATGCTGTACACATTATGATCGAGTCGTGGGCTCCTTATTGTGAAAAAATAATGTACTGTAGATTTCTGTGAAAAGTTGTAATATTTGAGCACTTGATGTGCAATTTGTGATATGTTATAATATTTGAGCACTTGATATGCAATTTGTGATATGTTGTAATTTTTGAGCACTTGAGGTGGAAGTTGTATTATGTTGTGATATTTGGGTACTTGAGGTGCGATTTGTGAAATATTGTGATATTGATACGCATGCGGTGATATAAGGTCAGGGTGTTAAAACGCATGCAGTGAGATAAGGGTGGCTTGAAATGCGTGGGTAGTAGGGGAACTACTAGAAGTCATGCGGTGTGATAATAGTGGCTAAAATGCGGGATGCTATTTCGGAAAAAATAATTTCCTTAAAATTTAAATGTGAAGGCTCCCGCGGTGATATAAGGAAATGAGATATTGTAAATTTATTTATGATTTGGGACTACGAGGCGGTACCTCGAGTGTGCCCTGTTGATATTTCTTTATTTATGTTCTTGTCTTGGGTGATTTTGTTTCATTTAATATGTAAATTATTTTTTTCTTCCGTGATGTACTAGTTGGATTTATTATTATGTGTTTTGTGCTCCTAGTTGTATTGTGTTGGATTTAGTTTTTTAGCACGAGACTCTGAAGAAGTATATTTCTGGTTTTTCTTACTGATTTTCGATTATTGAATTAATTTAAATAAAAGAAATTATTATTATATTTTAAATTAAATAGCTTTACATCCAAATCAGTAGTTTATCCGATACTTTAATTTAAGTGCAATGTTATTTTCTTCACCCAAATAATTTCTAAAATAAATTCATTTCTTTGTTGATTTCTTGATTTAAAAATTATAAACTCACTTTAGTTATGGGGATATTATGTACATTGATATTATTGGCACGTGAGTTGTCCGGGCAGTTGTGATAGAAATATGGGCACGAGGTGCCGTGAAAATATGGAAGTGGGTTGAGACCCGTATGTTTATGATTTTGAAATGAGGTGTCACAAGGTGACTTTTATTTGAAAGAATTATGTTCAAAATATTATTTCAAAGAATTATATTCTGAAGGTATTTATTCGAAAGAATTATATGTGAAAGATTTATATTTGAAGGACATATTTAATTGGTTGTGCCTGTGTTCCTTATTCGTTCGAGTAATAGTTATGGTGTTCTTGTTGCCTTGCTATTTATATCACTGGTTGATTTTGATGTTGTTATTGCTAGTTATTTTCCAGTACTATTGTATACTGCTATATTGCACAAGTTATTTGACTAGTGAGTGTCTTGACTGTACCTCATCACTACTCCACCGAGGTTAGTCTTGATACTTACTGGGTACCGACCGTGGTGTACTCATACTACACTTCTGCATATTTTTTTGCAGAGCCAGGTATTGGAGATATCGGACTCAGGCAGAGTTAGTGTGTTGATCGCAAGGATTCAAGGTAGATCTGCTTGGTAGTCGCAGTGCCTTGGAGTCTTTTCATTTTATTGTACTGTTAATTATTATTCGAACAATATTGTATATTCGATCCTTGAGATCATTTCATAAATCCAGCTAGAGTTCGTGACTTAGTATTACCAGTCTTGGGAGGTTATTATATTTGTAATTATTTCCTCTGTTGATTTATAAACAAAATAGCTTGAATTGATATTATAATCGGCTTCCCTAGTCTTAGAGACTAAGTGTCATCACAACGCCTGTGGCGGAATTTTGGGTCGTGACATGCGTGCATGTCTTAAATCATCATACGAACCTATTGGAACCGTCAAATCCCGATTCTGGGTTGTTTACTCAAAACGTTGACCGGAGTCAAACTTATCCTTTATAAAGCTAAACTAAGGAACCAAGTATTTTGTTTTCAACCCGAACACTTTAATTTCATGAACTAACCATCCCCGCAAGTCATAAACAGTAAAAGCACATACGGGGAGTCTTATTTAGGGTAACGAGGTTCTAGAAGGCAAAACAACTGGTTGGGTCGTTACATAAAACTACCTCGAAATTCATCTGAAACCTCCCGAACATAAACCATATATGCATTTCAATCATAAAATATGCAACGGACTTGCTCTCGCACTCAAAATACCGAAAAGAAGTCGTCTTGACCCAATATTGAACATGTTCAAACTCCAATTCATTAACGTAAACTAGTCTCTCCACCAATGATCCAAAATACATCGAGCCCCCGGGGACCCCATCCAATCATCCAAACAAATACATACACCTCATACGAACCCGCACGCTCGCTCGTATCATCAAAATAACATATAATACCACGAAAATTACAAAACTTTGAAAATTACAGCCAAGCACCTAATTCAAAATTACAACCAACCCGAAATGATACTAAAATTTGCATATAAGTTCTAAACAAAAAAATGGACCTCTTCCAAGTCCCGAAACAAAAATTCGAGCCAGATAGTCGCAAAGTCAACTTTCGATCAAACTTAGGAAATTTTTAAACCTTCAAATTGCCAACTTTCGCCAATTAGAACTAAAAGCTTCTAGAAACATCCAAATGTAAATTCGGGCATACACCCAAGTCCAAAATTACCATCCAGACCTAACAGAACTATCAAAACTCCGATCCGAGGTCAAATGTATAAAAGTAAAATTTGGTCAACCCTTTCATCTTACCGCTTCTAAAATGAGAATCATTCTTCTAAATAAATCCTAAACTACTCTAAAACCAAAATCGCCCATACACACAAGTCATAATACATCATATGAAATTAGTCAAGACTCTAAACTACTGAACGAAAAGCAAATGTTCAAAAAGTCCGATCGAGTCGTTACACTTTTTAACTTTTAAAAGCAATTTTTTGTTTTGCCAAACACTCCAAAAAGCTAAAAAGTGCTTAAAAGCTAGATTGACAAACGTTTAAGCCAATTCACGGACTCTAAATCTAATATACAACAACAACAAACACAGTAGAATACCACAATTAGGTTTAGGAAGAGTAATGTGTACATATACTTTACCTTTACTTTATGAAGGTAGAAAAGTTATTTTCAATAGACCCTTGATCCAAGAACAATAAAATAAAAAGGAAGCAATTATTAATAAACAAATAACCAAATAACAGGAACAACAGGTAAGTCCTAAATCTGATATATTATTAGATTTTCTATGTCAGAACTTTATTCTACATAACTTGATCGGTACTACTTAAATGTTTTTCTTTTTATAGCAGTTAGTTAGTAGAAGTGAAACTTGACTTTTGGCTATCTTGTTACTTCCAGAAATAGAGAATTCAGTTTTCCAATGTTAGTTAGAATTAATATGCAACCGAGTGCTACGGGAGAGACAAATTCCAAGCATTAACTACTTTACTACCCAATTTGGACAACATTTCAGAGGTAAAAGAGTAAAATGCTAAAAAACTTAGCTCAAAGTAACAATATAAAATAAGGAAAAACAAGAGATATAAAGAGAAAGAGAGTAGAGATTTTTATTTTTTTCATGTATTCAAGTGTGTACAATATGATGTCCAAACCCTCTATTTATAGGATGACATTAAGGTAATACAAAGGGATATCATGAACATGCTATTAACTATTGAGATCATGGGGGAAGATCATGGAGGAGGTTATGGAGTTGTGCGAGTTACAACCATAATGGTGGGGATTAGTGTGGAGGTTACTTACATAATAAAGAAGAGTAGTGGAAGTTATATTTGTGAAGTGGATATCCATAAAAATAATATACTTCATAACACTCCCCCTTGGATGTCCAAAGATAATGTGCCTCGTTAAAAGCTTAATAGGAAAAATAATCCTGTGGAAAAAATAATCCTAGTGAAGGATAAAAGAGTACACATATCTTATAATATGCATTACTTGCTGCCTCAATTAAAACTTTAGCTAAGAAAAAACGAGTACAACGCGTATGTGTCTCCCCCTGATGAAAACATCACTTTATTTCTCGGCCCTCACAAGCAAATAAATTATCTAAACAATGAACTATGCTCTGCATTTGCATAACCAACAAAACCTTGACAACATTTGTTAGGATAAACATCTTTATCAATGATTTTCTTTTTCAATAAATACTATTTTTATTCCAGTATCTCTATATATGAGTAGATTTAAATCTTGCTAATATAGTGTTATACTCATGGTTCTAGAAAGAATCATAAGTGCACTAATTGCACTTAGACAAAAAAATAAATCATATCATATAAGGATTGTTGAAGCTTTATAACAAATTTTCCAGTAATCATTATGTGCTTCAGAACAATTTAAATTCTTCAAAGATTTTCATTATATGCATATCATGTTTTTCATGTATACCAGATTAAAATCTGAAAATGATTTCATCCACCGCAGGAGAACATGTCTCCATATAACTAATTGTCACGATCTGAAATTCCCTCCTTCAGACCGTGATGGCACCTAATATTTCACTTGCTTGGCAAGCCAACGTTAGAATAATATTAACCAATTTTTAAATAATTTTTAAATTATTAATAATCAAAGAAACAAATGTGGAAGCAAAGTTTGAAATATAGTAAATAATCCATAAATACAACGGTGTCTAAATACCATCCCAGAATTTGTATCACAGGTGCACGAGCATCTAGAATAAATACAAATAAAGGTCTGAATAAAAATAAAGCTGTCTGAAAATAAACACACAGCTAAAGTAAAATAGACGGGAATTTCATAACTGCGGACACCATGCAGTTATACCTCAAGTCTCCTCTGGTAGCTGAAATCCGAGCAAGTCTATGGTACGCTGCTGGGACCAACTCCAAAATATGCACAAGAAGTGCAGAGTGTAGTATCAGTACAACCGACCCCATGTACTGGTAAGTGCTGAGCCTAACCTCGACGAAGTAGTGACGAGGCTAAGACGGTTCACTTACATTAACATGTACGCAATATTAATGACAACAACAAATAATAGAAATAAATCAGGTAACTCATTTATAATAATTGAAGCCAGCTCAGCAGTCATAATCCATTATTATTTCAACCAATTCTGTTGCAGCGTGCAACCCGCTCTCACAATATATTCACATTCAATTCCGTTGCAGCGTGCAACCCGCTCTCCCAATATATTCCTTTTAATCAAGTCTGTCGTATATTTATTTCAATCAAGTATATATAGACTTTTTAATAAGTTTGTTGTTGCGTGCAATCCGATCCCTCAATATTGACTTTTAATAAGTCTGTTGCGGCGTGCAATCCGATCCCCCAATATTGACTTTTAATAAGTCTATTGCAGCGTGCAACCCGATCCTCCAATATGCACTTTTTAATAAGTCTGTTGCGGCGTGCAACCCGATCCTCCAATATGGACTTTTTAATAAGTCTGTTGCGGTGTGCAACCCGATCCTCTAATATATTCATTTCAATCAACTCTTATAGAAGAAATTTTTCCAATAAATACAACAATTAATATAAAATTATAAGACAACAAGCATACAATAATTATGATTTAATTATGAAACAAACAATAACAAATAGCAAATTATTATGGAAATCAGGGAGAAAATAGGCAGTTTAATATTTAATATGTTAAATGTCAAATAACAATTAAAACACATAATTCAAATAGCATGTAACAATTAATGCAGGAATTCAAGAATTTAGATTTGACAAAGAATAGGAGAGAAATAATTATTATAATAATTAATTCATGATTTAAAATAATTTATGATTTTTCAAGTAATTATGCAAACAATTATTTTGACGACGTATAGACACTCGTCACCTCGCCTATACGTCGTTCACATGCATTTCACATAATAAATAATTTAATGATTCTATTCCTTCAAGTCAAGGTTAACCACGACACTTACCTCGCTTTGCAAATTTCAATCAATTACTCAACCATAGCTTTTCCTTTTAAATTTGTCTCCAAAAGCTTCAAATCTATTCACAAACAATTCGATATATTCAATACGAATAATAGAAATTAATTCCATATGAATTTACTAATTTTTCGGATAAAAATCTAAAATTTATTAAAATATTCGACAGTGGACCCACGTCTCAAATCCCGGAAAAATTGCAAAATCCGAACACCCGTTCCGATACGAGTTCAACCATACAAAAATTGTCCAATTCCGATATCAAATGGACCTTCAAAACTTAACTTTTCGTTTTTGGAAGATTTTATAAAAATTTCAACTTCTTCCGTCTAAATCAGAAATAAATGATGAATATAGACTTAGATTTATGAACTACAATCACTATATGATAAAGAACACTTACCCAATTAGAAATCGTGAAAAACTTCTTTGAAATCGCCCTTAAGCCGAATTATAATTGAGGGTTTGTGAAATATAAAAAAAATCCCGTTTTGGTTATTTTTAAGTCACAGGGGTCAGGCCTTCTTCACGTTCGCGAAAGGCCTGTCGTGTTCACGATGAGTAGCAGCCCGTGGCTTTCACGTTCGCGAAGGCTTTTTCTCTCCTGGCCTTCGCGTTCGCGTGCCAGTGCTCGCGTTCGCGTATAAGGACAATTGACCCCTCCCCCAGGCCTCTAAAGCTTCGCGTTCGCATTGAGCTTGTCGCGTTTACGAAGGGTAAAGATTCCATAGCTTCGCGTTCACGAAGAAGGAAAATTCAGCCAGCTCAGTTTGCTCTTCGTGTTCGCGAGAGTACATTCGTGAACGCGATGAAGGAAATACCAGAAGCCCAAAGTCTGCAAAAAACCAGATTTCCTAAGTCCAAAATCATCTCGTAGCCTATCTGAAACTCACCCGAGCCCTCGGGGCTCCAAACCAAACATGCACACAAGTTCTAAAACATCATACGAACTTGATCGCGTGATCAAATCGCCAAAATAACACCTAGAACTACAAATCGGACATCAAATCAAAGGATGTTTTCAAGAAAACTTTAAAACTTATATTTTTACAACCGGACGTCCGAATCACGTCAAATCAACTCCGATTCTCACCAAATTCAGCAGACAAGTCATAAATATTATAGTGGACCTATACCAGGCTCCGGAATTAAAATACGGACCCGAGATCAATAAATCCAACATCAGTAATTTCTTAAAAATCATTAAGCTTTCAAACTTTTAATTTTTCATCAAAATTCCATATTTCGAGCTAGGGACCTCGGAATTCGATTTCGGGCATACACCCAAGTCCCAAATCACGATACGGACCTACCAGAATTGTCAAAACACTAATCCGGGTCCGTTTGCTCAAAATGTTGACTAAAGTCAACTCAATTGAGTTTTTTTAAAGCTCTATTTCATATTTTAATCCATTTTTCACATAAAAGATTTTCGGAAAATTGTACTGACTGCGCACGCAAGTCGATGAATGATAAATGATGTTTTTCGAGGTCTTATAGCACATAATTACTTATTAAATTTAAAGATGACATTTTGGGTCATCACATTCTCCACCTCTAAAACAAACGTTCGTCCTTGAACGGAGTTAGAAAAAGGTACCTGAGCTGGTGAATAAGTGTGGATATTTAATCCGTATGTCAGACTCGGACTCCCAGGTAGATGTCTCTATCGGCTGACCTCTCCATTGCACCCGAACTGAAGGTTAACTCTTAGACCTCAACTGTCGGACCTGTTGGGCTAGAGTAGACACCGGCTCCTCTTCGTAAGTCAAATCTTTGTTCAATTGGACTAAGCTGAAATCTAACACATGGGACGGATCACCATGATATTTCTGGAGCATAGACACATAGAACACCGGATGAACCGTTGATAAACTAGGTGGTAATGTAAGCCCGTAAGCTACTTCACCTACCCTTTCAAGAATTTCAAAGGGTCCCATATACCTAGGGCTCAACTTGCCCTTCTCCCCGAACCTCATTACACCTTTCATAGGTGAAACTTGGAGAAATATTATTTATCCAACCATGAATGCAATATCACAAACTTTACGGTCGGCATAACTCTTTTGCCTTGACTGAGCTATGCGAAGCCGATCCTGAATAATCTTGACCTTATCCAAGGCATCCTGTACCAAATTGGTACCCAACAACCAAGCCTCTTCCGGTTCAAACCAACCAACTGGCGATCGGCATCGCCTTCCGTATAATGCCTCATATGGAGCCATCTGAATGCTCGAATGGTAGCTATTATTATAAGAAAACTCCGCAAGTGGCAAGAAATGATCCCAAGAACCTCCAAAGTCCAATATCTGAATAGTGCGCTCTGACTGTCCGTCTGTCTATGGATGAAATGTTGTACTCAACTCCACCCGCGTGCCTAACTCACGCTATACAGCCCTCCAAAAATGTGAGGTAAACTGCATACCTCGATCTGAAATAATAGACACGGGCACACCGTGAAGACGAACAATCTCATGAATGTAAATATCAGCTAACCTCTCTGAAGAATAGGTAACTGCCACTAGAATGAAATATGTTGACTTGGTCAACCTATCCACAATGACCCAAACTGCGTCAAATTTTCTCTGAGTCTGTGGGATCCCAACAACAAAATCCATAGTGATACGCTCCCACTTCCACTCAGGAATTTCTAACTTTTGAAGCAAACCACCAGGTCTCTGATGCTCGTACTTAACTTGCTGACAATTCAGACACCGAGCTACATATGCAACTATATCCTTGTTCATTCTCCTCCACCAATAATGTTACCGCAAATCTTGATACATTTTAGCGGTACCTGGATGAATAGAATACCTGGAACTGTGTGCCTCTTCAAGAATTAATTCACGAAACCCATCCATATTAGGCACACAAATACGGCCCTGCATTTGCAGAACTCCATCTTCACCTACAGTAACCTGTTTGGCATCACCGTGCCGCACCGTGTCCTTAAGGACAAGTAAATGAGGATCATCATACTGCCTCTCTCTGATGCGCTCATATAAAGAAGACTGAACGGTTATGCAAGTTAGAACCCGACTGGGTTCTGAAACATCTAACCTTACAAACTGATTAGCCAAAGTCTGAACATCTGTAGCTAATGGCCTCTCACCAACCGGAATATACACAAGACTGCCCATACTCACAGCCTTTCTACTCAAAGCATCGGCCACCACATTGGCCTTTCCGGGGTGATATAAAATGGTGATATCATAGTCTTTCAACAACTCCAACCATCTTCTCTGCCTCAAATTAAGATCCTTTTGTTTGAACAGATACTGAAGGCTACGATAATCAGTAAATACCTCACACGAGACACCGTAAAGGTAATGCCTCCAAATCTTCAGTGCATGAACAATGGCTGCCAATTCTAAGTCATGAACATGATACTTCTTCTCGTGAACTTTCAACTGCCGTGACACAAATGCAATTACCTTGCCTTCTTGCATTAATACTGCACCAAGCCCAATGTGAGATGCGTCACAATATACCGTATATGATCCTGAACCTATAGGTAATACCAACACTGGCGCCGTAATCAAAGCGGTCTTGAGCTTCTGAAATCTCAACTCACACTCGTCTGACCATCTGAATGGGACACCTTTCTGGGTTAATCTGGTCAATGGGCTTGCTATAGATGAAAACCCTTCCACGAACCGACGATAATAACCTGCTAAACCCAGGAAACTACGGATCTCTGTAACTGAAGTAGGTCTAGGCAAATTTTGAACAGCCTCAATCTTCTTAGGATCCACCTTTATGCCTTCTGCCGATACAATATGCCCCAAAAAGGCAACTGAGTCTAACCAAAACTCACATTTTGAAAACTTGGCATATAACTGATTATTCTTCAAGGTGTGAAGCACACTTCGAAGATACTGTTCATGTTCCTCTCGACTGCTAGAGTAAATCAAGATATCATCAATGAATACAACCATAAAAGAATCCAAATAAGGCTTAAACACCCAATTCATCAAATTCATAAATGCTGCTGGGGCATTTGTCAACCCAAATGACATCAATAGGAATTCGTAATGCCCATACCGAGTTCGAAAAGATGTTTTAGGGACATCAGATGCCCTAATCTTCAACTGATGGTAACCAGACCTCAAATCGATCTTCGAAAATACCTTGGCACCCTGAAGCTGATCAAATAATTCATCAATTCTTGGCAGCGGATATTTGTTTTTGATAGTGGCCTTGTTCAACTGCCGATAGTTTATACACATCCGCATAGAGCCATCTTTCTTCTTTACAAATAATATTGGTGCACCCTAGAGCGAGACACTGGGTCTAATGAATCCTTGATCAAGCAAGTCTTGTAACTTCTCTTTCAATTCTTTCAACTCTGGCGGGGCCATACGGTATGGTGGAATAGAAATGGGCTGAGTTCCCGGAGCCAAATCAATATAGAAGTTAATATCTCTATCGGGTGGCATCCCCGACAGATCTGCAGGAAATACTTCTGGAAATTCACGAACAACTGGTACTGAGTCCATAGAAGGGACATCCACAATCGTATCGCGAATATAAGCCAAATAGGTTAGACACCATTTCTCTACCGTACGTCGAGCTTTCATATAAGAAATAACCCTGCTGGAAGAATGACCAGGAGTTCCTTTCCACTCTAACTGAGGTAACCCCGGCATAGCTAGGGTCACTATCTTGGCATGACAATCCAATATAGCATGATAAGGGGACAACCAATCCATACCCAAGATGACATCAAAGTCTACCATATCAAGAAGTAGAAGATCCACACTAGTCTCAAGATTACCAATAGTAACCACACACGAATGATAGACATGATCTACTACAACAGAGTCTCTCACCGGTGTAGATACACACATAGAAGCACTCAGAGAATCAAGAGGCACAACCAAATATGAAGCAAAATAGGAGGACACATAGGAAGAAGTAGATCCTGGATCAAATAGAACTGAAGCATCTCTATGGAAAACTGGAATAATACCTGTGATCACAACATCAGATTACTCGGCCTCAGGCCTAGTTGGAAATGCATAAAAGCGGGGCTGGGCCCTACCACTCTGAACTGCGTCTCTGGGACGGCCTCTGACTGGCTGGCCTCCACCTCTAACGGTCTGACCTCCACCTCTAATGGCCTGACCTCCACCTCTAATGGCCTGACCTCCACCTCTAACTTCCTGACCCCTACCTCTAGATGGCTGAGCAGGCAGTGAAGCAACCGATGCCGGTATGATAACACGAGAATCTTGCCGAGATCTGTTACTCGCCAATCTAGGGCAATACCTCATTATGTGACCAATATTCCCACACTCATAACACACATCTTGATGTCGTGGATGCTGAAGCTGAAGCTGACCCAAATGGGCTGGATAACCGCTGTAGTATCTCTGGAGTGGTGATGCACTGATAGGAGCTGAATACTGGCTGCCCAGAGTAAGGTATAATAGGACCGTGACTCCCTGAAGCACCGGGAGATACATGAAGTGCTGAATGAAACGGTCTGGGAGGATAACCCCTACCAAAATTACCCCTACCTCCAGACGAGGCACCGCTGAAACCACCGAACTGATGAGGCCTCTTATCGTACATCTGCCCTCTTTCCAGTGCAAGAACCATCTCGATCCTCCTTGCGACATTAGCAGCCGCCTGAAAAGAAATCTCACTTCTGGTCTCCTTAGCCATCTGAAGTCTGATAGGGTGAGTGAGTCCCTCAATAAACCTCCTCACTCTCTCTCCTTCCGTAGGTAGTAAAAGGAGAGCATGACTGCCAAATCCACAAAATGGGACTCATACTAAGTAACAGTCACACTGTCCTGCTGTAGACGCTCAAATTGCTTGCAAAATTCCTCTCTCAGTGCGATAGGGAGGAACTTTTCCAGAAATAGCTGACAGAACTGCTCCCATGTAAGTGCAGGCGATCTGACTGGTCGGGTCAATGTGTAATCTCTCCACCACCTCTTGGCGGAACCCTTCATCTGAAATACAGCAAAATCAACCCCATTGGTCTCAACTATACCCATGTTCCACAGTACCTCATGGCAGCGTTCAAGATAATCTTGTGGGTCCTCAAAAGGTGTACCACTGAAGTGAACTGGAAAGAGCTTGGTAAACTTATCCAGTCTCAATAAGGCCTCAAAATACATGGCGGGCCTATCAATGATCTGTGCCACAACAACTGGCTGAACTACCCTAACTGGCGGGGCTGCTGGAGATTGATTCTGGGGAACCATCTGTTCCGGAGCGGGAGTAGTGGGAGTTTGTGCTCCTCCCCCAGTCTGTGAGACGGTTGATGCTACTGGAAATGTACCATTCTGGGCCACGCCCTCCATAAGACTTACCAAACGGACTAGAGCATCCTGAAGTACTGGAGTGGCTATGAATCCTTCCGGGACCTGAACTGGTCCAACTGGTACATTCTGAACTGGAACCTCCTCCTGAAGGTCCACCTGAGGTTCTTCAACAGGTGCAGCTGCTCGAGCTCTAGACTGAGCTCTACCTCGGCCTCTAGAACGACCTCGACCATAACCTCTACCCCTGGCCATAGTTTCCACCGGGGGTTCTGGTCCCTGTACATCGGTAGAGGTGTTACTTGTTCTCACCATCTGCGAGAAAATAAGAGTAGAATGGTTCAATCATCGATGATAGAATAAAAATCGCACAACAGAATAAGAAAGAAGTGATATTGTTCTTAAACTTCATAGCCTCTGAGAGATAAGTACAGACGTCTCCATGCCGATCCTTCAGACTTTATTAAGCTTGCTTGTGACTCATGAGACCTATGTAACCTAATGCTCTGATACCAACTGTCATGACCCAAAATTCCTACCTTCAGACTGTGATGGCACCTAACATTTCACTTGCTAGGCAAGCCAACGTTAGAATAATATTAACCAATTTTTAAACAATTTTAAAATTATTAATAATCAAAGAAACAAATGCGGAAGCAAAGTTTGAAATATAGTGAATAATCCATAAATACAACGGTGTCTAAATACCATCCAATAATTGGTGTCACAAGTACACGAGCTTCTAGAATAAATACAAATAAGGTCTGAATAAAAATAAGGTTGTTTGGAAATAAACACACAGTTAAAGTAAAATAGACGGGGACTTCAGAACTGCGGATGCCATGCAGTTATACTTCAAGTCTCCTCTGGTAGCTAAAATCTGAGCAAGTCTATGGTACGCCGCTGGGACCAACTCCGAAATCTGCACAAAAATTGCAGAGTGTAGTATCAGTACAACCGACCACATGTACTGGTAAGTGTTGAGCCTAACCTCGACGAAGTAGTGACGAGGTTAAGGCGGTTCACTTACATCAACCTGTACGCAATATTAATGACAACAACAAATAATAAAAATAAATCAGGTAACTCATTTATAATAATTGAAGCCAACTCAGCAGTCATAATCTATTATTATTTCAACCAATTTTGTTGCAGCGTGCAACCCGCTCTCACAATATATTCACATTCAATTCCGTTGCAGCGTGCAACCCGCTCTCCCAATATATTCCTTTTAATCAAGTCTGTCGTATATTTATTTCAATCAAGTATATATAGACTTTTTAATAAGTCTATTGCGGCGTGCAATCCGATCCCTCAATATTGACTTTTAATAAGTCTGTCGCGGCGTGCAATTCGATCCCCCAATATTGACTTTTAATAAGTCTGTTGCAGCGTGCAACCCGATCTTCCAATATGGACTTTTTAATAAGTCTGTTGTGGCGTGCAACCCGATCCTCCAATATATCCATTTCAATCAACTCTTATATAAGAAATTTCCCCAATAAATGCAACAATTAATATAAAATTATAAGACAACAAGCATACAATAATTATGATTTAATTATGAAACAAACAATGACAAATAGCAAATTATTATGGAAATCAAGGAGAAAATAGGCTGTTGAATATTTAATATGCTAAATGTCAAATAACAATTAAAACACATAATTCAAATAGCATGTAACAATTAATGCAGGAATTCAAGAATTTATATTTGACAAAGAATAGGAAAGAAACAATTATTATAATAATAAATTCATGATTTAAAATAATTTATTATTTTTTCAAGTAATTATGCAAACAATTAATTTGACAACGTATAGACACTCGTCACCTCACCTATACGTTGTTCACATGCATTTCATATAACAAATAATTTAAGAGTTCTATTCCCTCAAGTCAAGGTTAACCACGACACTTACCTCGCTTTGCAAATTTCAATCAATTACTCAACCACAGATTTTTCTTTTAAATTTGTCTCCAAAAGCTTCAAATCTATTCACAAACAATTCGATATATTCAATACGAATAAAAGGAATTAATTCCATATGAATTTACTAATTTTTCGGATAAAAATCCGAAATTCATTAAAATATTCGACAGTGGGACCCACATCTCAAATCCCGAAAAAAATTACGAAATCCGAACACTCGTTCCGATACGAGTTCAACCATATAAAAATTGTCCAATTCCGATATCAAATAGACCTTCAAATCTTAACTTTTAGTTTTTGGAAGATTTTATAAAAATTCCAATTTCTTCCGTCTAAATCAGAAATAAATGATGAATATAGACTTAGATTTATGAACTACAATCACTATATGATAAAGAACACTTACCCAATTAGAAATCATGAAAAACTTCTTTGAAATCGCCCCTAAGCCGAGTTATAATTGAGGGTTTGTAAAAAATAGAAAAAATCCCGTTTTGGTTATGTTTTAAGTCATAGGGGTCAGGCCTTCTTCGCGTTCGAGAAGGGCCTGTCGCGTTCACGATGAGTAGCAGCCCGT
Source organism: Nicotiana tomentosiformis (assembly GCF_000390325.3). Lineage (NCBI taxonomy): Eukaryota > Viridiplantae > Streptophyta > Magnoliopsida > Solanales > Solanaceae > Nicotiana > Nicotiana tomentosiformis. The sequence goes on from NC_090813.1 coordinate 135,733,064, forward strand.
GCCTTTCGTGTTCGCGAGTCTTCCTTCGCGTTCGCGAAGGCTTTTTCTCCCCTGGCCTTCGCGTTTGCGTGCCAGTGCTCGCGTTCGCGTATAAGGATAATTGACCCCTCCTCCAGGCCTCTAAAGCTTCGCGTTCGCGTTGAGCTTGTCGCGTTCGCGAAGGGTAAAGTCTCCATAGCTTCGCGTTCGTGGTCCAATCTTCGCGTTTGCGGTCCAATCTTCGCATTCACGAAGAAGAAAAATTCAGACAGCTCAGTTTGCTCTTCGTGTTCGCGAGAGTACATTCGCGAACGCGATGAAGGAAATACCAAAAGCCCAAAGTCTGCAGAAAACCAGATTTCCTAAGTCCAAAATCATCTCGTAGCCTATTCGAAACTCACCCGAGCCCTCGGGGCTCCAAACCAAACATGCACACAAGTTCTAAAACATCATACGAACTTGATCGCGCGATCAAATCGCCAAAATAACACCTAGAACTACGGATCGAACATCAAATCAAAGGACGTTTTTAAGAAAACTTTAAAACTTATATTTTTGCAACCGGACGTCTGAATCACGTCAAATCAACTCCGATTCTCACCAAATTCAGCAGACAAGTCATAAATATTATAGTGGCCTTATACCAGTCTCCAGAACCAAAATACGGACCCGAGGTCAATAAATCCAATATCAGTAATTTCTTAAAAATCATTAAGCTTTCAAACTTTTAATTTTTCATCAAAATTCCATATCTCGAACTAGGGACCTCGGAATTCGATTCCGAATATACGCCTAAGTCCCAAATCATGATACGAACCTACCGTAATTATCAAAATACTGATCCGATTTCGTTTGCTCAAAATATTGACTAAAGTCAACTCAATTGAGTTTTTTTAAAGCTCTATTTCACATTTTAATCCATTTTTCACATAAAAAATTTTTGAAAAATTGTACTGACTGCGCACGCAAGTCGAGGAATGATAAATAATGCTTTTTGAGGTCTTAGAACACATAATTACTTATTAAATTTAAAGATGATATTTTGGGTCATCACACTAATGCCGGGATATTTACCAAAATCTTGTGCCACAAGTCGTCTTTATGTCTATCAACTTGATTTTTCATTTCACTTTTTACACAAGAACATATTTGTAACTCCATTAGCTTTGTACTTTCAGGTGCTGGGACTATCTTTCCAACTTTATATTTTTCAGGTGAAATCAATCTTGATTGCGTATTTTTCATTTGCCAATCATTTATTTGTCCAAATTTCATGACAGATTTTAGCTCAATATCTTCGTCAATATTAATAATATTGAATGCTACATTATATCAACAATATCATCGACAATCATTTTACATCGGTTCCATCACAACTCAATAAAGACATAACTTATCGAGATCTCTTTATCTAATTATTTTCAGGTACCTGAGCCTCTCTCATGAGGTCTTATAAAGTATTATGTTGTGGTGCTCTTATAGAGCATTTGCCTCTTTATTATGATGATCTTGATCATTTGCTCCTCTCCTTCATAAAGGAGTTTTATCTTCGCAACCGATTAGTCTATTACACTTTATGTGTTCCATAGACTTTGTCCATCATGAACTTTATTCTATTTGGAGCATTCGCAGCTGAAATATAACATTTTGCTTTGGGTCTTCAAATACGCTTAGCAATATTTTGCAAATGAATTATCTCTTGAACTTCAAGTACACATTTTTTTGTACGAGGATCTAGGTGTGCTCATAATAATTCATTCCATATATTACTTTTTATGCTGCCTACTTTCTCCCCCCCAATGTTGGGATCACCAACATATATCCCCAGTCTTCTCTGGGAACCCATCTTTGTGCATTGTGGTAGAATAATTAAATCATATAAAATATTCATATTTCTATATGAAAATTATTTGGTTTCTGACCCTGAACCAATTGTGATAGGGAGAATTTATCATAACTTGTTGGCTAGATGCATACAAGTTTGCTATATATTAAAAAATATATCACATATCAAATTTCTTTTTGGGAGTTTTATTCTCATAACTAATTGTTTAGCTATAATTAGAGGTATAAAATTTATGCTAAACCGACTTGAATTTAAACCAGCATTATCAAGAGAAATCATCATAATTTACATTCTGGAATTATGCTCTAATAATTTGAGCAAACAACCTTGCAAAAACCAAACTGCAAGTTGATAATTAGCACACATGTGACCATACAATAGATCGATCTATTAAAATCATATAATAGTAAACGTTTCACATAGAAGGTGACTGGGCCCATATATATATTCTTTTATTTATTATACATCTTGTACATCCAGAATCTACGACGGCCATTGTTTCTATTTCATGATCTTCTATTTTGATTCTTGCAAGTATTTTTATTGTACTTAATATTTTGTCTTCATTACATATTAATGCATCATATATATATATATATATATATATATATATATATATACACACAGCCTTTTATTCGTTCCAAAAATCAAGAGATTCAATCCCAACCTTAACTGGTATATCATGAGAATAAGCAGCACAAGAAAATTCTTGAAAAATCTTTTATTTCTTCAATATATGCCAATGTGAATTTTCACATCATAATTGAACCGGGATGGCCAACCGGTCATGCCAACTGATATTTATTTAAGTAAACATCTAATTTGTTGTGGCATGTAATTCCATCATCATGCTTATACATGTGTAGTACAAATAGAAGAAAAATCGGATAACCTTTCATATTTACCTGGTATGATTATAGTAATATGAAGATATTCAATCTTCCTTGCATTTATAGTCTCAAATGCCAACCACTTTGGCTAATATATTTGAAACTAAAAAAGTTTCTTTTGAGACTTACTACAATATCAATTTCATGAACACTTAACTGATTTTGTACTACAAGATATTTTGTCACCCCATCCATATGGTATTGTCTCCTTCACAGAGAAATTCATATATCATAATAATTATCATGGTCAAAATAATCATAAGTTCTTTCTTTGATTTTACCTTTAATAACTTTTTATAAGGCATGGAAAAATAGTTTTGGCATACCACATGTACGCGACCAATGACATATTCATGTAATCGCACAGTAATCTTCATTATCTTTCTTTCTCTCAAACCTCCCATAGAGGTGAGTTATAGTATTTATTCAGTCATGCATAAGTACATTCTTATACATAATTTGTATCACATATATATTTTCACATTCACTTTCAGGAATAATTTTGCATTTATAATGCTTATCACAAGTCGCATTCGTTCAAAATATGGACTATAATCGTCTGAGCGTGCCTCATATTTGCTGACCATATTGGTACACATTTCCTTCACCCTTGAAGGATTATTTTGAGAACCCTTATTGTCACGACCTTGAATTCCCACCCTCGGGACCGTGATGGCATCTAACATTTTACTTACTAGGCAAACCAACGTTAGATGTATTTATTAACTATTTTGGCTAACTTCAAATACTATGACAATAAAGAAATTGAATAGTCTAAAACAAGGTAAATAAACTAATAAGTGATGAAATTCAAATACAACCTCGGATATGGTATCACGGATACATGTGCATCTAAGATACTACAAATAATGGTCTAAAATAAACATAATTGTCTGATCAAATGAAAAACTAAAAGAATTAGAAGGGAACTCCAGAGTTGTGGATATCATATAGCTATACCTCAAGTCACTTCTGGGTAGCTGAATCTGAGCAAGTCTACGGTACGCCGCTAGGACCAACTCCTGTATTTGTACAAGAAGTGCAGAGTGTAGTATGAGTACAACCGACCCCATGTACTCTGTAAGTATCGAGCCTAACCTTGATGAAGTAGTGATGAGGCTGAGGCGGGTCACTTACATTAATAATAATAATAATAATAATAATAATAATAATAATAATAATAATAATAATAATAATAATAATAATAATAATAATAATAATAATAATAATAATAATAATAATAATAATAATAATAATAATAATAATAATAATAATAATAATAACAATAACATAAAGACAGGAATAGAAGTAAAGCAGGTAACTCATATCAAGGAAACTCAAATCAGCCAGCAGAGAGTCCCAAATAACCACTCATATAATTCATCTCAACAACCGAGGCCAAACCCATAATCACAACAATATAACTTTTATCAGCATGTTGCGGCGTGCAACACGATCTCAAAATATAAACTTTAAATAAATCTGTTGCAGCGCACAACTCGACCCCTTTATATAATCATCCGTCAATATCATAGTCCATCCTTATTCTGCCTTTTTTAATTCTTTTCTTTTTTATTTCCGTTGCGGCGTGCAACCCGCTCCCCAAACAACTACAATTAACAATGGCAACTCAATAACTAAGCTTAACAATAAATCATACAGCAAGAGTACAAATGTACGAGCAATGGAGAATAACATGATAATCAAAGAGACTTGAACTACTCGGATGTCTCAACTTACTAACTCAATGATATCTAATTTTAACAATATGTACAGGTGAAACTACTTCAGTAAAGGCAATAATTAATATGAAACTATAAGGCAACAAGGCATAAGAGAATTTAGATATATGAGGGAAACAAATAGAGACAAGTAGTAATTAAGTATGGAATCGGGGAGGGGATGGACAATTTAATCCATGAAATGCTAAATGGCAAGTAGCAATTATGGCATGGAAGTCAAATAAGTATGTAGCAATTAAGGTATGAAACAAGACATAATATGAAGCAATGAAGATAGGGAAAACAAGTAATGTAACAGTTAAGTCATGAAATAAAGTAATTAATGAAATACGAGAAAGCATGGAAACAAGTAATTTGACGGCGTATATACATTCGTCACCTTGCATATACGCCGCTACACATATAATTCATATAGCACATAGCTCAAGGGTCCCTAATTCCCTCAAATCAAGGTTAGACCCAATATTTACCTCACTCCGCAATCAACTCAAAGTTCAACTACGGCCTTGCCTTTCGAACAAGCCTCCATACCAACCAAATCTAGCAAATTATTAACCAAATGATTTAAAATAAGCCTTAAAAACTACCCACAAACGAAAGAGGTTCAATTTAGATCATTATTGAAAAACTCAACAAAAGTCAACCCCCGACCCGCTTGGTCAAAATCGAAATTCTGACCAAAATCCTAACACCCATTCATCCCCGAACTCGGTTATATAATTAGTTTCGAAATCCGACCTCAATTCGAGGTCTAAATCTCAAATTTACAAAAAGTCCTAATTCTATCCAAATTCCTAATTTCTACCATAAAAATCTTCGATTTGATGTTGAAAACTTATGAAATGTAATGGGTAATTGAAAAGAAGTAGATTAAAGTCACTTACCAAAGAATTTAGGAAGAAAGTCTCTTGAGAAAATCACCTCTAGGGTATTTAGGGTTGAGAGTTTGAAAGAAATGAGCTAAATCCCGCTTCCCCCCTCTTTTACGCAACTGCAGTTATTGCAATTGTAACATAGTTCACAATTGTGATGATCGCAAAAGCGATTAACCCTTAGCAACTACGAAAAAGCCACTGATCATGTTGTCGTCGCGAATGCGACAATTTTTATCGCAAATGCGAACCAAGGCTGTCTGCAAAAGCGAAGCAGTACCAAGTCAATCAATGGTCGTAATTGCGACCAAAACCTCTGCAAATGCGAAGATACCGTGTCCGCAAATGCGAACTCTCCCCAACCCAGCCCATGATCGCAAATACGACTCAATTTTCACAAAAGCGAGGCTCGCATTTGCGAGCCAGACCTCACAAATGCGAGATCCACAATTCAGCACCAGAAACAGACATGCATCAGCTATTCTTCTAAGTCCAAAATCACTGTGTAGCCTATCCGAAATTCACCCGAGCCCCTAGGGCTCCAAACCAAACATGCACACAAGTGTAATAACACCATACGAACTCGCTCGCGCGGTCAGAACACCAAAATAATACTTAGAACTATGAATCGGACACCACAATAAATGAAATTCTCAAAGGAACTTAAGATTTTTCTATTTTACAACCGGGTGTCCGAATCACGTCAATTCAACTCTGTTTTGCACTAAATTTTGCAGACAAATTATAAATACATAAATGAAATTATACCAAGTTTCGAAATCGAAATCTGAACCCGGTAGCAACAAAGTCAACTTACGGTCAAAATTAGGAATTCTTTAAACTTTTAAACTTCTAGTTTTCAATAAATTACGTTAAATAAAGTTAGGGACTTTCGAATTCGATTCCGGGCATACGCCCAAATTCCAAATCACGATACGGACCCACAGAGACGGTCAAAATACTGATTCGGATCTGTTAGCTCAATACATTGACCGAATTTAACTCAAATGAGTTTTAAGGCATAATTTCACATCTTCATCAATATTTCACATAAAAACCTTCCGGAAAAAGACACAGACTGTACACACAAATCAAAGAAGGCTAGACGGAGCTATTCAATGTCTCTGAGCACAGAAATGAAAGGTAAAACTATAGATGACCTATTAGGTCATCACACTTATTGTTCTCCTTTTTATAATTACCATAATGATGGCTATTATTATTTTGGTCCTTGGCACGCCCATGTTCATTGGTCAACCACTAGTCTTCATTTAGACTTATTATGCATTGCTATCACATTCACTTCAAGAATGGAGCAATTCAAGTGGGACAACCTTTATGTTTTTTCATGAAAAATACATTATTTTCCTTTAGTCATCATTTTATCATCAATATGGTGCATTGAGATTCAAACCCAATGTCTTACTCATATAAAGGCATGTTAGGCCATAATGAATTGAGACTCGAACTCAACTCTTATTATCACAAAGCATCAGGACTCGAACTCGATATCTTATCCTCATGGTGTGCTGGGACTTAAATCAACCGTATTACCCTTAACAAATATCATAATGGGCCAAAATGCTTAGGGATTTACCCTCAAACCTTTAAAAATATTATCACTTCGTGATTATATGCATAACAATAAGAACCTATATAAAGATTATTGCTGTAAAAGAGAAAGCTATATGCAACAGTTAGCTACGTTGAAATGCAAGGATGGTAGATAGGCTTCTCTGTCAACTTAGTAAGCCAAGATAAAATTAAAATTGACATAGCAAAACACGTTACAATATTCAATCTATTTCCCATACATTCACATAATATTCTACTTAGTCTTTCATGCTATGAAACTTATAGTTAATCTATAATCAGTAAAGTTGTGCTTCTTTAAGAGAATAAGAACTTGAAGTTTCATACTTAAATAAATAAATGGTTCCATAGAGCTTCCAAATAAATAAGTGCATTAAAAGAAAAGAAACGGGAAAAGAAATCGTCACACGCTGTATTTTCACTCTATGTCAACCAAATATGCATCTCATAAATTATACTATGAAAAATCAAAGTATAATTGGAAAGCCTTAGGGTTTTATAACTATATAGTCAGAATTCCATTTCGTAATAATACTGGTTCAGTCAAAATTTTGTCGTATACCATCAGAAAATAAGGCTCGTGAGATCATGAAAGGAAACGATACATACCTCCTGTTTGTCATTCGGAAGCAGAGGTGCTTTATATGTGCCTTACTATTTTTTTTAATCTAAGGCAACCAATCATCATTAGAATTATACATGATCATTCTTGATCCAACCATCATATTTTCCTGCACAAATGAAACTAAATGGCCGAATAACACAAAACTACATAAGTCTTAAATTTTCATAAATCAAACACGTAATTTATGGTATGATTGAAAATAACACTCCCTGGACAATAGAAGCAACCTAAACATTAATATGGCATACGTAATAATGCCCATGTTTCCGTTTGTATTGATTCAAGGTTTTCGACCATTCATATCTTCTAAGTCGGTTAAAGTTTCGTGTTGATAACGTGTTTAAAAACTTAGCTCAAAGTAACAATATAAAACAAGAGATAAAGAGAGGAGAGATTCTTTTTTCTTCTAAGTATTCAAGTGTGTACAATGTGATGCCCAAACCCTCTATTTATAGGATAGGATGACATTAGGGTAATACAAAGGAATGTCGTGAACATGGTATTAACTATTGGGATCATGTTGGAAAATCACGAAGGAGGTTATACAATTGTGGGAGTTACAACCACAATGGTGAGGAATAGTTGGGAGGTTACTTATATAATAAAGAAGAGTAGTGGAAGTTATATTTGTGTAGTAGTGGACATCCATACAAATAATATATTTAATTCATAACATAAACAACTTTGTATTTAACTAGGATTCTATAAAAATAAAAACAAAAAAGGGCTAGGTATGCCCTTGTATTATGAAAAAATATTTAAATATATCTCTCGTTATACTTTGGGTTCAAATATACTCCTAACGTAATACTATAGTTCAAATACACCCCTATTCCGTTAAGTTTGTTCAAGATGGACATCCAATCCTATGTGGCACTGACATTTGATGAGATAAATGCCACGTGGCCGTCACCTCAGTACTCCTAACCCACTCCTAACCCATTTTACCCCTCTCCTCTATTTTTTTTCCGCTACTAAAATTATCAACTGAAAAGATAAATATCGAAGGGTGTGTTCTGTAAAACCCGCACTTCATTGGGTACCTTTAGTAAAGAGTGGCATGAAGTTATAAGCTTTATTTTATTTATTTTCCTTCTTCCGATTCCAAAACTTTTTTGAAGAGAAGATGAAAGAAAGACAATGACCCTCAAAGTTAATACATTGAATGATTTAATTCTTTGGGGAAAGAGATAAGAGCTTTGTAGGGGGAGGATTTGGTTGGGAGGAGTTTAATTTTTCTAGTAAGTGAAGTAAAGAATTTTTAACATTATCACGTCACTTAAAAATAATTTTAAATAACCAATCGTTTACATTAAGGGAAATTAGTAGCTCGAAAAATAAAGTTGATAACTACGACAATTTAATAAAGTACACTTATTACAAAAAAATATCTATAATATCAAATGCATATAAGTTAGATCTGGTTTTAAAAAGGCTTTGCTTTAGGCAACAGTAGTGAAAGGGGAGGAAATTTTAATGGTGGATAAAAAAATAAAAGAGGGGTAAAATGGGTTAGGGGCGTTGAGGTGGCATGCCACATGGCATCCACCTCATCAAATGTCAGTGTCACGTAGGATTGAAAGTCCATCTTTGACAAACCTAACGTTAGAAGGGTATATATGAACCAATAGTATAAGAGTATATTTGGACCCAAAGTATAACGGGAGGTATTTTTAAACCTTTTTTTTTATAGTACAGGGGTATATTTGGACATTTTCCGAAATAAAAATGAAAACACTAGGATTCTGTAAAATATAGTTCTCCTAGACTCTTGATACTAAGTTCAATTCAGACTTACTTAAAACCCGAACGGGAAAAAAAACGAGTAAAGTCATTTTTCCTTTTAAGATCTTTAGTAAGTTCTAAATGTACAAAGCAAACATCGAGTTACTTGGGGATTATATAACGCAAGATAGATATAGATAACAAAGGTAACTTAATTAATAATCATAAGTAACACTTTTGTTTTGCCAATTTAGCAAGAAGTAACTTTCCATAAGTAAGCTGAAAGAAATGCAGTAATAGAATTGACAACTAAAGTGTTGATAAACCAAGCCTCCTTTTTGTTGTAATTCCATCTATTTCCCTAAAGACTAAGATTCCATCACCACAATGTCACAATCTTATATAGAAGTCACGTCTTCGTGTCTTCAAGTTGAGTCCTCGCTCCACCTATCACTTATAATTTTATTTGTTTATCTGTCTATTTTTTTCCTGATTTCATATATATACCTCCATCACTAATCCTTGCCACTGCTTTTAAACAAAGAAGAGAATTATTTGAACCTATAATTATTTTTCAATATTATGCCAGAATAGTGATCCTTCGTCACCTACCGCTTTGATGGAAATGGGCAACAGTACTAAGATGATAACTTTATGATTTTAGAATCCTTCCCACTAGTCTGACCAAGTCATCACTTTTAATTATATATGCTGAAACAAAGTTAAATGCTTAGCTTGAGAACACTTTAATTTACGCGGAACTGCTTCCTCATTGCAATTGTAAAATATCAGATAAGCATTAGGTCGTTCGGTTATCAGGATTAAAATATGAAAAACAATCTTTAGTATAAGAGTGTTGTTTTATAGTTTTGTTTGGTTGCATTTCTTTTTTCAGTACAAGTGCTACCGGTATAACTTTTATACCGAAATTTATGTTAGTTTATACCGCATTCGACATGAGATAACAATCTAAGGATTAACTGTCCTTGGATTAAAAAAAGTAAAATGACAAAATTGCTCTTGTACCGAATCCATTTTATTAAAAAGATCAAGGTTAAAATTTAAGAAAATTTTATCCAAGATTATTGATTAGGTTTAAAACAAAAACGGATGTTTTAAATTATACATTGTGGAAGTGCAGGAAAATATTTTTCGTCAAAATATTAATTTTCTAGAAAATAAGTGTTTTTTACTTATTATTGTTTGGTAAGTAAATAAAAACTTTTGTTCTAAGAGCATTTATATATGATGGCAAACTCTATCGGGTAGGGGTGGGAGATGGTGGGGGCATGCAGTTAGAGTAGGGGTGGGGCCAGGGTTGGAGGTTAGGGATAGAGGGAATTGGGGTGGGATGGTGAGTGGGTGGGCAGGGGTGAGATGAGGTTGGGGTGGAGGCAGGGGTTGAGGGATCAAGTAGGATGTTGGTGGGTGGGGAGGAGATAATCGGCGCAGAATGCAACTTATGGTACTTGTTTTCCTACACTCCCATTAGGGAAGTCAAACTTGTTTTCCTAGAATAAATATTTTTTAACAAAAAAGACATAAATACCACATGAACTATACTGAATTACCAATTATACACCTTATCTTTGCGAATTCCCTTAACTATTTAGAAGCAGAAATATTGACCATCTAAGTAAAGAGGTGGCATAGTGTAACGACCCGGCCGGTCGTTTTGAGTATTATAGCCTCGTTCCTCTATTTATTGATTATTTCATGCTCATTTGTTGTTATGTGACTTGTCGAGGTAGTTGGTTCCATTCCGGGGATGTTTCGGAATGAATTGGGACACTTAGTCCCAAGATTGGAAGCCTAAGTTGAAAGAGTTGACCGGATATTGACTTATATTTAAATGACTCTATAATGGAGTTTTGATGGTTCTGATAGCTCCATATGGTAATTTTTTACTTAGGAGTGTGTCCGGATATTGATTTGGAGGTACGTAGACGATTTTGGCTTGAATTGGCGAAAGTTGAGAAAATAGAAGTTTGAAGAGTTGACTTTGTAGTTACCAGACTCGGATTTTGGTTTCGGAAGTTGGAATAGGTCTGTTGTGTCATTTATGACTTGTGCGCAAAATGTGAGCTCAATCGGAGTTGATTTGATAGGTTTTGGCATCGATTGTAGAAGTTGAAAGTTCATTAGTTTCAATAAGCTTGAATTGAGGTGTGATTCGTGTTTTTGATATTTTTTGATGTGATTGGAGGCCTCGAATAAGTTCGTATTGTATTTTACGACTGGTTGGTATGTTTGGTTGAGGTCCCGGGGACCTCGGGTAAGACTCATGAGTGAATGGGCTCTCGGGTTTTGTGACTTTGGTCGGATTTCGAGACGTGGGCCCGGGGGCAGGGTTTGAGCCGATTTCGGATTTTTGACAATAATTTGGTATTTTTCTTGTGGAATTGATTTCTTTAGCCTATATTGATCGTATTGTATTGCTTGTAGCTAGATTCGGGACGTTTGGAGGCCGATTTGAGAGGCAAAGGTATTGCGGAGAAGGATTTTTGCTTGGTTTGAGATAAATAACGCTTCCAAACTTGGTTTTGAGGGTCCGAGACCCCAAATTATGTGTTATGTAATTGGTATTGAGGTGACGCATATGCCAAGTAACGGGCGTGTGGGCGTGCACCGTAAGAATTGTGACCTGGGTGATTCTATGGCACCGTTTAGTGACTTTATCCTGTTGATATCCATGTTTTCATCATGTGATAAAGTAATTGAGCGGTAAATCATACTATATATCATGTTTAGGCTTTATGCCGGTATTGTTGGGACCCTTAGTGGTCGTTTCTTGCTGTCAACTCACTATTTCATTAACATTCTGTACTCAGTCATGTTCATGCATTTTTATAGCATATCTCAGTCTCAGTTATTTGTTGATTCATCATATCATTGTTCCGGGTTTATTTTCATGACATTGTGAGCCTGTGGGTGAGACTTGAGAGATTGATGACAGAGTGAGGCCGAGTGCCTGAGTATGAGTGGCAGTTATGGGATCGGGTTGCACGCCACAACGGTTATATTGATGATTATGATAGCGCTTGGGCTATAGGAGCACCTTCGGAGTCTGTACCACACCCCCAGTGAGCGCGGGTGATATTATTGAGGGATGGATTTCCCTGGACATTGATTTGTCCAAAGTACTTGATACCTGGATATGGATTTCTCCACAGGGTTGGATTGCCCTTTTTCCTCGGTACTGGTGACTTATAGTCAGTGTTGTATATGTTTCGAGATGAATTTCCCTGGGCCGAATAACCATATACAGTACTGAGTGGTTGAATACTTGAGAGTGGAGCACATGGTGCATTTCATACAGTCTGTGCATTGGCATGTAGACATAGCTTAGTTGTATACCTTACACTGTTCAGATCTGTATTTACTTTACTGTTTGAGCTGTATATTTGACTTGAAAGCATGCCTACATTTCAGCACATTTATTTATGTTATACCTATTGAGGTTGAGTTCGTCACTACCTTTCGGTCCAAAGTTTGGACTTGTTACGTACTGAGTTGTTGTACTCACGTTACTCCCTGCACCTCGTGCGCAGATCCAGGCGATATCGGTCGTAGCGATGGTTCTTGATTGAGGATCCTAAAGTTTTGGAGACTATCAAGGTAGCTGCACGGCGTTCGCGGACCTTGACTCTCCTTCTTTATCTTTGTCGTACATTCAGTTTATATCTCTAGACACTATAGTAGACTGTATTTTCTTTTCTGATCTAGACACTTATGTACTCAGTGACACCCTGGTTTTTGGCTGGATTGTATTACTTTGGGATTTTCTTATGTTTCAAACAGTTTTTCTTTAATGTTAAATGCTTCTGTTAACGTTTTCAAACTTATTGTTGTTGGTGTTGGGTTGTTGAGTGGAGGCTGGCCTAGTTCCACGATAGGCGCCATCACGACGATTGATTTTGGGTCATAAAAAGTTGGTATCAGAGACTAATTTACATAGGTCTCACGAGTCATGAGCGGGTTTAGTAGAGTCTTGTGAATCGGTACGTATACGTCTGTACTTATCTTCGAGAGGCTACAGAACCCTTAGCAAACTCCACATTCTTGAATTCTTGTCGTGCGAATCTGTTGATTCTAGTAACTAAACATCTATTGTTTCATTCTCTCACAGATGGTGAGGACTCGTACTACTGAGCAGGATGGACAGCCACCAGTGTAATGATCCAACCGGTCATTTTAACTTTTAGAAACTCGTTCCCTAAAATAAAACTCCCCGAACATGCTTTTATTAATTTATGACTCGCGGGGGATGGTTGGTTCGAGTTTTGGAAGTGTATGGGTTGAAATCGAAACAATTGGTTCCTTAAGTTAGCTTTAAATGGACAAGTTTGATTTCGATCAACATTTTGAGAAAATGACCCTGGAATCGAGATTTGACGGTTCCAATAGATTCGTATGATGATTTTGGACTAAGGCGTATGTCCGAATCGGGTTTTGGATAACCCGGGAGCGTTTTGACGCTTAATAGTAAATAACAACTATTTGAAGGTTTAAAATTCTTTAAATTTGGTTTGGAGTAGGATTTTGAGTAATTGAAGTCCGTTTGGAATTTTGAGTTTGGGAATAGTTCCGTATAGTGATTTAAGACTTGCACGCAAATTTTCATGTCATTCCGAGTAGTTTAAGTATATTTCGGCGCATTGGAAGTAATTTGAACAACTTGAAATTCTTAAGTTTGAATCAATTTGGTTTAGGGTATGATTCTTAGATTTGATATTGTTTTACGCGTTCCGAGAGTTCGAGCGAATCTGTTTTATGATTTCAAACCCGTTGGTATGTTTGGGTGGGCCCCGGGGGTCCCGAGTGTTAATCGGACGAGGCTTGGACCAAGTTGGAAGTTGGGAGCCAAAACTGAAGCTCCCAGCTACTGAAGAATCGCACTTGCGCTTGGCCAGCCGCAGGTGCGACACTCGCAGGTGCGGCAGTAGCGAACCTCGCAGGTGCGAGTTTTTGTGCGCAGAAGCGGGAAAGGGAAGGGGCAATCGACCACAGATGCGGATGATTTGCGCGCCTGCGAACGCGCAGGTGGGAAGCTGTGTGCCCAAATGCGACCTTGGCCCAGGCGAGTGGAACTCGCACCTGCGAGTAATTTCCGCAGGTGCGAAAGTCGCATGTGCAGTAGTCTTCCGTAGGTGCGAAAATGACTGTTGGGCAGAATGTGTTAAAAATCGGGGCTCAGTCATTTTGAGCCCATTTTCTTCCATTCTTGGGCGATTTTGGAGCTTTTACAGAGGAGATTTCAACTAGCAATTTAAAGGTAAGTTAATTCCACACTCCTTGAGTTAAATACATAGATTATAGGTAGATTATAACTAGTAAATCTTAGAAATCAAGGGTTTAGGTGAAAAACTTAGATTTTTATAAAAAATGAGATTTTAATCACGAAAATAGTTGTGGAATTGGGTAGAAATTATATATTTGAGTTCTTGAGATTATGGGTAACGTTTCCATCTAAAATATTTTGGAATCCGGGCACGTGGGCCCGGGGTGAATTTTAGGAATTTTACCATTTTGGATAGGGTAATTTATTTAATAGATGAATTTCGAATTATTGATCATATATTAATTATTTTATATAACTTTTGGATAGTTTCGGATTTTTCGGCATCGAATCGAGAATTTTACGCGACGTGGTAATCGAAAAGTGGACTTTGAGACGAGATAAGTCTCTTGTCTAATCTTGTGAGGGGAAAATTATCCCATATGGATTAAATTGAATAATCGTTTCTAATTTCGGGGGCTACGTATGCACGAGGGGACGAGAGTCCGTGCGTAGCTACTATTAATGCTAAAGTTCGGGTAGTTTAGGACGCAAAGCATGAATTATATGTGTACATTGTATTCTTTATTTAATTAATATTAATTGATAAATATGAATATATTGTAAATTGTCAGATAAAGATATTAAAGGCTGAAAATCTCATATGCTTGAATTTTCTATTTAAATTAAATAATTGTTAAAAGAAATTGAAATTTATCTTATAATAAATATACTCTCCTTCCGGAGGTACATAAGAAAATGTCCTTCTTTCTTGTGGAGCGGGCCAAACGCCTCGGCAGGATAGATGCATCTATGGACCGCGCCGCATGTCCCTCGGCAATGTACACGATACTCTGGATCGGGTCGTACGTCCTCGGTAGAAATCGTGCTTAATAATAATAATTACACGATACTTTAATAGTTATTTCAAGCTTGCGAAGTTAATTGATAAATTGGAGAATCTTTGAAATTTAATGAATTATTATTCCTGCTTGTTAAGGAATTAATTGTTATTCCTGTAAATGAGATTAATTGATAAATTGGAAATTATTTGAATTTAAGGAATTTAATTAATACATTGAGAATTATTGCATTTGAAGGAATATGATTATTTTCGTTGGTTAAATAAATTATTGTAAATTCTGTGAATCATGCTGATTTAGATATTTTAGTTGTATTTCAGTTATTATTATTATTGACCCATAGTGAGTGTCAAAGTCGGTCATCTCGTCTCTACCACTTCGAGATTAGGCTTGATACTTACTGGGTACACGTTGTTTACGTACTCATACTACACTTGCTGCATTTTTTGTGCAAGACCTGGGGCAAGTACTAGTGGGAGATCTATCGTCTTACACCCACGTTATCCAGGGGCATAGTGGTGAGCTGCCTTTCTGAGCCGTTCTGCAGCAACTAGTGTCCCTCCTTGTATTTTCCATTCTGTTTATTTTTATTTCAGACAGTATTTGAGGCTTTGTATAGTCTACTAGATGCTCATACACTTGTGACATCAGGTCTTGGCACGCACATTGGTAGAATTTGATGTTTTATTATTTTTCTTGGTTTAAAATTTTGTCAATATATGCTTAATTTATTAAGTTGGCTTGCCTAGCTGTAGTGTTGGGTTCCATCACGACCTATAGGTAAAATTGGGTCGTGACAACCAGTGCCACCATCCACGGCCACGAGAGGCCAAGGGCGCGGTAGGGGCAGAGGTGCAGCCCGCACAGCAGCTGGGGCAGTACCTACAGATCCACCAGTTGCTCCAGATCAGCACCAAATTCTAGTTGTTGATTCACCAACTCAGGCACCACCTGTGCCTATTATGATTCCAGGCCTTCAAGAGGCCTTAGCTCAGATTCTTACCGCGTGTACCAATCTTACTCAGGCGGTCTGTGTTCTGGTCGCAGCAGCCACTTCTCAGGTCGGGGGAGGTGCTTAGACTCACGCTGCCCGCACACCAGAGCAGGTGGTATGGGGAATCCAGACATTGGGGGCGCCACCAGCCCAGCCGGTTGTAGCTGCTCAGGACTATGTGGTTCCTGCTATGCCTGAGGATGAGCAGCGTATATTTGAGAGGTTTGGGAGACTCCAGCCTCCATCTTTCAGGGTGCAGAGGGTGAGGATGCATAGGGTTTCTTGAATAGGTGTCAGAGGATACTCCATACAACAGGAATTCTGGAGACCAGTGGGGTCTCATTCACTACTTTCCAGTTCTTTGGGGATGCCTGCAGTTGGTGGGAGGCTTACGAGAGGTGTAGGCCAGTTGGTGCAGCACCCTTTTCTTGGCAGCAGTTCACCATTATCTTTCTGGAGAAGTTCATGCCTCAGTCCCGCAGAGAGGAGCTGTGCAAACAGTTTGAGCAGCTTTGTCAGGGTGATATGTTTGTGATGCAGTATGAGATGCGATTCTCCGAGTTGGCCCATCATGCTATCTGGTTGGTTCCCACAAACAGGGAGAGGATCAGGAGGTTTATAGATGGCCTCACTTTTCAGCTGCGGTTGCTTATGACCAGAGAGAGAGTGTCTGGTGCTACTTTTGATGAGGTTGTCGACATTGCTCGGCATATTGAGATGTTTCGCAGTTAGGAGTGGGTCGAGAGGGAGGCCAAAATAACCTCGTGGACAGGGTGGATTTAGTGGTACTCCTTTTGGGGGTCAGTTCCAGCACGGTAGAGGTCGTCCTTTCAGGCATGCTCAGATGGCTCGCCCAGTGCATCGAGGTGCATCAACCGGTCATGGTCCCCATGGTTATCGACAAGGCCAGACATCATTCGGTGCGCTACCAGCTCAGAGTTCATCGCATGCACCATCAGCTCAAGGTTCATCTGTGTCAGGACCTTCTAGAGATTATTCCAGTGCTCGGGGTTCCCTTCAGTCCCCAGTGGCCAGTAGAGGTTGCTTTGAGTGTAGGGATTTGGGTCATATCAAGAGGTTTTGTCCCCGCCTGATGGGAGGTTCATCTCAGCAGATGAGTCAGCCTTCGACTTCAGCACCAGTTCCTCCACCACCTGCCAGCCAGCCCGGGTGGAGCCCAGTCAGCTAGGGGTCGCCTGAGAGGGGGAGGCAGATCAGGGGTGGCCAGGCCCGTTTCTGTGCCCTCCCATCCATACCAGATGCCATTGCTTCAGATGCTGTGATTACAGGTATTGTTTCGGTTTGCCACCGAGATGCCTCGGTATTATTTGACCTTGGGTCTACTTATTCATATGTTTTCTCGTATTTTGCTTATTTTATGGAAATGCCCCGTGAGTATTTAGTTTCATATATTCATATATCTACTCCTGTGGGTGATACTATTATCGTGGACCGCGTATAGCGGTCATGTGTGGTGACCATTGGGGGTTTGGAGACCATAATGGATCTTTTGTTGCTTAGTATGGTAGATTTTAATGTGATATTGTGTATGGATTGGTTGTTTCCGTGCCATCTTATTCTAGATTGTCACACTAAGACTGTGACATTGGCGATGCCTGGGTTGCCGAGAGTTGAGTGGAGCGGTTCTATAGATTATGTTCCAAGTAGAGTGATTTCATACTTGAAGGCTCAGCGGATGGATAAGAAGAGTTGCCTATCTTATTTGGCTTTTGTGAGGGATGTTAGTGCAGAGGTCTCTGCTGTTGATTCTATTCCTGTGGTACGTGATTTTCCGGATGGGTTTCCTATAGACCTACCGAGCATGCCACGTGACAGGGATATCGACTTTGGTATTGATTTGGTGCCGGGCACTCATCCCATCTCTATCCCATCGTATTGTATGGAACCGGCGGAGTTGAAGGGACAACTTTAGGAACTCCTTGATAAGGGGTTTATTTGGCATAGCGTGTCATCTTGGGGTGCACCGGTCCTATTTGAGAAGAAGAAGAAGAAGAAGAAGAAGAAGAAGAAGAAGAAGAAGGATGATTCTATGAAGAAGAATCTATGAAGATGATTCTATGAAGAAGAAGAAGAAGAAGAAGAAGAAGGATGATTCTATGAGGATGTGCATTGATTACAGGCAGTGTCACAGTCAAGAACAAGTATCCTTTGCCACGTATTGATGATCTATTTGACCAGCTTATGGGGGTGAGGGTGTTCTCCAAGATTGATTTGAGGTCCGGATATCACCAGCTGAAGATTCGGGATTCGGATATTCTTAAGACAGCTTTGAGGATCTGATATGGCCATTATGAGTTCTTAGTGATGTCTTTTGGGCTGACCAATGCCCCAACAACGTTCATGCATTTGATGAAGAGTGTATTCCAGCCCTATTTGGACTCATTCGTTATTATATTCATTGATGACATCTTGTTATACTCTCATAGCCAGGGGAACATGCTCAGCATGTGAGGATTGTATTACAGAGATTGAGGGAGGAGAAGCTTTATGCAAAGTTCTCCAAGTGTAAGTTTTAACTCGGTTCAATGGCGTTCTTAGGGCACGTGGTGTCCAGCAAGGGTATTCAGGTGGATCCAAAGAAGATAGAGGTGGTGCAGAGTTGGCCTAGATCGTCCTCAGCCACGGAGATTTGGAGTTTCCTTGGTTTGGCGGGCTATTACCGTCGCTTTGTGGAGGGATTTTCATTTATTGCATCGCCCTTGACCAAATAGACCCAAAAGGGCGCTCCATTCAGATGGTCGGATGAGTGTGAGAAGAGCTTCCAGAAGCTCAAGACTGCTTTGACCACAGCTCCAGTTCTAGTTCTGCCGTCAGCTTCAGGTTCTTACATCGTGTATTATGATGCTTCGAGGGTAGGTATTGGATGTGTTCTGATGCAGGAGAGTAGGGTAATTGCCTATGCCTCGCGCCAGTTGAAGACTCATGAGAAGAACTATCATGTCCATGACCTTGAGTTAGTGGCTATTGTGCATGCCTTAAAGATTTGGCGGCACTATTTGTACGGGGTTCATTGTGAGATCTATACTGATGACCGGAGTTTGCAGCACCTATTCAAGAAGAAGGATCTTAATTTGTGCCGGCAGAGATGGTTAGATCTTCTCAAGGACTATGATATCACTATTTTGTACCATCCGGGGAAGGCCAATGTGGTGACCGATGCTTTGAGTCGCCGGGTGGAGAGTTTGGAGAGTTTAGCATATCTTCTAGCAGCAGAGAGACCTTTGGCATTGGATGTTCAGGCCTTAGCTGGCCAGCTTTTCAGATTGGATATTTCGGAGCCGAGTAGGGTATTGGCTTGTGTGGTCTCCAGGTCTTCTCTTTATGACCGTATCAGGGAGCGTGAGTATGATGACCCCTACCTGCTCGTTCTACAGGACAGGGTTCAGCGAGGTGATGCTAGAGATGTGACTATTAGTGATGATGGCGTATTGAGGATGTAGGTCCGGATATGTGTACCTACATTCTTGAGGAGTCCCACAGCTCGCGGTATTCCATCCATCCGGGTGCCGCGAAGATGTACCGCGATTTGAGACAGCACTATTAGTGGAGGCAGATGAAGAAGGATATAGTTGGGTTTGTGGCTCGGTGTCTCAACTGTCAGCAGATTAAGTATGAACATCAGAGACCGGGTGGTTTGCTTCAGAGGTTAGAAATCCCAGAGTGGAAGTGGGAGCGGATCACCATGGACTTCGTAGTTGGGCTCCCACGAACATCGAGGAAGTTCGATGTTATATGGGTTATTGTGGATCAGCTGACCAAGTTCGCGCACTTCATTCTAGTTGGTACTACTTACTCTTCAGAGCAGTTGACTGAGATTTACATCCGAGAGATTGTTCGCCTGCATGGTGTCCCGGTTTCCATCATTTCAGATAGGGGCACTTAGTTTACATGGCAGTTTTGGAGGGTCGTGCAAAGAGAGTTGGGTACTCAGGTTGAGTTGAGCACAGCCTTTCACCCTCAAATGGCCAGACAGTCTGAGCGCACTATTCAGATATTGGAGGACATGCTACGCGCTTAAATCCGGGTGTAATTTGGTGTTTTGATGTTGTTTTGAGTGATTCGAAGGTTCGACTAAATTTTTATGATATTATAGGATGTGTTAGTATGTTTGGTTGAGGTCCCGAGGGGCTCGAGTGAGTTTCGGGTGGTTAACGAGTCATATTTGGCCTTGGTGAGATAGCTGATCTGCTACTGTATTTTGGTTCTGGTTTCCTCGTACGCGTTCGCGGGAGGGGCCTCACGTTCGCGAAGAGTGTTTCTGAGATAGGGAATTTTTTTCAATGTGTTCGCGAAGGTGAGGACGAGAACGCGAAATGTAGGGCAGTGTATGCATCGCGAACGCGTGAGTGGTGTCGCGTTCGCAAAGAGGAGTAAGGCTGATGGGGACCCCAAGTCCTTGGTCTACGCATTTGCGGGGTGAGGGTCGCTTTCGGGAAGGTTTGAGCTGGTAAGGCATCGCGTTCGTGAAGCAATTGTTGCGTACACGAGGAGTAAAGTAGAGAGTCAGTCTGAGTTGGTCTATGCGAACGCTAGAGGACGGTCGCATTCACGAAGAAGAAATCTGGGCAGACAGTGTTAAATTCAAAAATCAAGGGTTTGAGCTCATTTTTCATATTTTGAGCTAGAGATCACGGATTTGGGCGATTCTTGAAGGGATTTTCGCGAAGTTGATTGGGGTAAGTGTTTTTCACTTGGTTTTGATTAAATTCCATGATTATATCTTGATTTTTATCATCTAAATTGTGATTTGGGGTGAAAAATTAGGGAAAAAGTGGAAGAGTTCTTGAGATGGAATTTTGAGGTTTTGAAGGGGATTTTGTTATCGGATTTTGGTAAATTTGGTATGACTAGATTCGTGAGTGAATGGGCTTTCGGCTTTTGTGACTTTTGTCAGATTTTGAGATGTGGGCCCGGGGGTCGTGTTTGAGCCGATTTCGATTTTTGGCTATAATTTGGTATTTTTCTTGTGGAGTTGATTCCTTTAACCTATATGGATCGTATTGTATTGCTTGTGGCTAGATTCGGAACGTTTGGAGGCCGATTTGAGAGGCAAAGGAATTGCAGAGTAGGATGTTTACTTGGTTTGAGGTAAGTAACGCTTCCAAACTTGGTTCTAAGGGTTCGAGACCCCAAATTATGTGTTATATAATTGGTATTGAGGTGACGCACATGCCAAGTGACGGGCGTACGGGAGTACACCGTGAGAATTGTGACCTGGGTGATTCTATTACACCGTTTAGTGACTCTATCATGTTGATATCCATGTTTTCATCATGTGATAAAGTAATTGAGCTGTAAATCATGCTAGATATCATGTTTAGGCTTTATGCCAGTATTATTGGGACCCTTAGTGGTCCTTTTTTGCTGTCAACTCACTATTTCATTAACATTCTGTACTTAGTCATGTTCATGTATTTTTATAGCATATCTCAGTCTCAGTTATTTATTGATTCATCATATCACTGTCCCGGGTTTGTTTTCATGACATTGTAAGCCCGTAGGTGAGACTGGAGAGATTGATGACTGAGCGAGGCCGAGTGCCTGAGTATGAGTGACAGTTATGGGATCGGGTTGCATACCGCAGCGGTTATATTGATGGTTATGATAGCGCTTGGGTTGTAGAAGTCCCTCCGGAGTCTGTAACATACCCCTATTGGGCGCGGATGATATTATAGAGGGATTGATTTCCCTGGACATGGATTTGTCCGAAGTACTTGATACCTGGAGATGGATTTCTCCATAGGGTTTGATTGCCCTTTTCCTCAGAACTGGTAACTTATAGTCAGTGTTGTATATGTTCCAAGATGGATTTCCCTAGACCGGATAGCAATATACAGTACCGAGTGTTTGAATACTTAAGAGTGGAGCACATGGTGCATTTCATACAGTCTGTGCTTTGGCATGTAGAGATAGCTGAGTTGTATACCTTACACTGTTCAGAATTATATTTACTTTACTATTTGAGTTGTATATTTGACTTGAAAGCATGCCTACGTTTCTGCACATTTATTTTTGTTATACCTGTTGAGGTTGAGTTCGTCACTACCTTTCAGTCAAAAGTTTGGACTTGTTACTTATTGAGTTGGTGTACTCACGTTACTCCCTGCACCTCGTGTGCAGATCTAGGCGATACCGGTCATAGCGGCGGTTGCTGATTGAGGATCCTAGAGTTTTGGAGACTATCAAGGTAGTTGCACGGTGTTCGCGGGCCTTGACTTTCCTTTTTTATCTTTGTCATACTTTCAGTTTATATCTCTAGACATTATAGTAGACTGTATTTTCTTTTCTGCTCTAGACCCTCATGTACGTAGTGACACCCTGATTTTTGGCTGGATTGTATCACTTTGGGATTTTCTTATGTTTCAAACAGTTTTTCTTTAATGTTAAATACTTCCGTTAACGCTTTCAAACTTATTGTTGTTGGTGTTGAGTTGTTGAGTGAAGGTTGGCCTAGTTCCACGATAGGCACCATCACGACGGTTAATTTTGGGTCATGACATTAAATGGGTGTTCGAATTTTGTAATCTTTGTTGGATTTCGAGACATGGACCCGGGGTTGACTTTTGGTGTTGACTTTTTGACTTTTGTTAAAGAAAATAGCTTTTTCATATGGAATTGATTCTTATAGCTTGAGTTGATTGTCTCGAATTGCTTGTGGCTAGATTCGAGACATTTGAAGGTCGAATCGCGAAGCAAAGACTTTTTTCAGTATAAGTGCTACCGACATAACTTTTATACCGAAATTTAGGTTAGTTTATACCGCATTCGATATGGGATAACAATCTAAGGATTAACTGTACTTGGATTAAAAAAGTAAAATAACAAAATTGCTCTTGTGCCGAATACATTTTATTAAAAAGGTCAAGGTTAAAATTTACGAAAACTTATCCAAGATTATTGATTAGGTTTAAAACAAAAATGGATGTTTTAAATTATACATCGTGGATGTGTTTTGTATTTAAGAAAAATATTTTTCATGAAAATATTAATTTTATAGAAAATAAGTATTTTTTACTTACTATTGTTTGGTAAGTAAATAAAATAAATTGTTCCAAGAGCATTTATATATAATGGCAAACACTATCGGGTAGGGGTGAGAGATGGTGGGGCCATGCAGTCAGAGTGGGGGCCACGGTTGGAGGTTGGGGATAGATGTAGTTGGGGTGGGATGGGTGAGTGGGTGGGGTGGGGGCAAAGGGGTGGGATGAGGTTGTGGTGGAGGCAGGAGGTTGAGGGGTCAAGTAGGATGTTGGTGGGTGGGGAGGAGATAATTGGCGCAAAATGCAACTTATGGGACTTGTTTTCCTACAGTCCTATTAGGAAAGTCAAACTTGTTTTTCTAGAATAAATATTTTTTAAGAAAAAAGCATAATTATCCCCCCCACCCCCCTTCCCCCGAACTGTACTCAGTTACCAACTATACACCTTATCTTTGTGAATTCCCCTAACAATTTAGAAGCAAAAATATTGACCACCTAAGTACAAAGGTGGCATACAGTGTATTTCACTCTAAAAGTTAAAGCAAAAAGCAGTAAAAAATTTATTTTTATAATTTTGTAGTATTAAATATATATTTTTCTGCTTTTTCTATTCTTTTTCTTATTCTTATTCATTTCCATTTTTATTTTCTTTTTCTTTTCTTCTTTTCTTCTTTTCTTCTTTTCTTTTTTCATTATTTCTTTAACTTCAACGCCGATGACCTCCGGCGATTTTTTGTTTCTTATCTTTTCTTCTTCTATACTAACACTTCTCTCACCGGAATATGCATATAGGTGCTTGTTTTCACTCTCCCTCTTCTCCCATTATTTGTTTAATCGTCTTCTCTAGGGCTGTTCTTGGTTTGACAAAAAAATCAATCCAAACCGAAAACTGAACCAAACGGATTAAGTAAACTGATATTTTTTCTTGATTTGGATTGATTTTGATTTTAAATTTTAAAAATCGATAATATTTTGTTTGGTTTTGGTTCTATTATAAAAAAACAAAAAATAAACCTAACCAAACCGATAAATTATATACAAAATTTAATAACTATTTATATAAAGTATCATATCTTTTTGTAAATAATTTTAAATATTTTCTGCATTTTAATTATTATATATAGATTTTGGTTTATACTACTTATATCTTAAAAGATTGCCTAATCCCAAAGTAATAGTAATCGGCCAATTTCCTTTCCTTAAAAGACTCAAATTCTCTAACCCTACGTATCTACTTTTTCCTAACAGAAGAGTTACAAAAATATCTATCACAAAAGTCAAAAAAAAGCTACTCAAATTGCAAGACTACGGGCTAAAGTTTGAGAAGATTTTTATGAACGTAAGATTCTAATTTGTTACAATGAATATTTTATCATTGATTTAACAAAGTGATGTTTGTACTTTGGAACCTTTATTTTGGCTTGTTCTTTTGATTCTATCATGTACTGCAACTTAATTCACCTGGTAGAGTTATCTATCTTATATTATTGCTATAATTTTAATACTCTGCTTTATATTATATGCTACAGTTTCAAATGCAAATAGTTAAAAGAACTATCACTATAGGTATTTGAATTTATGCTCTAGTAGTACTTAAAATACTGTTGTATAGTGTCGTTTTACTATTATCGACTTATCATTAGTTTATTAAGAACCGAAAATCCGAACCAAACCGAACCAAACCAACAACAACCAAACCGATGGTTTGTATTTAATTTGGTTTGGTTTTGGTTTTAAAATTGTAAAAACTGATTTAATTGGTTTGGTTTTGGTTTTAATAAAAAACCAACCAAACCGAACCGTGAACACCCCTAGTCTTCCCTCTTCGATGTTTTTGCTTTAAGTTCGCCAGTAATCATAATTCAACTTTTAGAAAAAACATGATCAAAAGGTAAAACATAAATAGACCCAATTATTGAGTTAGCGTGTTTGGAGGTAAGTGTCTTGCCTAATTTTGTGTGGGGGAATTACCTCTTAGGATTGGTATTATTTTGTAATAATTGTGATGTGTGGAAGCCGTGTACGCAAGGTAACGAGTGTGTACACGGCCAAAATGTGGAAATTTACCGGTTTTAGCTATGTTGATTCCTTTCATGCCTTAATTGAGTTATCTTATCATGTTATGTTCATCATCATTAGTCTATTTTCACATGTTCTACTTGTCTTATCTCTTACTTGTTAATTGCTTTACATGTTTAGTCGAAGTTTTGCTTCCTTTATTCCATATTCATTATTTATCCATTGAATTCTTTACTTGAAGTTGTTATTCTTGGAATATGTTGTTGAAATTGGTATTAAGTTATAAGGGTGGTAATTCACGTTGAGGCAAATTGTTAAGCTATGAGATACTATTCTCGTTGAGTTATTCACTTCCGGTTGTTATTACTGATACTCTTGTGCATATTGTGGTTTAGCAATGGGCAACTTGTTGTGAAAATACTATTGTTGTTGGTTTCTTGGCAAGTTGTGATATTGAGCACTTGAGGTGCGACATATGATATATTGTGATATTGATACACATGTCGGGTATTGATACCCAATTTTTTCCTCATATTTTTATAAATGTCAAGTGTACTTTCAAAATATCATTTTTGAATTATTACCTAATTAACAAGGTTCATATAAGTATTTTTTATAATTTTCTATAAATTATTTTAAGCTTTAAAATTGATTTTCTTGCATTTAAATTACTTGAATATGTATTAATTACCCCTTTAAATTATTTTGGGATGACTTAATCATCCAAATGTATTATTTTCATCCAAAATATATATTTTATAATATTTTACTTCATTTCATATAATTATATTTATACTTTTAAGCTATTTACACAATTTTGCAATAATAGCCTATATGCTATGAATAATTATATTGTTATTACATTATTTGTGCCCAAATAGAATTTTTATATTTATAATGTTAAGCTATTATTTTCAAACACTTTACTGCATAAATAATATTTTATTATTTGTTAATTAATTTTTATAAATATGTTTTGATAAAATTTCGTGTATTTTAATTGTGCCCCAGTGTTAAAGTGAATTTTCGGACCAAGAACAAGCCCAAGGCACCTGGCCCATTCATTTCACCCTTCAGAAGCCCAATCCAAATGACCCATGTGACCAACCCGGTCGCGACTTATTTAAACGACCCACCTTGACCCCCTTTTGATCTTGGTCGTTGATCTCAAATGATCAACGACTCATAATAAACCAACCCATTTCCTTATATCCCCTCACCCAAACCCTAATCCCATTTTCCCTCAGCAACCGCCTGTATACTCTCTCAAACCCTCCTCTCACTTCACAAACCATAGCCGCCTCACTCAAATAACAGCCCCAATCCGATATCATATGAAAATCTTCGAAGTTTCCTTTCCTTTCTTGTATACACAGATATTCTTACCATCTCCTAAGCATTACAATGTGTTTGGTACTGAGTTATTTATGGAAGTTCATCAACAGGTATTCATTCGACTCCGATTCTGTATTATCGCCATGTTCTCAACTTGATGCATTCACCACCAGGTTATATGGGTCTGATTCAGTAAAAAAAATTTAACTATTTGGTTCTCCATCTTGAACTGGGTTTACCTAATTTTTATCCTAATCCAATTCTAAATTGATTATGTATGCTATTATTTCCTTTATTATGTTTGATCAACCGTGTTTCCTTGTTTGTTCGTTTAAATTTTACTACTATATAAACCTCTCACCGAATTCCCTTTAGAGAGACATGAATCACTTTATTCTTACTCTCACTCGACCTACACTATTCTGAAACAAAAACTCTTGGCCGACTGAATGCCAAGGCCGCCGGAATTCGATTATTCGACCTTTCTCAATGCAAGCATTGCCCGGGGTTCATCCGAAACCCTTGGGAACCCCTCGCAATTTCATTCCTTTTTATTTGCTTGAATTCCTGTTTTGTATGTTATATCTTTGAAACTTCTGCGAATCAGCATGTTGTTACTTGTATCCTTGTTTGTTTTGATGTTATTCTTGAAGATCCATCTTTCCCTGGTAGCTGAACTTTCCTAACTTTAACGTTGATTCTAACTCTCAAGCATGTTTACCCCAGCGTGTGTTCGAATGCATTTTACCTGCTATTCCCCTTGAATTTCTCCCTACTTTGTTCATCATCCTTATGACAGACCAACTCATGTGTCCCAATACTTTAAATGCGACCAACTCTTAATTGTGATGATAGCCAATTGTGAGCTTAATGTATGTTCCATGTTTGGTTCAATCTTGCGTTGCTTGATACTACTTATAGTCTGTAAGATGAAATGCAGCATCTTGCCTTTATGTGAAAATTTAGTCTTTGACTATTGTGAATTCTGACCCTCTCAAGTGTCAACTGACCTTTATATTCACCATGAATTCTTTAGATCTTGGAATCTCTGTGTTATACTCAGCATGTTAGGCTGTCTGTTGACTGCTGTAGACCATGCCTACTTGCTTGTTTACTATGTGTAATTGTCATTCTCTGACTATGACTCTATCAGACCTTCATGCTTTAGACTTCTAGCTTTGGCTAAGGATGTATATGTGCTTACCATGTTAACCTACGTGACTCCCCAACTTTTCTAATGTTGCGCATGCTAAACTCTTTTATTTGTTATTAACCTATGTAGTTAGTTTTTCATGTCATGTGGGGACTAAGTTCTACTGGTTCTCCTAGTCATTTTTAAGCCATTGTTTGACCAATTTTGTCACCCTATCTTCTAGAATGCAAGTGCCAATATGCTTTTATGTGAGTCTTGTTGAATGTCATAAAATCATGTCCCTATAAGGTATTACTTCAAGGTTGTTTAATTAATTGATATGTGTGGTTCGTCAACTTATATGACTAAGTTGTTTATCTATAATTACTGGATTTGGCATGAGTTCATGTGTGGCCCTAGGCTGTGCAAATGACACACTCTCCTGTTTGAGATATTTTTGGATCTGGGTCTGCTATTCGAGTGAGAATGAACCTGTTGAAGGCCCAGGTAGTGCTAAGTTATTTTCATTTGGGCCTGCTCTTAGTCCAGCAGTTGTTCAGTGTGTAATATTTACACTCACATTCATTATTTTGGGCCTGTAACAATTTGTAAACGAGACAGTTGGGGAATTAGTGGAATGGGGAACGGGTATCCTTTAATCTTCATATAAACGGGTAGAGAGCATGCCTAAAGGGGTTTACATGCTTTATTTGATGCTTTGTTTTACATGCTCCTATTCTACACACTCATAAAAATCATGCCTATAGGAATCATGCACACATCACTTGTACACTGATTCAAACATGTTAGTACAAGTATTTGCCATACTTGTTTCTATGTTACTACTGTGCATTTAGACAACATGCCTATAGGATGTAATAATATATGATTTGTTAATCTAGATACCATGCCTATAGGACTCCAACTAATCAATCGGTCAATCGCTTTTATTGCTTTTAGTATGCTGCCCATCTAAATATCATGACCATATGATCTTAATCGACCAATCAACTACTTTTGTTGCTTCATTATATTTCCATACTTCGATGACATGCCTATAGGGATAAAGTATCATAAACCAGTTTCAATTACCAACCACTAAAAATCCTGCCTATAGGATACTGTCACCTGCCTAAGACGCACATCTATAAAATCAGCATTGGTAACTAAGAGTTCTGGGATTGTTTTCACTACCTTATTATGCAAACAATTAGAAATCATGCCTATAGGACTTGTAACACTCTAACCTGCTCATACGTTAGTCCAGAAACTACAACACTGCCTGTATAATATTGGAACCATATAGAGATCCTACCTATAGGACATAACGACTCTAAGTCTTAATTCTGAAATTGTCTACTGCCTAATATAAGAATCTGAATGCGTGCTTTTGTGCTTACGTGTGGAGGTCAACTTAAATCTTTCATTCCAATTATGTGCAGTCCTATCTATTTTGAATGTCACCTAGTTTTACCATTTTGAGCAACCTAAGTGAAGTCTAAAACCACCTAATAGTAGGTCCAAAGCCTCCTGGACCATAGACATGAGACGGGTAGTGCACACATAGGATACATTTTAGAATTGAATTAGTGCACCTCTAAGTAATAACTTCAACATAGTAATTGGGCAGTAGGAGATGATAGTCTATGCCCGCTGAATAATATGAGCAACACCTACCCCAAGGGAGTTGTGAAGTATTATTTATGTTGTACGGGGTGATCCTTTAGGCTAAAAAAAACTTAGGACCCCCTACCCTTTATATATACTTGATGTTCACACTTAGTTGTAGATTGACACAATTGTACTCTTTGTGATTTTTTAAGACTTGTGTCAATTTGTCATGTTATAATATAGTTTTAACTTCTACATCTTTCTTTACTTATTTGATCACCTAGCTTAATTATCTAATCCACATCTAATCTTTCTTTGTTTATTTTAAGGTGCCCTAACGCACCTTAAAATCGTTAGGTGGCGACTCTTTTCTTTTAATACCCATTTAAAAGAGTTGTCACGTCGAAACCCGCTTTCGCGAGAAAATAAGGTGTGACACAATGGTATAAGATTTTGGGGTTGAAACGCATGTGGTGAGATAAGGTGGATTTGATACGTGTGTTGCTAGTAGGGGAAGTACTTGAAGCCACGCGTTGTGATAAGGTGAGCTAAAACGCGAGATGCTATGTCAGAAAAAATACTTTTCAAAACTAAATACAAGACTCCTGTGGTGATATAAGAAAAGATTGTGAATTATTTTTGTTATTTGAAACTACGAGGTGGTACATATGTAGTGAATCTTGTTGGTACTTCTCTATTACATCACTTGTGTTTGGTTGTTTTGTTTCCTTGACTTAACATTTCTTGTTTCCTTCCGTGATGCATTATTTGCCTTGTTTCTGTGTAATTAATTTTGGTATATTTCTTACTTGTTTCATTCCCATTGCTATTGTTATTACACTGTTAATCACTCATTTAGTTTCTTACATCACTTGTGTTTGGGATTTATATTATTGCATGGTGAGGAAGAGAGATCAAAGTCGAAGAAGAAAAACAAATTCTATCATTTTTGTTTTATTTTCTTAGGTAGTGTAACAATTCCTCCTTGGTTGTTTTTGTACCGCAGTTCTTTTCCAAAGGTTTTGCTTGAATGGGGTGTAGTTAGTTTTTCTTTTATTAGGAATAGAGAAGTCTTGTGCTAAGGTGTTAAATGAAGATAAGTTGTCTTAACTATGTTGTGCCTTGAGAGCAGTGAGTGTTTTAGTTGTGACGCCTAGTCTCATCTCTTGAATCACGTATTGTAGTACCTTAAGTTGTTTGATTTTGACTCTGCTTTGACTGGAGAGTCGAGATAAATTCGTTCTTAAGTGAGTTATGTGCCAACATGTGTGTGAGATTGTTATCGATATTCTGTGCATATCAGTTGATGTCTAGAACTTGCCCCGTATGTTTGCAAAGAGAAATAGCAGTCATGTTCAGTCTAGGAATTGATATAGGCATTTCTTTGCTGAACCAATTAAATACCTCTGACCCGCCTAATTGTTTTGTTTTTGGCAACCACACTATAAGCCTGACCACTTTATTTAAATTGACTATCTGTTTGAACCTTTTACCTCTTTTGAGCATTTGAATTTGTTATGAGCTTGTTAAAATCTAAGTGGAGGTGCGGTTGGGTTTTGAGTAGAACTGAGAAAAATGGAGAAAGGTTCACTATTTGAAAATTTATGAGAGTCACCTGTCAAGAATTGAAAGAAAGAAAAAAATGAAGTTTCATGAAAAGAAAAATCATAACTTTGAAAAGAAAAAAAAGATTTTGTATATGTATTAGGAAAACAAATCGATTCTTTGCTAGTAGAAGTTCTCATCTTATTTATGCTTAAAGAAATTGAAAGCTTGGTGCTATTAGGTTGTGAATGTTGGTATTTGGTTCAACATAAGTGTGGAGTTTGAATTGTTAATGTATATGTACTAAAATACTTCGTGAGGTGTAATCACTTTGTCCAAATTGTATTACATGCCTGTCCCCGCAGCCTACATTACACCCAAATAAAGCTGTACTTGATCTTTGACTGAATGAGCTCAATTTGTAGAGTATTACACTACGGGCAAGCCTAT
The DNA here is from genome assembly GCF_000390325.3 of Nicotiana tomentosiformis. NCBI lineage: Eukaryota > Viridiplantae > Streptophyta > Magnoliopsida > Solanales > Solanaceae > Nicotiana > Nicotiana tomentosiformis. The sequence goes on from NC_090813.1 coordinate 135,764,564, forward strand.
GGTACATTTTCTGTGGAACATGAATTTTAATTCTGAGAGTGAGTAAATTCTTTCTATCTTGAGTTCCTATTTGTTCGTGAATTCTATTGTGCGTGGAACTACTCTCTATTTATTATGTGAGGGCACATGACTTGCGAAGGAAAGGTAATGTATTTGGTTTCTGTGTTAGAGTAAGTGAGCGGGTTTGAAAAATAATTGGTGATTTTGAGTCGAGTCTTGAGGCTAGTGGTGCTTTGTCTATTTTAAATATTCTTGGCATGATGTGTTAGGGAAGTTATATGATGAGTAGGTCGTCTCTATATGAAATATAGTTTGATTGCTCGAGGACGAGCAATGGTTTAAGTGTAGGGTGTTGATGGTAGGCTAGAAACCCGTATTTTAGCCATATTTTGCACTCAAATTACTACACTTTATTCGTGTTTGAGCTTAAATGATGGTGATTTGTACTTATTACGTGTTCTATGCCTTCCAGGACATGATTCCGAGTTAAGAAGATGATTAGGAGCTAAATTGAATAATTTGGAGCTTTGAAGTTTGAGTAAACGCCCAAGGAATTAAACTGGGATCGCGTTTGGGGGTCGAGGACCAAGTTTGGATATCAAAAAGTGCACGAAAGAAATTACACTGAGAATCGGCAATGCAAAGTGGTTTGTCTGGCAAAAATCTACTCTTTGAAAATTTTCACTAGCACGACGTAGGGCACGACGCATTAGTGTATTTTTGCGATCTAATTTTCCTACTTTGGCTTGGAAATGATAGTTTCGTCTGGGGCTGCCATGGTATAAATACACCAAAATTATAATTTTTAGAGGACTTTTGACTTACGGAAGATTAGAAGAGAATTGGAGACTCAAAGCACAAGGATTCATCATTCTTTCCTCAACTCAACACCAGAGTTTGGATTGAATTCATATTTTCTTATTCTTCAACTTTCTTTGTGATGACTTCCTCCGTGATTATGGAGTAGTTTACCTTAGGGTTTGACATGATTTTGTGGCTTGAATGTTATCTGTGGATTTAATTATTATTTGATTTCTTGAATTTATTGGAAGAGCTTTAACTCTAGTTGTGATTTTATTCATTATCGTGTTTAATCGAAAGAGGAGCATAATATTAAATATTGTTACAACGCATGCCTTGATTTATTTTGGTACTTCTGTAAAGTAATTGGAAGAGCTTTGTGATCTACCTTTTGAATTAATATTGAGAAATATTCGAGAGACATTTCTCTTCGATCATTCTTACCACTAGATTCTTGCAAGTTTCGCCGTACTCCATATTAGCTTATTGAAACGGTATATGTTTAATCGAGAGAGTAACCTGAGTTAGAATAATAGGATAATAACATGTTGAATTCGAGAGAATCAATAGAACATTAAGAGTGAAATTTAATAGTGTCAATTCTAGGATAACAATCTTGCACTTATCATGTAATGACCCTTATTTCCCACACTAATAACAAACTAATTCTGCTAATCTCTAGTTCTTCACAATCAATTGTCAATTGCTTTACTTTTAGTAGTTAATCGTAGTTTGTAGTCATTCTAAATCAAGTGTTGATCATCCTGAATAGCAAATAAGCCAGAAATTACTTAAACATTATCTAAATCTAATTCATGTGGAGACGATAATCATACTATAATATCTTTGGTTAGAGAGCATCAATTTAGTGTTATGTTTTGCGCTCGACAATAGGACATCCGCAAAGGTAAAGTGTGCAGTTGGAAACGACTATAGTTCGGGGGTACTTATGCATTTTCCCTTTTTTTAACGAAACATTGCATTTCTCCGTACCAAACTCACCCTGTATATTGTATTTTTAATGCAATTAAACCAAAAAAATCATAAATACTAAATATTAAAGTATTAATATTATTCTTATTATTATTCATGCATTATAATCCCAACATAGTTCGGTCCCTAACAAAACAACGAGTCAAGGAATGTATTTGGGAGCAATTTGTGCTGATTTTATTAATTTACTCTTCCATGATGATCAAGTACGTACACACTATATTTTATTCAGCTTGATCTGAAAATGCAAGGGGGGAGGGGGTGAATTGTGGCTAATTTTAAAAACTTAGTTGACTAAGTGTGGATTTAGTCGACTAGGTTGTATACAGTATTTGACTTTAGTAGAGATAAATGAAAAGAGCATACGGTAAAAAGAGACACAACTATTTTTATACTGGTTTAGTACCGGTATGGTACCTACATCCAGTTCCCTTGGGTCACAAGGGTTCTCTTTGAGCTTGATAAATATTTACAGTAGTGATGATTTTGTGAACGTTCACTACCGACGTTGTACAGCAACTATAATTCTTTATAGAGTTGACGCAACTTTCTTTTTGTATTCTACTTCTTCCTATATTTTGAGACACTTGTAGACTCAGGAATACAGTGGTTGTGCTAAGGAATAGAAAGGCTTAGAAACAGATGTTGTAGTTGCGTATCTAATCCTTGAGCTTGCCAATCATCTTATAGGCGAGTTTTGAGAGCTGTTGTAGATTGGTCTTTGATTGATGCCCGCAATATTTTACTGATATTTGGCTCAAGAGAGGTGCCTTTGATTCCTTCATGAGAGATGAGCTGGATTCATTTAAGTGCTCCATGCCCGAAATTCAGGGGGTGCTCCATGCTTTATTGAAGAAAGGGGCAACACTCAAATTATCTCCCATTATGTTGTGTTTCCCACTCAAATTGTCGTGCTCCATGCTTTATCAAAGAAAGGGGCAGCACTCAAATTGTCTCCCATTGTGTTTCCCTTCTATTTTGAATCTCCCGTTTTACTGCAAGTATATCTTCCATTATGTTACTTCACTTTGTTTCTGGATCTTCTTTGAGTTACCGTAATAAACAAGACAAAGTGAGTGAATTGGATTTGCCTTATTGTCATCATTGAAACTTAAGTGTAACATGATCTTCATTAGGGGTGTTCATGAAAACCCGATAACCCGAACTAAAAATCGAACCAAATCGACGAAAAAACGATACTTTTTAGATTTGATTTGGTTTTGGTTTTGAATTTTAAAAACCGATCAAATTTGGTTTGGTTTTGGTTTTAATCAAAAAATAACTGAAAAAAACAAATCAAACTGACTGTAGAAGTAGCTATTTAAATTTATTATTACACCTATATATATATATATATATGTATGTATTTTTTTATGGTACATATTAGTCGTTTGTATTTTAAGTCTAGTTCTTTGCTATTACAATAATCTAATTCTTTGCATTTACATTCTAGTTTGATTGGTAGTTTGCTTTTGCTAAGTACAAGAATTATTTCATGTTAAAAATAACTGATTTTTAATTGAGTATTTAAATTATTCATCACTAATTGATTCAATTATCATCAATATATCATGGTAAATGATAGATTTCTCAAAGAGCAATTGGGTTGATAGTGTTACGTTGAAAATGTAGTCGCCGGAATATGTGTTTGGTAGTGTATGTCTCATAATAAGAAAAAAAACGATAAATAACCGAAAAACCAATAAAAATCGACAAAAATTGAATCGCTAAAAAACCGACTTAATTGGTTTGGTTTGGTTCTAACATTTTAAGAACCGACTTACTTGGTTTGTTTTTTTTAGGGAAAAACCGATCCAAACCGAACCATGAACACCGAAGAGAACAAGTAAATGATATCTTTTTCCTGAACCTAAAGGACAAAGAAGAAGAAAATTAAAGTGGAACCAAGAGATATATATTACATGTACGTAGAAGTTACATCAATAATTTTCACATAATGGAACAAGCATTTGGATTGTCGTCACTGAAGAGGTAAGTAATCAATCGTATGTTCCTCTGCATTTGCCTGCGGAACATTTTTAACAAAACCAGCAGGAGCTTTTTTGTCATAAGCTTGAGCTACGTATGGATAGGAGACAAGATCATAAGGGACATACGGCCAGAATATTGCCATTTTCCCAGTGCTCTTTACTTTCTTCAGTACTTTGTTTGGATCAATATGACCACTCACTGTTATCCTGTTTTGCTTTCTGTTCACTTCCACTGTTTTCACACCTGAAATCCAATGCAACTTGAGTTCTTTTCATTTCAGAGGATAAAGTTTGGGTATAATCAGCAAAGTCTTTATTTCTAACTAAGAGTTCATGTTTTAGGCACTAGTAAATGTTTATGATAAATTAAATTGGTAATTTGGGAAAAAAGTAACTAACCTCTTATTATAGAATCAAATTCATTAATAATATAAATAATATTAACATTATATATGTATAACTTAAATCCTTTGACAAAAGAAAAGGGACAAATTCTATATGCTTATGGACAATGGACATAAAACGTTTATTCGTTATATGACTTGAGACCAATAAGCCTCCATTTTAAGAGCCTCTTACTAGACCTTCTTTGCATCAGTATTATAACTCAAATTATAAAATCAAAATAGCGTACATCCAACGGCAGTTTGAATTTGACTTTTGTTTTTCACCGCAGTGAATTTAGAAGACCATATAACTTTAGAAGCAATTTTATTTGTATTCTTAATATTTAAACGTTAAACACATCTTATATTCATGAAGAGAGCTTTATACTTTAGAGTAAAGAACCTTTCATACTGTTAACGGCATTCTTGACTTTCCTTTCACATCCATCACAGTCCATTTTCACTTTTATTTCTACTGTCTGCCAAGATAAAAATCAGAATTTGTCAATATCACAAAAATTTAAACCAAGAATGACCAAAGAGAAAAAGAGAAAAGAAAACAAAAAAAGGCGAGAAAAGAGTACAAAAAAAAGGATTTACCTGCATGGGTTTCCTATTGGTTCTTGTGTTAGTGACAGTGCAAAAGTTTGATAGAAAGTGAAGAGCACCCATCTTCTCCTAGCTTCCCTTTACTTTAGAGGAAAGATGTGCATGCAACGAAGAGGCGATGAAAATGAGGGAAGAGGAATTTGGGGGTGCAGAAGATTAGTGTTGAGCACAATTGTGACACCATTGGTAGGGTATTATTCCTTATTTATTTGTATATATGTTAATTTGGGAATTTGTTGTAAAAGTTCTTCTATGATTGCTTCTTTTTTTCGTTCGATAGATTCGGCTATGCCTTTTCATTCGTTTATATATCAATTATCAGACGATGCCAACAATTATTGGCTTCTGGTGTAGGTTGATTATCTTATGTGCATAGGATTATAATTTTTAAATGTATGGATATAAACATTCTTTTGTTAATTTGTTTGTGATCAAACGTAGCTTCTCATGGATGATGAGTAGCCGAAAGGTGATTATCCATTTTGAGATATCAACGATGTTAAAAAAAAATTATTTAATAACCAAAAGAAAATGTTAGACAATGTCGTGGTTCAGTCAATGAAATGATATCATCGGAAACCAGGGTTAAAATCCCAACAAGAATAAATGTTGTAGCTTATTTCCTCCCATCTACCTCAAGTTTTGGCGGACAAATTTGGTATTCAATACTTGTGTTGTGTTGGTAAGAAATTGTAGCATCGAAAATTACAAACTGGTCCACATACAATCACTATATAAAAAATAGTAAAAGGTTACAAGAAAACAAAAAATTGACTTTAATGTTTGTCCCGATTCTCCGATTGCACTATATTCGTAAGACGGGGTTGGTAGGAGGGAATAGATTAAAAATTGCACGGGCGACCAAATAAATTGCACGGGGCGCCCTAGTTAGTCGCCCCTATTTAACCTATACTTATTTTTTTAAAAGTTTTAACTTGAACCTACTTTTTAAACAATTTCACGCCTCTTTCTCCTTCCCTTCCTCCTCATCCTTCTTCTTCTTCTTTGGGTGACAATAATTTTATATGGTGGTTATTAACATATTTTAATGTAGTTTATGATGTTTTAGAATAGTGAGGTGTTATGACACTTTATTTTTTACTATTGCTTAGGGTTTCTTCTTCTTATTTTTCTTAATTGTAAAATAGTTTCATTAGATTTACTATTATTTTGACAAATTGATGATTGAGGTTTATTTCTGGTGATATTTAGAAGTTATGTTTCAAATTTGAACTCATCTGGAGTAGATTTAGGTATTAAATCGTATATTAGATTGTTATTATTCGAATAACAAGTTTCTGTTTTTGGGCAATTTGCACTTCAGGCCTATTTGGCCTTAAGTGCATAAAAACGTTGGTTGCACTTCAGACCTTTTGGCCTTAAGTGCATCTGAAGTGCAATTTTTCACTTCACACTTATTGGCCTTAAGTGTAGCAAAACGTTTGTTGCACTTTAGACCTTTTGGCCTTAAGTGCATCTGAAGTGCAATTTTTCACTTCAGACTTATTGGCCTTAAATGTAGCAAAACGTTTGTTGTACTTCAGACCTTTTGGCCTTAAGTGCATCTGAATTGTAACTTTTCACTTCAGACTTGTTGGTTTTAAGTGTAGCAAAACGTTTGTTGCACTTAAGACCTTTTGGCCTTAAGTGTATCTGAAGTGCAATTTTTCACTTCAGACTTATTGGTCTTAAGTGCATGAAACCATTGGTTACACTTCATATCTATTTTGGCCGTAAGTGCATCTGAAGTGCAACTTTTAACTTCAAGCTTATTGGCCTTAAGTGAAGAAAACGTTTGTTGCACTTCAGACTTTTTGGCCTTAAGTGCATCTGAAGTGCAATTTTTCACTTCAGACTTTTGGCCTTAATTGCATCTGAAGTGCAATTTTTCACTTCAGATTTATTAGCCTTAAGTGCATGAAACCATTGGTTGTGCTTCAGACCTATTTGGCTTTAAGTGTATTTGAAGTGCAATTTTTTCATTTCAAACTATTTTTTTTAACTTCAGACCGATAAGTCTAAAGTTGATCGTAAAGTGGGTACGCTTGCAAATATTTTTATAAAGTGGTTATAAGTTCAATTGTGACTCCAAAACCGGGTATAGATGCAAAAGCCCCCACATCGGCAAAGCTTGGTAAGTAGGATTGATAACCGGAAAGAGAACAAAATAACTTGTCACAACCAATTATTTAATAGCATAAAAATTACTACTATTTATTATGATTAATTCTTTTATAACGTAAACAATTTTATTATGATTAATTTGTACTTTTTACAATTCAATTTATATTACATAATTAGACTGATCACGGAATTTAAAAAATATAAAGAGACTTTTAAAATTCTATTTTTAAAAAAAACTTTATAGTAGTAATAGTTATATCATCATAATTCATTGATTTGATCCATTTTTTCTTTTATTTTTGCCCAAATTTAACTTAATTTACCATTTTACCATCAACTTCCAGGCTGTCGTCAGTTATAGCCCCGATATTTCCCCCCCCCCCCCCCCCCGGTCTCCCTGCCAAAAACCTTTTGGTCTTTCATTTTCGTTACAGCTCGAATGTCCATGGCCACACAATTATGTCCAAATCATGTAGTCCCATATACAAATTCTTCCATCTGTCGTCGAAATCGAACCACGATTCTTCCGATATTCAGGTCACTTCCGAGTCTTGATTTGGGTAAAAGGCGGGCCACAAGATTGTCAGTTCAATGCTGTGAGAAACAAACAGAGAATCTCCGGACGTGCAAGAATTGCAAGACCCAGTTCGACCCTTTGCTCAATCACCCTCGTGCTTGCCGTTACCACACTGCTCATTTTGGAGGTACCCCTTCTCTCACATCTGTACTAACATACTCCCTCCGTTTCATTAGTTTGACTCGGTACGGAATTTAAGAAAAAAGAAAAACTTTTGAAATTCGTGGTTTTAAAAACTTAAGGGATAAAAACCTTGTGAGGACATTTCAGTGATCATAAAAACTTTTCAAAAAGGTAAAATGAACCGTTTAAAGTTGAATTATTTCCAAATATATAAATGTGTCATTTATTTTGGAACAGACTAAGAAGGAATGTAACTCATCTAATTTGAAACAGAGCGAGTAGTTACTAATCTCTTAAAATAGGTAGATAAAACCTTTAATTTTGGTAATTCCTATAGGTAACTTAATTCTTCTTTTTTATTAGGAATCAAATGTTCCAGTCTTTGGACATTATGGAATATGAAGAAAAAAAGTAAGTAGTATAACTGTTTCACTGCGCTTAGGAGAGGGGGGGGGGGGGAGTTATTTCCATCCGGGGAAGTTTGTAATTATCGTATAGTTACTCAAAGGTGATAATTATCTCTAAGGGGTCGTTTGGTAGGAGGTATAAGAAAAAATAATGCAAGCATTAGCTCTATGCATTACTAATACCTTGTTTGGTACATTTTTTCTACCTGTGTAGAATTAATACTTGTATTAGTTATACATCATACTTGGTATTATCCTATGTATAAGTAATGCATAGAAAACCATGGCATCAGTAATACCAAGGCTATTAATGCATGCATTAGTATGGTTAAAGACAAAATTATCCTTGAAATCCCTTAAAGCTTGAGAATATAGAGGGCATTTTTGTAAACAACTATTTTTCTTAAAAATTATGCAATGCATTATAATTTTAATACACCACACCAAACAGTAGATAAGAAATAATATCTGCATAACTCATGTTTGCATTACTAACCCATGCATTACTAATACACCTTATTCCGCACTATTCTTATACACTCTACCAAACGACCCCTAATTGTGGTCTATCTTTAGGTTAAAGTACTATGTGATATAAACTCTATGTCTAAACTTTGTGTCAGGTCAAACTTATATCTAATTAAAATGGACAAAGAGCGTGCAGGTAAGGATACATTGCGGTTTTGACTTTCTTTTAAGAGATACGCAATTGTTGTTTAGTGTAGGGAGGGCTGAGTTATTTCCATCCGGGGAAGTTTGTAATTATCGTATAGTTACTCAAAGGTGATATTTATCTCTAATTGTGGTCTATCTACAGGTTAAAGTACTATGTGATATAAACTCTGTGTCTAAACTTTGTGTCAGGTCAAACTTATGTCTAATTAAAATGGACAAAGAGCGTGCAGGTAAGGATACATTGCGGTTTTGACTTTCTTTTAAGAGATACGCAATTGTTGTTTAGTGTAATTTACCCGATGTTGTTTTTATTAAAAGATGCCAACTCTCTGAACATGTTAAAAGTTGAGAATGTTTTCACTCACGATAGGATTTTCCATTAAAAGTGTGCTAGTTGAGCAGCATTGAGTCATACTTAAGCTTGCTAATAACGACCCCTCTTGTCCTTCCTTATCCTGCTTGAAGGGTCGTGGCAGCATTATCATTTTGGACAATTCGGCAGTACAATTTTATGTAGGAACATGGAGTGAAATTTTAGACTGAATGGGGGTCAAGCTTCTTTGAGTTGAAAATTTTATTTGGTAAAGGTAAAACTGTTATATGAATTGGGTTTAGGCTTCTCGGAGTTGAAGCTGGTTCCATTCGGTAAAGGTGTTGGTGGCAAAAGGTTTGCCCTGATTTTCTTTTTATATACTTGTCATCAGTTTCTTTTTCTTTTTGTGGTCCACAATAGTAAGTAGATTTGTCAAGAGTCTCTTAAGTTTGATTAGAAATTGTATGACATTGTAGGGAGAGATGTGAGATTTTGAGAATCTCCAACTATTCAATAGTAGAATGTAAAGGGTTCAAATGGAACAGACGGATATAGAAGATTCATATAGCCGAGCGAAACTAGTCTGAGATTGATGTGTAGTGATTTTTGTTATTATTGATCAGCAACTAGTGTTGCCTTGCTTGTACAAACAAGAACTTTTCCACAAAATGAGTAGAGAGGAAAAGTAGTTCTATGCTTTTCCGCAAGAACTTTTCAATCAATCAGGTTACTTTTAGTTGCATGCTTTAAGAGCTCGTATAAAATGAGTATTTTTGGACTCGATTTTTAGTTAGTTAATCTTAGAAATAAAGATTTAGCTGGAGTAGAGAGGAAAAGTAGAATCTCTCTCTCTTTAAATGTATATAAACTTGGGATAGGTCAGTTGGTTTTGGCTGGATGATATATGTATCTTTCTTTTTTAAAATTACGGTGGTGTCTGGATCAACTTGTGCGGCACCTTGATTACAACTTGTTAAACCCACTTGCACAAGTTGCCAAGGTAATCCTACCCACCAAAGTTGGAGCAAGTGTGTACACACCAAAGTGTTGTAGCTGAGATTCGAATATGAGATTTCCATGCCGTTAATCCCATGCCTCAACCACTAAGTCCTTCTGAGTGGATAAGGTGTTGATTTGCAAGAGTCATCCCTGGAAAGCATCAACTTTTAAAGACGAGGACCATGGTCGCAGTTCTAAAGACTATGCATATATTTCAACCTTCTCGATATATCTACCAATCATCACTTCCTAAGCTAATATAACCTTCTTCTCTTGATGTAGGCCAAGCAAAATAGGAAAGGTGGAGCATTTAGATCTTAGTTAATGCAAGTTTATGTAATGATGAACCAATATCTCCCTGGTGTTGTATGATGTGAACGTCATGGCAAAGCTGCTCCGTTAAATAGAATAAATAACTCACAATAGCAATTTCTTTAGAAAGGAAAAAGCAAACCCCTTCTGCGGAATTTACCTTTGGCAAGACTAATTAAGTAATATATGTCAATTATGTGATTTCTCTTTCATATTCCCATTGCGTCTGCATTGCTTTTGAATGGAAGGTACTGGGAGTTTAGCAAGAATAAGAAAATATAGAAACATTATGTTCTCCCTTAAGCCCTTCTGCTTCTTTCTGCAGAAGGAAATAGCACCTTAACTCATCTTTGTTTTCCCTCGTGTTTGTTCGCGCAGGAGAAACAAGGAGGAAATTTGAGAGTGTTTATGCTGGTGGCACCATGGACACCCCTGACGGTGGTAAAGTTTTTCAATACTGGCATTGTTGTGGGTCTGAAGATCCATTTGACGCTGGCTGCACTGCTGCACCTCATGCTTCTTATGATGATTGATAACATTGATTCTCAAATGGGTATACTATAAATACTTGCTACTTAAAGCACTTTGGCCAATTCACAGGTGGAATCTCCTCTTGTATCTCTGTAATTTACTACAGTTGTTTTCTCATAATTGTACAGCATATTTTAATATTCTTTCCCTTGAAATTTGATGCATCTGATACAGTGAATTTCTTTTTCTCCTCCTGTGTGTTCATTTTGAACAGAAGTGTTATGCGTGAAGGATGAATGCATGAAAAATCTCTCGTTCGTAAGAATTCTCCGGATAACAGATTTTGAAAAATACTCATTTTGTAAAGGAAGTGCAATACTTGGTAGAATACATGAAAAATCTACCATTAGTTAGAAATTTGAATGCTATCCTAAAATACGCCCTTATTCATAGGGTAAATGAAGTGATTAATTTGTTATCCAACAAAAAATTGGAAATTATCCTTTTTCCATTACGTAGTGATTAATTTGTTAGTCCGAGTCATGGCAAATTAATGCTATAGTTTTGTGTAAACATTATTTGTGGATAAGTAGTATATTCAAAAGGTATTTGTTACCCTCAATTCTACGCTTGGAACCAAAATTTTACAACTATTTGAGTATACGATTCGGGTATTGCTGATAGTTTCCCAAGATAAACTATTTTGCCCTAACGGGGTGTACAAACCGAACCGAAAAATCGCATCAAACTGAAAAGTCAAACCAAACCGATTAAAAACCCCGACTTGGTTTGGTTTGGTATTGAGTTAAAAACTCGAACCAACCCGACATATAAATATATAATTTTTATATATACTTTTAAGATTTTATATAGAATTTTCTTTAAAAAATGTCTAGAAATATTTGAGATTCTCTTGCGGGATATAAATTTGAATAGAATATGAAGTGCTCCATATTTATTGACCTTAAATAATGGGCTGTATAATCACTTTTTTATCAAGTGTTACCGAAATACGTCTATCGCATACTTCTTTCATATTCATATCATATGTTAAGATCTATTAAATTCTTATATCTTTTTCGAATGTGAAGTGATTATAATATTTAGGTATCATATTGATTTTTATGTTTAATTACTAAATTCAGTTAACCTGAAAGTGTACATCAACAAAAAATTATTGTTATGCGACAAAAAAAAAAACAACTATTATGTGTTACGGATTAATAGAATTCTCCCATAAGAATATTTTAATCGATAATATGTTTGTCAATTTTTTTTATATTTTTACTAAATATATATTTATTTATCAAACATTTAACAAAGTAAGATTGAAATAATATTTAAGTTAAAAAAAATCGAAAATCCGAAAAACCCGACAAAATCGAACCAATCCAAACCGATATAGTTGGTTTGGTTTGGTTTTGATAAAAACCGAACCAACCCGGTTCATGTACGCCCGCCAATATTAACCCCATAATTAACGTGGTCCCTTGAAACCTTACAAAATTTAGTTATGACTTCTTTTTCTTTTGTAGACACACTCCTAAAAAAGGATATCTATTGCTTTCTTCTTTCTTTGTTTAAATTTTTCGATTTAGTTTCCCGTGATCACTAAGATAACTTCGTGGCATTATTAGAGAGCCGATAAACGGATCTGGTCATTGATTTTCTATATATATATATATATATATATATAGGAGAAGTGAAACAGATATCGAGGCATGCGATTAGAAGAAGCAAAATTGAGAGAACTTCATCACTGCAGCTTTTAAAAGTTAAAACCCTCTTGGCTTATGGCTATGTTATGTTAAAATCAAGGTGCAAGTCAGAAACAAATGGCTTCTTCAATTATTAATTATCCAGCAATTATCGTACCATCCAGGAAATGTAGGATGATCCGTCAAAAGCCATCACAAGTCAGAGCTCAGAGCCATAAAGATGAAGGTATTTTTGCTTTATTCTCATTGCATAGATACAACAATGGAATGATGCATTTGGTGATTTTAATTGAAAGTTGATATTACGGCAGGGAGATCATGGCATGTTATTGATGCACATTTACAAGTATTGAGGGAAAGAATAGAAAGAGAGAGGATCAAAGAAAGATTAGAGAAATCTTTGACGTGTATACAAGGTTGGAATTACTCAAATACTGCAACAAGTGAATGTTATGATCACAAGAAGCAGAAGAAAAAAATGTATCATGTATCTCAAACTGTTGAACTCTTCTGCATGGTTTGTGGGACTCTTGGCTTCACAATTCTTGGCTGCACCCTTTGCCAGTACCTCACCTACATTCTAATTCATTTGAATCTTTGGATTTGATCAAACAGTGCCCCCTTTGTTTTATTTTTTCCCTCTTTCTATAACCTTAGACCCATCAATCGAATATACGTAGAATTTGATGTATTTTGTACATTAATTCTATAGGCTTCTTAACTTCAAAGTTAAGATCTCATTTTTCCTTGGCCGTGCGATCTGCTATATAGTACATGTAAAGCCCTTTGTTGATGTATACTTTCTTAAAAGTGAAAAAGAATAAAGAGCTTTATATATGAAGTACTTTATTGATGTTACAACTGAACACGCAATGAAAGAGAGCACCAAGAATAGTGCATGAAAACTGAAATTATTACGATGACTGCAATTGGTAGGACGATAGGTTTAATGCTTTTCAGATATTAGCTTTTAAGCACCTTAATCATCTCACATACATAAATGTACTCTATTCTTAATCTGCCAGTAACTTAACATATGAACATAATTTCATCCCATGTTTAGACAATGTAGAAAATGTTAGGAGCGATAAGCAACATTCATCAGACAGAGACATTGTCATTTGCAACGAATCAACTGCATAGAAGCAACTATTTTGGTCCACAATGAATCTAATAGAGACCACATAACATGTTAAAGATGGTAAACGAGCAATTACAGGCCACAAGAAACTTCAAATGTGAGCAATAGGAGTATTTTCTTTCTGCTAATTTCATTCCAAACAGAGTCCAAATTTTGCATTAAAAAATATGAGAATTTCATTCCAAGATCTAACTGGTAGTGTTTCAATTGAACGGAACAAATTGAAGAATTGTATGACTTAGTACGCACTCAGTCTTCGTTTGCCACACTCTAGTTCAAATAACATTTTATAAATATTCCATTATCTGTAAAATCAAACATTTAAACTGCTATATATTGAAATCTTACGAGAATTATGAATACCTCGCTACCATTTTTATATGGTTTTCCATACTTCACTGCATAAACGAATTAATACTCTGTAATGTTTATTTGTGGATTTCACTTGCAAATCAAGAAGTTTCAGCATGCAAGTTGGCGTTACTTCGTATGACAAATTGAGAAGAAAATTTGAACTTGAATGTGGATAAAAATCCGAAGTTCAATCTGTGGTTTGAAGGTGCGCTTTAAGTGAAATTTCTCAACCTCCGCACTTAAAATCTTTAACTCTTACAATTTTTTTATTTTCAAAATAATACAATTATCAACAGAGACTTTCGTAATTAATTGTTTCAGTGTCTAACTTTATGGGATCTTTACACAAATATCAAGCTGGATTTACTTTTTACTTTTTATAGCTAGTATATATAGATTATACAATAATTATATATCTGTTTGCTATTTTTAATTTAAACGGTTGGATGAACGACTATTTGGATCAATTTTTCAACAATTATTTTTCCAACTTTAGCTTCAAATGTTAGTCTAAATGAGCCGCAAGTCCCATTAGCCCAAAAAAGATCATGCTGGGACACTCAACGTTGGGCTTTAGAAGACCTTTATCCACGAAAGAAAGAAACCAAACTCCCGCCAAAACTAGAAACCGGCTATAGCCTGTAACCCCAAGAACAACCGGTCACTCGTATAAAAGCCAAGTCATCAAATAAAACACCAGGCGCATTTCCTCCGTGCACTTCCCACTCCCCCCCCCCCCCCACCATAACTGAGCTGCTTCTTCTCTCTTTTGCCTTTGCCTCTAATTGTTCATTCTCTCGCAATTCTCCGAATAATTTCTTGTATATTTCATGAAACTTCCAGAATCTCTCACTTCCTCTTATCTGAATCTCACGACGAAGAGTCTCTCAAATTAGAACTCTAATCAGTTTGAATGCAATGAGTGCTGTGAACATCACGAATGTCGCCGTGTTAGACAATCCGGCGTCGTTTCTTGCGCCTTTCCAGTTTGAAATCTCTTACGAGTGCGTCGCTCCTCTCAAAGACGGTGATTTCTCTCTTACTTCCTTTTTCTGTTGAATTTTTTCGTAATTCATATGTACAACTATGATTTTCTTGTTTTTTCTTGATTGTATCATCTTAGAGACCTAATTAGGGTTTCCTTTAATCAGAAATTTGACCGAGATTTCGTTTGAAGTGTTTTCAACTCGTTGACAATCGTTCTCAATTGTTTGCAATCTATTGGATTCATTTTCTTTCATATACTAATTTGTGCTATGATTTAATTGTTTTTGCTTTGGTGTATCATCTCGAAGACCTATTTTAAGTCAGAAAGTTGATGTTCAAGTTGTTCAATGTTTTCAATTCGTTGATATTTGATGAAACAATCAATTGTTCATAACCTATTTCATGTTTTCATATATTCGTTTGTACTTTGATACTTTGCTTTCGCTTCATTTTATAGTCTTCCTGACCTAGTTAGGATTTTTGTACTCAAAAGAAACTGTTAAGTTTTGTACAATTTATTGAATTTTATTCATATATTTGTTTATTGCTGTGATTTTATTGCTTTTGCTTCATTGTACCGTCTCCTATACCCAGTTAATATTTTTATTTATTAAGAAATTTGACTTTTACAATGTTGTTGATTTGTTGATAATTGTTGCAAAATTAATTGGTTTGTAGTAAGCTAACCGATTCTTTGATTAATTAATAAATCGGAGACTTTACATTAATACGTATTCTATTATGTCAAAGCTCGATATTGAATAGTTATCGTGCTTAATCTTTCCCTAGGTTTCTTAAGTTAATGGAAAACATGTAAGAATTCCTTATATATATCACTGAGATAATGTTTATTTAAGATAGTGGTCTTCATCTAGCAAAGCTATATGTCAAATTGCGGGATCGAGGTCAACTTTTGTCTCCTGAAGAGTAAACATCTTCAAGTGTATTTTTATTCTGCTAAAGTGTGTTGTGTTTGAGCGGAAACATCCAAGGCCAAATCTTTTAGTGCTGAATGGCATTTTGGTTTAACAGTCCTCCCGTAATAGGATACATAATGGTTGTGTTAATTTGGTTGGTTCGCTTGACATAGGGTTCTTAATAGTGATTTTTGTGGTTCCTCTCATTGTTGGTTATCGATTGGTTAGTCATGTATTATGCTGGAATTTATAGTATGTGAATATTTGGTTGGTTGTTAATGTCCCAAATAAATTTGGATGGAAACTATCTGAATATTCGGCTCATAAAATGCGTGGGATACTTTGTGTGGAATCCATGACACAGGTCATGCCAGGATCATTAGTAAATTAAGAGTCTCCCAGGAAACATAATTTATTCTCCCATCTATACTTATTTGTATCTATTTTATTTGGATTAGATTTGTAGTGCCAATCCAACACAAGTGCATAACTTTTGTGAAAGAAATTTGGAATGAATGTAATATTTTTCAGGCTGTTAACTAGTTGTGATCCTTTTGCTACCAATTGTCTCCACCAATAATGTATATTTAGGCTGTGCTTGTCGGCTTGCTCGCTACATCAAAGTAGCCAGTTGGGTGAGGAAACATGATTTCACAGATCATACTAGGCTTAGGTATTAAATTATTTCCAGAACAGAAATGAAGGATCTGATAGTATTTCAGCAGTATGTTCACTCTTCCATCTCTCTTAGGAGTGGACCATAATCATAACTCCTCACTTTCCCTTGAACCTTATAGTGGCTGTATAAAGCAGATAAGTAAGCCAATTAATTGCTAGGTTTTTGGTACAATTCAACTAGCAAAGTAATATAATGTATCATATCGTCTTTATTGGGATTTCTGAAGAATATACTTCTGGCTATGTGCTCTCTGCATTGTATTTCCTTTTCAGTTGCTCCCTGTTGCTAATTTGATGATCCAATTTAGACCATTTGCTTGTAATACCAAAAGCATCGAAGCATTTAGGTATGTCCTTGTCGATTTTATTGTAATTGGTTTAAGGTGAGAGGGAAGTGGTGTCAGCATTGTTTGTTACAGCAGTAGTCTGAATAAAGTCCAACTCTGTTGTTCAAATTTGCACGTTATGAATGCATTCATATATATATATATATGCACAAACACCTGCACCCACACACACACACTGCTAATATCACAATATTTTTCATGATTAGCAAAGAGATGTTACAATTCTAATATATCTGCAGAAATTCCATGCGATCATATTTATTATTTAGTACTCTGCTACTTCTGTATTATAATAACTTCCAGTATCCTCTTCATTTATGTAGGGTAACGGATAGGATTAATGGACTTGTCTCCGTATTATCTCCTTAGTTATCTGTCTTAACTTTTAAGGACCCTTTAGGTAGTTGACTTTGGAAGGCGACTTAATAGTTTAGCAATTTCTAGGGAACCTTCTACTCTTCTGAATTGCTTCCTTATTTTAAGTTTTCTGGGGGCTTGAGGCATTGTCAATCTGTAGTTATATTATTTGGCAATATAAATCTGTAGTTATTTCTGCACCCTTTAGGAGGTTGACTTTGGGGGGAACCTTCTATTCTACTCTAAGTTGCTCCGACAGCGGTTTAGATGCTGCACCCGTGTCGACACGACACTAGTATGAGAGTGGGTATGGGATCCGTACCGCATCTGGTCAAACAATTTTGGGCACTTTGACCACAACGGACGAAAAAATTCCAGACGAGATACAAATTGATTCCCCGAAATCAGAACCAAAACTAGGATAAATTTGAAGAAAATAGCATACCTTATCTAGGAAATCAATCATTTACTTATCTATAGCTTGAGAATAAAAAAGAAATCCATACTTTACAAGCTATACGTAAGTATTCCACAAAATTTCTCATAATTTAGAGATATTTTTATATTTTTTTTATTTTTGAATTATTTTTAACCAGATCTCTGCACCCGTACTCGTACTAGGATCCATATCCTCAAATCTTAGAATTTACATCTCGAATGATCCGACTTCTAGATCCGCACCCAGAGGCGGAGCCAGAATTTGAAACTTATGGGTTCAGGATTTTAGCACTTTTAAGTTATTGGGTTCTAAATTAATGTTTTGTACATATTAAATGAATTTTCTAAGACAAATACAGAGGTTGGACCAAAGTTACTTGATTCAGCCGAACCCGCACCTTGGTCTCTAGCTCCACCCCGGCCCGGGCAACTTAGATTCTACTTGCCTGATTGTAAGTTCTCTGGGGGCTTGAGATTTTGCCAATCAATCGTCATATTATTTGACAATGTAAATACCTCCTTGAGTTTTGAGAAGTAACAGGGAATAGATCATAATTCATTTTTTCTTTTTCTTTGATGACTCTTTTATTTATGACATACTAAAGATTGGTTTGGAGGAGGGAAGAGAGGCTACTGCTGTTATGGAGCTTTTATTTTAGATACATATAAATTTGCATTTCAGATTGCTTATATCATGCGGTATGGCACAAAATGGCTTCTGCTTCGTACAATAACCAACCAATGAATTTTGAGCCCTTGATGGGAGTTCGTGTAATAATGACCAGCTGCTAATTGTCTCTTTTAACTTGTAATAGTAGTGTTTTTTTTCTTCATTTTCTTTTTAGGAATTGAAATACTAGAGAATCATCTCTGGACTGCCTATCCATTCTCATTAAATATATCTATGTTCGTCCTTTGACAAGCACATAGAACTGCTCCCACCAAATTGATCTTTTTCTTGTTTATGATCTCGTAGGCATAGACTGTTCTACAAATTAAAGCAACTAAAGATGTTGCTCTCTATTAATATAGTCTTACTTGGTTATATTAACAGCTTTATTTTGGTTTCTATTTTACTTATTTTGCATGCAGACTTGGAATGGAAACTCATTTATGTTGGGTCTGCCGAGGATGAGACGTATGACCAACAACTAGAAAGTGTGCTTGTTGGCCCCGTCAATGTTGGAAATTACCGCTTTGTATTGCAGGTATTACCTCCTGCTTTGACAAGCAACTTGTTTTTAGCTGGGTTTAAGCCTTTCTGTTGATCGGATTTGTGTAATGTTTTCCACTGCTAATACTAGGCGGACCCTCCAGATCCTTCCAGAATTCGTGAAGAGGATATAATTGGTGTCACTGTGCTCCTGTTGACCTGTTCCTATTTGGGTCAAGAATTTGTACGAATTGGCTACTATGTGAACAATGATTATGATGATGAGAAGCTAAGAGAAGAACCTCCACAAAAGGTTTTAATTGACAAGATTCAAAGAAACATACTATCAGACAAACCTAGAGTAACAAAGTTCCCCATCAATTTTCACCCTGAAAATAGTGAAAGCGGGGAGCAAGCCCCTTCATCAGATCACGTGGCTGAAGCAGCTGGGAATGAAGAGCAACAACTACCTTCACCTAAGAATGATTCAGATGAGGCTGGAGCTTAACTGGAAGGATGATACAACTTTTAGCCTAACTCCTAACGTTTTGGTTTGACGTCATCTCGTCCTAGTTCCTTATGGATGATGTCTGATCTGAGCATTGAACTCTTTGTTGGTATCTTCGTCTATCGCAATAGAGTTCTGGTTAAAGTGCGTATGAACTCGAATTGCATTTTGTGGCTGGTAACCTAGGTTGTTTGTCTTTCTGTATGCATTCAGGAATGGGGTTGAAAATTCTGCTTATATTAGATGCCACTTGTAGCTTTACGGTCTACTCCAAAAAATGTGAGTTCGGAAGACACTGTTGTGAGCATATAGTTCTGATAACCTTGATATAGTTTTGTATCTACGTAAGCCAATGTCAAGATTACAATCAGTGAGTTCATAAATGCAAGAAATTATGCATAATCACATTTTTGGCTGGCAACCAGTGAATCACAGTACTTAGATTGGGCAATTTCATTATGACGAAGAACTACACCATTTATGGTGCCGTTACATTATTTTTTAGCTGTATGCTAGTCATTTTGCATAATGATGCAAATCGGAAACAAGATAATGCAGTACCTGACTTAAGCCACCACTTTGCAAATATTCTGGCCTTTACAAGGCTTTAAAAGCAATGAAAGAGGTAGTCTAGTAAAACTCACATTCGACAAGGAAATCTCATGCGATACCTCCAACCGGAATTGAAAAACACACACACACAGCAAGCATGCCTTCAAGGGTAAACAGTTGAAAGATTTGTGTTTTATCTTTGAAGAAATAACTAGGGGTGCAGTCGCATCCATAAAAGGTGAAGGGGGTATCCGTCAATGTAGCCATAACATCATAAAAATATAAATTTGAAAACAATTTCATTTTATGAAACAGATTTGCCAAAACGGTCTGAAATGTAAGGCATTTCTGTCATGCATTTACTAGAATGAAGCTTCAGATCCAACATCCCAGTACAAAATTGCTCTCTGCTCAAAAGTTGAAAAGAAATGTAATATTTTGGGTGACACCAGTGAGCAGTGAGCAATCACAACTAATTCGTCCCATCAAACATGGATTGATTCTTCATGCTCATGTGCTCGTTTCCATTGCTCCTTAACTTCTTGTCTCATGGATTCTAGCTCAATGAATAAACAGCAAGATGCCAAGACTCACTACGTTCTTCACTTGTTTTTCTGCCTCTTCTTGGACTGGTTCTTTCTTGAATCTGTAGCACCATCCACGGGCAAAAAGTTTTCCTCATTCTGCAGTTGAATTTGAAAATTCATCTTTAGACTAACAATATATTTTCAAACGAGTAACAAGGGCTATCATGACACAGATCTTAGCATGTACCTTATTGAACTTCTTCCCCTTGTGCTGCCTCTTCAATCCTTTGCTTTTCTTCTTTGATGCTGAAGGGTTCTGTTATGATTCATATGATAATGACGGTAAGCAATTTATGAAAACATGAGGCTTCACTTGGTCAAAACATTCAACGTGCAGTAAAATGCAAATGAACAAACCTGGCCACCGATTGGGCTATCCTCTTCAGGATGAATTTCTCCATCGATTCTTCCATCCTCGGTAAGCATAAGTTTAAGCCTCCCTTCTTTCAACAGCTTTTCAGAGCGGGCATGCCTCTGTAAGAATCATGAATACTTTATGTTAGATCAGTCACTGCAGGTCTCAATTGTGTACGTAAGTTAACGTGTAGCTTAAGATTCTTTAACATGGAAAGAGTAAAATTGCAGGTAGTAGTAGTCCCTGCACTGGTCAGTGGTGACTGGGAGATGTTAGCACCGCAAGCTTTACATGGAATACGATCTAAAGAAGTGACTTAGTTACAGTTGGAAAATGAAAAGATAATGAAGGCTTGAATTACAGTTGGAAAATGAAAGGACTGATAATGAAGGCTTACTTTCGATTTAAGATGAGCATTTAGAGTCTGCACTGTCAAGCAGACGATTCTAGGACATATCCTGCACTTAAAAACTGATTTACATTTCAAGACATAGTCTAAAGCATCACGTGGAATATCATCCTCTTCAGGCATAAAATTATTCCGCGCATTATCTAGATCTGCAATGCCCTTCTCAAGCAAATGAGTTTCACCAGAAATCTTGGTGTCCTTCAGAGTTGTAACATCTTCATCACTCGATGGAAGACCTACTACTAGTACATTTTAGAAATCAATTAGAATTGAACACTAAAAACGAACCCTAAGCATTTAAATTATTTTTCTGAAATAGAAAAAGGAAGATATAACATTATAGCTCACGTGCAACATATAAAATCAAGAAGTAGCTATTTTGAAGTTGATGAAAGCAGCATGGAAAAGAGCAACCAGTACTGGCTTTACCCGAGTATTTCGTCCTGTATAAATCCTTCCATACTGCACTTTATGATATTCAAGTAATGTTTCTCATAATCTTTTATTTTAGAAGATACTTTTATGAACACAAACTCTTAGCAAACAACACGATGTTTCCTTTTTGGGCTGACGCCAATTCAGAACAGCAGCATGACGCAATTACAACTGCATAATTTACAAGACAATCGCCATCTAGAGGTAGCAGCAAAATCAGTTCTCATTCAGCACTAAATATAATCTTAAGAGGTATATTGGTTTCAAATTAAATATTAAGAAAATTTAAAATCATGCTTCCATAATTTTATTCATCGACTTGATAGGTTAAATTATCACCAAATGTTAGTAAAGAATTACCAATCAAAAGAAAGTAACTGATATCCCTGATTCAATAGAATTTCCAATTCATAGATTCTGCAGAAACTTCATGTTCCACATCACAGCTCAAAAATTGTAGCTTTCACACTAGCAATAATTTCATAGGGCAGCATCTCCCCAAAATTAAGGAAAATAGCATCAGACTTCTCTTTTATCTTTTTTTCTCGAAGAGGGAGGTGATTTCAGAATTTCACCTTGCTCCTTGGCTATAATCCACGTTCACAGTGTAATGATTATTCGAGCAAGAGTTTGGAAATAGTAGATAACATGTTAATCCTACAAATAAGGAATGGGGAAATATAGTAACTTTCATCATTATAATTCATAGATATACCTTCCTCATAGGTGGAGTAGTACCAACATATTGTGAACACAAGTACGAAAAATTGCAGAACATGTTTCAAGCAAAACGCAGTCAGACTCATAACCAACAAAACTATGGGATAGTAGACTAAAACCAACCAGATGAGTCGGGATTAACTTCATGGGCAGAGCTATCTTCACTCTCATATCCTGCAGCAAAGAAAAACAAACAGGGCGAGGAGAAGAAAGATCTGTTATCACTGATACCGCGAGAAGATTGTATAAGTATTCGAGCATCCAACCCAAGAGCTTAAGGGAATAGATGGAGTCCCCGAAACCATTATAAACCCCCTCGAAAATCAATTCACAATACATATGGTACAATTAGAAATCAACACTCTCTCAAACATGTCCTATTTTGGTGGTCACATGCAAACTTAATATGGACTTACTATTGTGAGAATGGGCTTACCAAAGGGAGCTGCTGATGACACTTGAAAGTATCTGAACATACAACCCAAAGCAATGAGTGGAGCGGCCCAAGATCTTTTAAGCTAGAGGGGTCTATGTGGGATTTATAACTTAATAGAGACCATAACTTATGTGCTTGTGGAGTTTTACAATAAACAATCGTCTAAACATACCAGCCATTAGATTTACTAATCCAGAAACCAGACAAAAAGTTTTAGATAAGTCCCATGTAACGACCCGACCGGTCGTTTTGAGCTCTAGCGCGTCGTTCGATGGTTTGAGACCATGAGTAGCTTCACTTCAGGTATTATGACTTGCACGTATGGCCGGAATCAAATTTCGGAAAGTTTGGAGTTGATTTGGAAAGAAAAATTCTAACTTGCTAAGGTTTGGAATTTTTATAAATGACCTCGGAATAAGGATTTGAAGGTTCCAATAGGTTCTGTGAGAAAGCACGGGAGAAAATATGTTATTGATATTAGATGTTCAATACAATACAAGAGGTCCTTATTTATAGCTATACTATACAAGGACATACTACTCCTATTCTAATGTGGGACAAGACTACACTATATACATAGCTGTAAACTAACACTCCCCCTCAAACCGGTGCATACAAATCATATGTACCGAGCTTGTTACATATATAACCAATACTGGGGCCAGTGAGAGAGACTTGGTGAAAATATCTGCAAGTTGATCATTCGACCTCACAAACTTTGTAGCAATCTCTCCTGAAAGTATCTTTTCTCTGACGAAGTGACAATCAATCTCAGTGTGTTTAGTTCTCTCATGGAACACCGGAATTGATGCAATATGAAGGGCAGCTTGATTATCGCACACAAGTTCCATCCGACTGATTTCACCAAATTTCAACTCCTTGAGCAATTGTTTGATCCAAACTAGCTCACATGTTGCCATAGCCATTGCTCGATATTCTGCTTCTGCACTAGATCGAGCAACTACATTCTGTTTCTTGCTCTTCCAGGACACCAAATTGCTTCCTACTAAAACATAATATCCAGACGTAGAACGTCTATCAGAAGGTGATCCTGCCCAATCAGCATCTGAGTATCCAACGATCTGCTCATGACCTCGATCCTCAAACAGTAACCCTTTGCCTGGAGCCGATTTTATATACCGAATAATGCGGACAAATGCATCCCAATGAGTATCACATGGAGAATTCATAAACTGACTTACAACACTCACAGGATAAGAAATGTCGGGTCTTCTCCCAAGTACCACTTGTATGTAAAGCAGACATATCGTCACTCATAGCCTGTCGCCATCCTGGATGAGACAACGCTTCACCTGTAGACTTAGGGATGGAAACCGAGGACAAAGAAGATATAAAAGCATAATGGGGAGATGACAGACAATGATAACTCAAACCGACATAATCAGGATTAGGGTTAAGTGTGGTTCGTATACCTTTCCGAAGTGCAATCAGTGTACTAAGAGCAGGGTCCGCAGCAGGAGCAAGGTCAGGACGAGAACCAGTTGGGCCTGATGTAGGGCGTGAACGACGATGATAAGTCAAGAGTGGTGTTCTTGTGGCTGGGGAACTAGGAGGAACAACACTAGACTCCTCAACGGTTGGTATGGATGAAACCTCTGTGGTCGAAGCTGGAGGAAGAGCTATAGTAAACTCCTCAAAGATCGGTATAGGTAAGACCTCAAATATATCATGGTGGTCAGCAGAAGTAAAGAAAGGTTTAGACTCAAAAAATGTGACGTCAGCTGACATAAGGTACTAACGAAGATCCGGAGAATAACAACGATATCCCTTCTGAACACGAGAATAACCAAGGAAGGCACACTTGAGAGCACAAGGAGCTAACTTATCTTTCCTAGGGGCTAAGTTATGAACAAAACACGTGCTCCCAAAAACACGGGGTGAAAGAGAGTATAAGGGTGACTGGGGAAACAATACTGAATGCGGAATCTGATCCTTGATGGGAGATGAAGACATCCGATTAATCAAATAACAAGCTATGAGAACTGCATCGCCCCAAAACGCAACGGAACACGAGATTCAATTAGAAGTGTGCGAGCAGTCTCAATAAGGTGCATATTCTTTCTCTCAGCAACCCCATTTTGTTGAGGGGTATAAGGACAAGATGTCTGATGAATAATTCCTTGAGAAATCATAAACTGCTGAAATTGAGAAGATAAATATTCTAAGGCATTATCACTGCGAAAAATGTGAATAGAAACACCAAATTGGTTTTTGATTTCAGCACAGAAACTCTGGAATATAGAAAATAACTCAGAACGATCTTTCATTAAGAAAAGCCAAGTACATCTTGAATAATCATCAATGAAACTAACAAAATAACGAAATCCCAAGGTTGAACTGACTCTACTAGGACCCCATATATCATAATGAACTAAGGAGAAGGTAGACTCTGCATGACTCTCAACACTACGCGAAAAGGAGGCTCGGGTATGTTTCCCAAGCTGACACGACTCACAATCTAATGTAGACAAACTAGATAAACTAGGCACCATCTTCTGAAGTT
The DNA here is from genome assembly GCF_000390325.3 of Nicotiana tomentosiformis. NCBI lineage: Eukaryota > Viridiplantae > Streptophyta > Magnoliopsida > Solanales > Solanaceae > Nicotiana > Nicotiana tomentosiformis. Next base: position 135,789,961 of record NC_090813.1, read on the forward strand.
TGGATAAATTCGGATGTCCTAAACGTCTGTGGATTAGATCTGGAGGATCTGTAACTAGACATGTTGTGGAAGGACTGAGTGAGTTAAGGTAGTAAAGGCCTTCTGATTCACGTCATGTACCAATTGTCTGTCCCGTACTGCGGTCCTGCATAATAAAAGAATCGTTAATAAAATATATATCACAATAGAGGGCACGAGTCAAACGACTAACGGATACAAGACTAAAAGGACAGCCAGGGACATAAAGAACGGAATCTAGGGTGATAGAAGACAAGAGATTAGCTTGTCCAACTCCTTTTGCCTTAGTTTGACATCCATTGGCTAAAGTAACAGTGGGAAGAGACTGTGAATATACAATATTTGACAAAAGTGATATATTACCAGAGATGTGATCAAAAGCGCCTGAGTCCATAACCCATGGACCAAGAGTACTAGACTGGGAAACACAAACAAAAGAATTACCAGTAACAGAAGTATCAGTCTGAGCAACTGAGGCTACTTGTGGAGATGTCTGCTTACTTGCTCGATACTGAAGGAGCTCATTATATTCTTCTTTAGATAAAGAAAATCCCTGGGTACCCGGAGTCTCAGTCTGAGCAATGTAAGCATTTTTGAGTGGACGACCATGTAAGGAATAACACATTTCACGAGTGTGTCCAAGTTTGTGACAATAAGAACACTTGGGTCTAGATCTTCCAAAACGACCTCATCCTCGTCTATGCTCCATAGTTTGAGATGCCCGAACATCCACTGTCTGGGATGCAAGAACAAAGGAATCAAGTATCTGTGATGAGATCACTGGGTGACTTGGTGCTGCAGCAAGGCGGAGTAATCGAGAGAATAATTCATCAACTATCGGGACAGTCGGACTAGCCAAAATCTGGTCGCGTACTGAATCAAGATCATTAGGAAGTCCACCAAGGGTAAGAACGAGAAACATCGTTTATCGCTGCTCTTGTTGTTTTTCAACACTAGCAGAAACTTGGATCAATTTCTCAAATTCCTCCATGACTGCCTGTACTTGACCCAAGTAAGTAGACATATCTAATTTCCTGCTTCTTTAAGTTTGTCATTCGTGATATCACATCATGGAAGCGAGATATGTCATTAGTGTATAAGGTGCGTGCCTTTGCCCAAACCAAATAACATGTCTGGAATGGACGAAACAAGGGCATCAACTTGGAATCAATAGATCGCCACAAGATGCTACATAACTGAGCATCGATTTTTGTCCAAAGTGCTATTGCCTTTTCATCTCCTTCGCTAGACTGTTTGATTAGATGATCTTGAACACCTTGGCCTCTACACCACAACTCGACAGATGAAGCCCAAGCTAAGTAGTTTGAATCTCCCATTAAAGGTTCTGAGGTAATAATAACACTAGAGCTTCCAGAACTCATGTTTCTAGACCCAAAAGCATCAAATCCCAAAAACATTATTGCAAATTATTACCAAACAAGAGAAAGAATCAACTGTAATCTACTGAAACAGAGTAAGGAAATACAGAAACATAATAAAGAAATATTGTAGCTGTCAGAATAGTACTGTAGCAGCCGGAAAAAACTCAAAGTGGTCGGAATGAAATAAAAATAGTAGGGGTAAGATCGGAATTACCAGGCGACCCAACTGTTCTGAAGGAAGTTTTTCAAAAATGGCCGGAAGTGGTCGTACGCGCCGGAGCGTGAGCTTCTGGTGGCGCGTGAGGAGGAGGCTGCCGGAGATTTTCACTGGGGTTTGGTCGCCAGACAGTGACTACTCTTGTGGTAGTATTGGATTTTGCACAAAACTGACGGAGATAAAGCAGACGCAAACAACCTTGAAAAAGTCGCCGGAAAAAGACTTTCGGTGACTGATTTCTCTTCCCGGAGTCACTGGAATTTATGCGCAGCGATAAATCTCTCACAATTGCTCTAATACCATGTGAGAAAGCACGGAAGAAAATATGTTATTGATATTAGATGTTCAATACAATACAAGAGGTCCTTATTTATAGCTATACTATACAAGGACATACTACTCCTATTCCAATGTGGGACAAGACTACACTATATACATAGTTGTAAACTAACAGGTTCGTATGACGATTTCAGACTTGGGCGTATGTTCGGGTCGAGTGTCGGGTAGCCCGGGAGTATTTCGGCGCTTATTACGGAAAATTGGCATTTTGAAGGCTTAAGAATTTCCTAAGTTTGAGTTGGAATGGATTTTGATGTTATCAATGTCCGTTTGGGATTCCGAGCCTGGGAATAGTTCCTTATGGTGATTTTGGTCTTAGGTGCGTGTTCGGAGGTTGATTTGGAGGTCCGTAGGTCATTTCAGCGTCAATTGGCGAAAGTTGGAAAGTTTGGATGATTTTGAGAAGTTTGACCGGGAGTGGACTTTTTGATATCGAGGTTGGATTCCGATTACAGAAGCTGGAGTTTGGATGATTATGACTTGTGTGCAAAATTTGAGGTCAATCGGACGTGATTTGATAGGTTTCGACATCGATTGTAGAAGTTTGAAGTTTCAAAGTTCATTAGTTCGAACTGGAGGGTGATTCGTGTTTTTAGCGTTGTTCGATGTGATTTAAAGGCTCGATTAAGTTCGTATGACGTTTTAGGACTTGCTGGTATGTTTGATTGGGGTCCCGGGGGTCTCGGGTGAGTTTTGGATGATTAACGAATCAATTTTTGAACTAAGGGAATGCTGGGATTTTTCTGGTTGCTGGTGCAATCGCACCCGTGGAAAAAGGGCCGCAGGTGCGACGCCGCAAAAGCGGCCAGGCAAGTCGCAGAAGCGGAAGGGAGTGAGGGACTGGAATCCGCAGGTGCGGAAGATTTTCCGCAGAAGCGGATGCGCACCTGCGGTGAAGGAGCGCAGAAGCGAAGGAGTCGGCCTTGGGGGAGAGCCGCACCTGCGAGTAATCCTCCGCAGAAGCGGAGTCACAGAAGCGGCAAAAGGACCGCAGGTGCGAAGGTCGGGGTTGGGCAGTGAGTTGTTTTAAGACGGGATTTGGCCCATTTCTTTCATTCTCTCTTGGTTTGGGGCGATTCTTGGAGAGCTTCAAGTGGAGGTTTTCATCATCAATGGCAAGGTAAGTTATCCCCACCTATTGTGAGTTAAATACAAGGATTTTTTTATGGATTCAAGCATGAAAATTTGTAGAAATTTGGGATTTTGAAGAAAAACCTAGAAATTGGTATTTTTGGAATTTGATCCCGAAAGTTAGACATGGAATTGGGAATAGATCATATAATTGAGTTCGTAGTGTTATGGGTAATGATTATCTTCAGAAATTTTCAGAACCCGGGCACGTGGGTGATTTTATCGACTTTTCGAGCGGAGTTGGAAATTGAATTATAATGAGTACTAGAGTGTATATTTATGGATTTGCACATTTATTGACTAGTTTGAAGCGATGGGAGCTGTTGGAAAGGCTTTGGAGCCGGTTATGAAATTTCGGAGCGAGGTAAGTTTCTTTTCTAACCTTGTAAGAGGGAATTAACCCCATAGGCAAATTGATTTAATAGGTGCTTCTATTTGAGGGGGCTACGTACGTACGAGGTGACGAGAGTCCGTGCGTAGCTACTATTATGCTTATGTTCGGGGAGTCTAGGACCCAAATCATGTTATACTTGCGATGTTTGCGCCCTAATTGTTAATTTAATTGCTTAAATCATACTCCCTCCATTTCAATTTAGATGAGGTAGTTTGACTCGGCACGAAGTTTAAGAAAAAAGAAGAAGACTTTTGAAACTTGTGGTTTTAAAAGCTTAAGGGGTAAAAGTTTTGTGAGGTCATGATATTTGTGTGGTTATAAAAGCTTCTCATTAAGGGTAAAATAGGTAAAATGAAGAGTTTAAAGTTAAATTATTTCCAAATTTAGAAATGTGTCATTTATTTTGGAACAGACTAAAAAGGAAAGTACCTCGTTTAATTTGAAACGGAGGGAGTATTGAAACTTGATAAAGGAATTGTAAAAGGTTAAACTTCATTTTCTTGACCGTTAATGAGAACTTGGTATTCCCTTGAATAATTGCCCCTTAATAAATCTTGAATTGGTTGTTGTAAATGTATTTTCTCTTTTCATGGAGCGGGCCGAACGCCTCGGTAGCAGATAGATGCATCTATGGTTCGCGCCGTTCGACCCTCGGCAGTGCACAATTTAAATATTTATGTTGGATCGGGCCGTACGACCTCAGCATGATTTGCGCATGATAAATCTTTGGAATTAATAATAATTGATATTGTATCATTGGCCTGAGATACAAATGTTAAATGACGAGAATAAATTTGGAAAATTTCCTATTAATAAAAGAATTGTCCACTCACTTCTTGTTATTGAGTTTATAGATGTTTCATACAATCCATGCTTAAGTATAATATCGTTATTTTATTGTTAGCCCATAGTAAGTGTCGGAGTCGACCCCTCGTCACTACTTTTTCGAGGTTAGACTAGATGCTTACTGGGTACGCGTTGATTTACGTACTCATACTACACTATACATTTTTGTGCAGGTGCATATATGTCTAGTAGACTTGTGGGCGCAGAGGCGCGGCTATTGCGGGGACTTAGGTGAGCTGCGTCCCATGTTACGAATTCGCAGCACACAGAGTCTCCTTCAGAGTTATCTACCCTCTCCTGTCTAATTGTATTTCCAAACAGATGTTGTATTTTAATATATTTCCAGTTGATGCTCATGTACTTGTGACACCGGTTTTTTGGGGTGATTATGGCTATTCAGTATTGTAGTTATGAAAATACTATCATTTACTTTGTAAATTCTATCTCTTACTATTTAATTGAAGGAAATTATGATTTCAAAAATACTGTGAAATGGATAATTAAGTTAATCAATTATTGGTGGCTTGCCTGACAGCGGTGTTAGGCATCATCACGGCCTCTAATGGGATTTGGGTCGTGACATTCCACTTCTTGAAATACCTCGAAGCATTATAATGTCAGCAAATAATAGGGACAAAAAGCAACTGCAAATCATCAGGATAAACATACCAGAAGAAGATTCATTTCCCCCTGTCAGTCGAGCAACATCATCCTCTTCCTTTGTGTCATTATCATCCTCCTCCTCATACTCATACTCTTCTTCGTCTTCTGTTGCCGCTGCCTCCAATTCAGAGTCGTCGGAAGATGAAGACGATTCCGAAGGAGCATCCCGATCACCGTGTTCAAGCTTGTAAAATCGCCTCTTTATCATTGTCTTGCCAACTTTTATAACTCAACTGCAAGTAATAAAGACAAATCCATGAATCCAGCATATATAATCAATTACTTTGCTACCAAAAAACCTTCTTTTTTTCTAGAACGCCCTTTTCTTTTGAGCCACCTACAATGAAGTTGACACGTAAACCAATAGCTAAATCCCATCTTTCATTTACTCCAAATTGGAAATATAAAGTAGCATCTCTCTATCAACCAATTAAGCCTTAATCTCAAACTAGTTGAGGTTCACTATATCAATTATTTGCTGGAGAAATCCATGAATCCAGCATATAACATCGATTACTTTGCTACAAAAAAAAAAACTTTCTTTTTCAAGAACACCCTTTTATTTTGACCAATAGAAAGAACACCCACAATACATTTGATATGTAAACCAAGCAAATAAGCTAAAACCCATAATTCATTTACGCCACTGGAAAATAAAGTAGCATCCCTAGTTCCCTCCCATTAATAAATTAGGCCTTAATCTCAAACTAGTAGGGTTGGACTATATCAATTCTTTGTATTTCTTTATAGCTATTACAGCACACTCTTCTTCTATCTGAGCTTACCAGCTATAATAGTCGGAGTAAAATAGATTCTCTGTTAGCAAGAACATATGATTCCACGAATTTGCGACAAATAAAAAAATCATGAAACTGGTGAGTGAAATTCTATGATAGACATACTCAATCGACTGTATAGACAAAGGATTTCATGCTTTGGACATTATGGGGAAAGAGCAATTAAACATATAAAGAACACAAAAGAAACGAAACGAAACGAACCTGAGAAATAGATAGAGGTGATTTTGATACGAGGAAGATTGTACAAGGAGGCAGGGTTTTAGACTCAAATTAGGAGGGTTTAGGTCGGGGAGAGGTAAAAATCAGCTGTGGCCAAGTTTAAATTTCAACTGCTACCTGTCAACTTTCTATTGGTTATTATTAAATTTTTTTTTTTTTGAATCTCTTGGGTCTATTTGGAAAGTCACCAATTGAAATTGGTATAATTATTAGGGTACTAATTATATAGTAATTACATTGTATTGTAATTATGATGATTTGTTTATTTGTGGAAAACTATTGGGTTTATTATTGTTGTTTTTGTTGTTGTTGTTTATTTGTAATTATATAGCGTAATTACATGTTTGGTCACCCAAGTGTAACTACCCAGTTAGATTAAATTTTAAATATAAAATTAATTATCAAAAATTAAAAGTTAAGATTTAACAAATATATGGATTTATAAATGATAAGTATTAAATTTGACATTTAAGATACATATTATTTTCTGAAAATATATTAATTACTAATCATATAGTATTCGTAACTAATATAAAGAATAATAATTTACATATATTTTCAAATTAATAAGATTTTACTTTAATTAACTACAAAAACTAAAAGTACATATTTTGTAAGAACATCATGGATTACATGCTTGATAAAAATATTAATATTTATAAATATAATACCATAACATTACTCAAATGTTTTACGAAAAATAATCTATCAATTCTAACTGAAAAATGAACGGCAAGCAATCTAAAGTAATAAGTCAATACTACTAAAGCAAATAAAATGAAATAAAAAATATAACATAAATTCAAAATCCAAAAAATATTTAACATAATACTCTCTTATATAAAATTACAACATAACATAAAATAAGTTTCAGCATAATTATGTAAATATAATTCAAAAGAAAAGGAAAACATTAGTTTATAACCTCATTCAATAATAGATTTTACTTTAATGACATTACTCATTATATGCCAAGTTTATTAATGACTTGTTGTTTCTAATAGCATGAGGTGTAGTTTGAAAATAGAATAATAGCACAATTATGCTAAATGAGGAAAATAAAATATATGAGCAAGTACATGAAATCACAAAAAATAAAATATTGGAAAATGAGAATATTATTTAAATATTAAAAGAATAATAGCACAATTATGCTAGAAGAAGAAAATAAAGAAAATAAAAAATATGAGCAAGTACATGGAATCACAAAAAATAAAATGTTGAAAAATGAGAATATTATTTAAATATTAAAAAATAATCTTAAGTTTGCATATAACCTCATCCAATAACAAAATTTGTATATAAAATTTGAAGTCATTTAATGGAGATTTGGATTGGTTTTGAACAAGAATTACAACTAAAGATCGTTGAAGAAGTTCGTTTATAGACGCTTGTATAAAGGTGTATAAGATGTATTTATACACTCATATACGCTATTATACAAGATTATACATATTTATACAAAAAATTGACTTCGTCTTCTTCCTTGCATCTTTCTGAAATTTAACTCAAATCTTGCTCAAATCTACTCCAAATCACTTCAAATTTAAATTTTGAACTCATTTTGATATTTTCAACCAATTGGAACAACACTCAATCCAAACAACTAATAAACTCAAAACATCCTATTTTCGAAAGCAAAGCTTTGAATGGCCTTCAATGGTGGACTTCTACTCTTCAATTTTCTTACATTGCAACCAGGTGACATAGGGGGAGAAGCAAAAAATACAGTGCCTCTTGAAGTATATGTAGAAGATGTGAGAAGAAGAGAGAGTGAAAGCAATGGTTGTGAGAACACAGATTTAACTCCATAGCTTTTAGAAATAATGGTTGTAAGAACACAAATTTTGAATTTTCTAGTGCTTTCAAAATATGTACAATATGGGCTAGGTCGGGTAAAACTTAAAAATATGGGCCATTTTTTGTTATGGTGTGATGTCACGTGTATTTTCTTGTAATTCTTTCTATTTTTTATTCCAGCAATAGAAGCGCTATGTCTCTCTCTTCCATAACTGAAAAGCTAAAACTTGTAATTCAGATTTTTTTGTTCTTCTTCGTTTATAAGGTAGTCTTAAAAAGTTGGTTCAATATCTAGTTCAAGTGTTACATCGAGAAGGGGGTACTATTGTGGGGAGATTGCGAACAACTTCACTTCGACGACTCCAAACAACCCCGTAAAGAGATTCTACAAGTGTGCTAAACCTGAAGTAAGTTTGAATTTTGCTTGTGATTCATTACTTGAATTTTTTTGAAGTTCTATTTTTCTGCTCTTTAACATAGTTATTGATTATGGTTGTGGATATTGGGAATAGCAAGATAAGGTCATTCCGGATAAAGTATTGATGGTAATCAACAATTTTAAGTTTAAATTAGATGCTTCCATTGACAAAATCACAACGTTGAATATGTTGTCGGATGCGTGCAAGCTTGAAAGGGATAAATTGATGGAAAAGGTTGATATTTTGGAGGCTATAAATGATGTTGAAGTGAATAAAGCAAAGGAGATGGAAGTGAGAGTGATGTAAATGAAGATGTTCGTTATGGTTTCATTTGCACTTTTTGTCGGATTTGTTGTGGCATTGTTGATGAAATAAATTTTGCATTTTGTCTAGTGCCGTAGGTTTTTGATGAAGTGAATTGTTGTAAAATTCAGATTGTCATGAATGTTTTGTGTTGGTCACCTGGATTGTAATGTTTTGTGATGAATATTTTGGCGTGGTTTTTAACCTATTGTAATGCCTCAATACTTGTAGTTCCTTATATGACATGTTAATGTGGATTTTAAATTGGACAAAAAATTAAGCACTTAAACTAGGCAGTAAGGCACACTTAAAATCCAACACATTTCAATTTCAACTTACCCATAAATTTGCAGTAAAAAATTAGGCAATTAGGGCACACTCTGATTTTTCAATGATCAGGGCATGTATGACTAAACTGAACGAGTTCAACTATAAATGGTCAGGTCTTCCAAGGCATACACATCAATACACACAAGTCCAAAAATCATAATAATAATTGACCCGGCTGTAAATAACATTGGTCAAGTCTCAAAAATAATCCATTCACTTCTTGGACATTTGAAAGAATATGACAACAATTACACGCATTGAACCATCATCACTTTAAAACTTCAATAACTTCACTAACATTAAATATTGGTCATCACGAAGTATTGTCAATGCAATAATTATATATCACCAAAAATAGTAAAGATGGTAGGTCAAACTGATGATTGGATGTCATACTATAACCCCAAAAACTTACAAAACCTAAGTCATACTATGATATCCAATTCAGTTATCAGTATCAATATTAACAGAACATTAAACAGGAGACTATCATTAAGTTTGCAGTATACATCCCAACATATCACAAAACTAAATAGAACAGCTTGATCATTTTCCTTTTCCTATCTTCAACTTCCTAATTTTCTGTTGCCTTTGTTTTTCTAACTGATTTGAAGATGTAGTTGCTTTCCCCTTCTAGATTAGGCCTACTGGTGAATATGGAAAATATGCGGGCTCACTAATACCAGTGTGATTATCAGTAAAGTTGATTGACCTTGTCTTAGATGGTATGTTTACATGTTGCCTCATGTGAAGTCTTGTCTTTACTTCTAATATCACTATTGGCCTAACCACATCACCTTCATCATGTTCCATCTCTAGGAACTTAAAATTTGGAACCATACTTGGGTGGCCGACTCTAGGTGTAGGCATGAAGCTAAATCCACTTTCTTGACTATCATTTGTGGTATGGAACAATGGATTTCATCTTCAGTTTCAAAATCTAACAAAGTGCTCGTCCTCTTCAAAGGTTGTTTTCCCTTACTTAGATGCTTCCCCTTTGGTTGCTGTTAAAAACAAAGTTAGAAAATATAAATTAGTATAAAATTTTCTAATAAATGTGCAAACTGTAGATTACTTGAGCACAAGTTCTTGCATCATAGTTTGGTTGTCCACATTTTCCACAAGTCATGAATCTATCTTTTATAGACTGTGACCATACTCCTTGCCTTTTAATTACCTCACCCTTCTGCCTATCTCTCCTAACCTTAGGCTTGCCATCTAACTTCACCAACTCCGGTGGCTCCATTTCTTGTGATGGGTCAATTTTCCAAAAATATTCTCCTCTAACAGGTTGGAGCTTGTGTCTATAAACAAGTAAAAATACCTCCTTACTGTACCACCAGTGCATCTCTGTTAAAGGGTCACCCCTGTGTAAATTATATCTCTAATAGCATGAGGACATGGGATTTCTGTAAGGTTCCATGCCCTGCAAGTGCACTTTTTCATGCTTAAATTCACACAATGCTCGCCAGATCCTTCTATAACTTCATATCCATTTTCTCCATTGGAATTAACTTGAGCAATCTCCATGAATTCAATATGGAGTTCTCGGCGCTTTGGACTAAACTCATTGCTCCATGTCCTAACTTCTTCTTCATGTTTTTTCATCATGTTCATGACTTTGAGTCTAATTTCCTCCAACATCTTAATGATTGGCTTTTGCCCTGCAATCAAAATCCATGCATTGAATGATTCAGTCGGATTATTATCAACTGACTGATTCTTGTGCACTGTATCCAGATAAGCTATGCACAAAACATGTGGTAGGTACTGCAATAAACTCTCAAGTGTCTATTGTTGCATCTTATTTTGCACGAGTCAAAACAAGATTCAACTTGTGGTTTCCTTGTTGATAATAAAAGAAAGTCGCCACCTAATATTTAAAGGTATACTAGAGTACTTGTTTAATTGTTAAACCATTATTCTATTAGTCTACTAGCTAGTGAGATTTTGGTAAGGTTCTTATTCTTCTAAGAGAAATGTGTTTGGCACCCCTTAAAATCTACCTAAGGTAGCTCTATAGGACTTAGACTAGGTTTAGGAAATTCAATGTTTATATTCTACTTGGTTAGTGCTTAGAAGTATACGGCTTACCTTATATTATGTTTTAAAACTTATCATTTTGAAAGGAAGATAGTATATGTATTTTTTTTAAGAGAGAGGGAGCATATGTTTTACTTATAAAAAACTTGAAAAGTGTTCATATTTGTGTAATTGAAAGAACTTTTGAAAGTATATTTATAATGCTTTATTTGTATACTTTGTAAATATGGCTAGGTTTAAAAATACTTTACTTTTGAAACGAAATGGTTGTTTGTGTAACCTTAGTGAAATAAGGATTACTAAAGGAATAAGTTTAGATATACCTTGAAAACTTATTTGCAAATTCTGCATTCAGGTTTAGATGAAAACCGTTTGAAGTTCTTTAGTCGTGACTGTGTTCGTTTGGTTTGTAGAAAACTCAACTTTAAAATTATTTGCCAGATTCTGGCTTTTAAAGAAAGAGTATTGTCAACTTTGCAAATATGTTTTGAACTTCAAAAATTCAAAAAAGAAAAAAAAAAAAATCAGTTAGTTGGAATGAAAGTGAAAACTGGATAATAGAAATAATTAGACAAGTTGAAGTTATTCAACTACTGAAGATATAGTACCTCTTTTTAGTTTAACTATGGTTTTTAGCTTGCCTAGGTTGCTAAAGTAATTCAAAGAGATAAAAAGAAAAGCATTCACTCAAATATTATCAGTTTCATGCATACATAAAGGTAACAACAGATAATGTAAAGTAATAAAGGAAGGGAATGGACTCATAGTTTGAGCCTGAAGAAAGTTAGGCCCAACGAACAACGAACAGCTGCAACTTCAGTGACTTCCGACTCGGGCTGGAACTTGGGCTTGAGTTCTTGAGAACTCAGCAAGCCCAGTTCGGTTGCATGTACAAAAGAGAAAAGGCAGACATTAGTGACAAGGCTCAACATAATACTTAAGCATAAATATCAATTATAGCTCGATGTTGGTGAAAATACTGTAATACTGTATATATAGACCCTATGCTCTCTTGGAAGAAGACAATACTTAACTGAATATAAAGTCCCGATAAGGGAGAATAATGTAACTTATGATACTAGGATAATGTAAATAAGTCCAGGAATACAAACTTCTCTTTATGTCTCATTATCAAACTCATGTAGTTACGAGATCATGCCAAAATGAAGGAAAAGTTTAGATTTAACATACCTTATCACAATCTTTCCAATTACCAAGTTGAACTCACCTATACACACCTTAATCTACAACAACAATAATAATACTATCATTAAGTTACGAAAGGTACAACTATCGCACAACAAACGACAAGTTTATTTTGTATTAAAACGGGCAGCATCTTCCCTATAATCCTTGCTTCCTCCAAATTCAAGATAATACCAACAACACAAGAACACAACAATAAAACATATATACATTATTTTCCAACCTTATATACACCACAAAATACTACAAAACAACCCAACAGACCCCAATCGCTTCATACACAAAATGACCACTGTAGTAGTGTCAAACAACCTGAATATGTTATGACGAACGACCAGACCACCACCCTAAATTTATGTGGTGTTTCTCCACATCCTTTCTCCTCCAAAATTCCATAAAATAGTAGCAAAACACAATCCAACAATAACATAAAATAGTCCATAAAAAAGTCTGCTACAAGTGAATAACTCGAACTCATGGCTTCCGATCACCGTCCCGTGAGTTATTACAATTATAGAACGACTTTCTATACATCTCCAGTAGAAAAAATGGATGAAATGGAGCCGTAAACTTACCTCCGTTCCCTTGTTCTCATAGGGTTACTTCTGAATTTAAATTTTTATTGTCTCCCCCGTGACACTCTCTTTTATTTTAGTGACACCTATACGGAAACTATAACTCCCTCAACTTCTATCTGAATATTTCTTAAGGATTACGATGTCGTATCTGTGAGACTGAATTCCCTATGCTGGGGTTCACTAGGTTGATCTAGCATGATCTGCTGATTTATCTGTATCCTCTTGTCTAGCCATAACTAGGCTCTTCCTGAATCAACTACTAACTACTCGTTGGTCCATTCTCATATCTATATTCCGCGTAATATCTCTTGGATTGTTTCCTTTGTCTTAACTTACCTCTCGCATTGGCTCCTTACGTATCAAGTGTTCATTCGCACTTATTTATCAATAACATCCCGGGAGGGAATCCTTACTGCATCTCCCTGCCATTTTGCTTGCATAATGTTCTAGAGTCATAACATATCTGTAGGATCTAAATAAATGCAATCTCATCCCTTCCGCCTTTTTACCGCATTCTTCCTTTACTATTCCTTTGACTAGTATAGTATCGGGGACATGCCTATATGAGGATTTCGGAATTCCAGAGGCGCGCAAACAATTCTATGTCAATAGTCGATAGGAGAGAGAGAAAGAATTCCATAGTTACCTCTTCATGTGTGGCATCTTTTCAGATATTCACTAACTCTTACTCGCCTTGTGGTAACCTTTATGTATAAAGGATATCTGAATTTTGTACGCACGAGGTTGACTCCTAGTGTAACTAGCACACTTAGTCCCTTATGCTTAACTATGATCACAGTGCTTGCTTTAGGGAAGCATATTCTTGAATGACCTTTAAAGGTTATTCTCCTGTTGTCCATTCTACTTTTTCCAGAACACAGTCTCTGGAATTATCATGATGTCGACTATTATCAATCCTCTTATCCCTAATTCATGTACCATTTATTTTGTTTACTAGCCTATGATGATTTCTATTACTCCGAGGGGTCTAACTTAGCCTTCTGGTAATTAAGTTGGAGTCACCAACTCATTTTCTCGAAATAAGGATATGACTTCATGGCTTATACTCTTTTATTGTCTCAAGGCCTGTCACCTCTTGTCCTTTCCTTTACTTGACCATAGACTCTGTCATCCTACCATATTTTGATTTACCGTTATCACCCATTTATCATACCTTATTCATAATGCTTCATTTACTCTCTTCTTATTCTCCTGCTAATATTTTTGTCTATCACATTATTCCGAAAACATCAACAAAACATTGTTTCACTTTTAGCTCCCCTGGCTCAATTAACCATTTTGGGTTACTCTAACCCAAGGTGGATCCTGATATCCCATCCTTCTCTTAAACTATATATGTTAGCTCCCGTAGGGCATAACTAAGATGGGTGTGGCCAATTGTACATACCTCTATTTCTGTTGAAGGTAACTTAGAATCCTTATATTTCTCTGCTTGAATTGGAAATTTAGATAATCTTCATTAACTGGGTAACTCGTACTCTTCTTCACCTTGCTTCTGTTACCTGTTGAAACTTATACTTTTACCTTCTGATACTCCCATGGCCTGCTATTCGTGAGGTATATTAGATATTCTTGTTAAAGGGTCTTAAGTAGGAAATTCGCACATCTGGTATGCACGATCTAATAGGGTCTCAAACAGGGCCACGTCGTCAATAATTCTCTCTCTGCTAATGCCCTTACTCACTGCTTTATTATCCCTCTGGCTAGCTATATTTTTTCTAATTGAAAGCATCATTATATCATTAACAAACATAAGTCTTGGCTCGAACTCTTATGACTCCGCTCTATAGCACGGTTTGGATTTGAAAGAAGGGTAACAAACTCTTAAATGCCCTGTAGTTCCCTGCTTATAAAATATGGTGCACAACACATCTATAAACAAGACCCTACTAGACACGGCTTGTAGACTCCCTAGGATATAACTGCTCTGATACCAAGTTTATCACTCCCCAAACCTGGGGAGGCGTGGCAGGCACCCGGTGCCATATTTGGCCCGAGCGTACCACTCTATAACTGTGACTCTGGAGGGGTAACCCTCAACTTAGACCGACGAGTCCTACCTTACCAAAATCAAGGCCAACTAGGCCACCATGAATGTCTACAACCAGCAATATCAAACTAACATGTACATATGGCTGGCAAGGCCACAATACTGATATACAAAATATAGATGACTCATCCACATGCCTCTAGAGATTGCTGAACTATATCATGGTTAGCACAAGCTATACATCAAGTCCATAAATACGGCGGGTGCATTTGTTAATCCGAAGGACATGACAAGGAACTCAAAGTGGCCATATCGGGTCTTGAAGGCTATCTTCGGAATATCTTTCTCCCAAACATTCCTTCAGGTATACGATGTAATAAGCTCGCAGCTTTACAGGAGTCAGATGGTCTCCCCTAAGTGCTACAACAAAAGACTAGCCGAGGAAATAAGGAAGAAGGATTCAACATAAGCATAGTGACCTAAAGAAGAAATGATCTTGAAACAATAGTCCCACTATAACATTGTATGCACTCCATAAGAAAGTAGCGCCTATCATGGCTAATGAACGGGAAGTAAGAAAAAAAATCAAAATAAATTATTGTGATCGTATGAATTGCACAATATTCCAGCATGCGTGAGAACTAAAGTATTCATGCAACAAGTGCCAGAAAGACCAGAATAAGTATCCACTTCCAAGGATCGATGACTTGTTTGATCAGTTGCAGGGGGCTAGTTGTTTTTCAAAGATAGATTTGAGGTCGGGCTACCGCGAGGTCAGAGTTCAGGAGAAAGATATTCCGAAGACAACCTTCAAGACCCGATATGGCCACTTCGAGTTCCTTGTCATGTCCTTCAGGTTGACAAATGCAACCGCCATATTTATGGAATTGATGAATAGCCTGTCACGACCATGATACATTTCAGCTATCTCTAGAGGTTTGTAGGCGAGTCCTGTATATTTTATATATCAGTATTGTGTCCTTGCCAGCCTTGTGTACATGTTAGTTTGGTATTGCTGGTTGTAGACATTCATGGTGGCCTCGTCGGACTTGATTTTTGTAAGGTAGGCCTCGTCGGCTTGAGTAGAGGGTTACTCCTACAGAGTTCACAATTATAGAGTGGTACGCTCGGGCCAAATATGGCACCGGGTGCCGGCCACGCCTTCCCAGGTTTGGGGCGTGACAGTATTTATCATTAAGTGTCCATATCCATTTTAGTTTAGTTTATCAGATAAACAACTTCAAGTGTATGATACAAGTAACACTAAGGAAATATTAGTATAGCTGACATGTGTAAGGCCCCGTAAAATTTTACTAAAGACCCGGGGTTTCATGGTGCAAATTGTTTTTTGGAAATGCGAACCGCAGATATGCCGTATATCGAAGCAGAAAAGTGAGGCAAAATTTCGGACCATTATGCGGGCCGCATAACTAATCGCGGATCCAACATGAAATTTTCCAGAGGGAGGTTCTACGGCGCATCATGCGACCGCAGAGCAGTCGCAGAGTGGGGCATAAGTGCCCAGTTCCGGGGGCCATAAGCGTTATTCGGTAGCATATGCGACCGCAGACCTGTGACAGGTCTCCTATTTTTCTAATTTTTGAGCCCCACCCCATTCTTAAAAAATACCCTTGGGGATTATTTTAAAGGGGAAAAACATATATTCCTAGAGAGAAGGAGTGACATAGAGTGAGAGAGGGAGTTCCTAAGCTCATCATCCATCAATTCTTGCTCAAACTTGAAGCATTTGCAAGGAGAATTTACTATGTCTTCATCCTAGAGGTAAGTTTCTACTCCATAGCCCTCAATTTCGTGATTCTACTTGAAAATAGGTAATAATTCAAGAAATTCTTGGGTGTGGGAGTTGTTTATTTTTACATGCATGTACCATCAAGGGTAGTGAGAGGATTTTTGAACTCTTTTGGGTGAATTTTGGGTAGTGGGGTGAAAGAATCCACCATAGGAAGACCTTGAAACTTTAGTGCACACCTAGTGTTTAATAAAATACTCAATAAGCTGGAACTATGAACTCCTTCCTAATTTGTATTTAATTTTGCTATATCTCTAAATAGATCGAAGTGGCTAGGATTTGCGGAATATTGTAGTAAATTAAAAAGCTCGAGGCAAGATATGTTGGCTGAACTCTTCTCTTAGAATTGAACACCGCAATGTCCTTGTAAGTCTCGTGATGGTCTTTATAAATTGAATTTTTGTCAAATAAGCCTTGTGTTGAAATAATTATGCGTTCAATATGTATTCCAAAGATTATTATTACGTTGAGTTAATGTTTGAGAATGTGGTTTAAGTATGGGATGTGTGTTACTATGTTATGATTTAAAAGCGTAAAATTTTATGATAGCTATCACGTCAATTGTGTAAAACTTCACATGTGCCTAAGACCCTAAAGTTGATCAAGTAGGTGTGTAAAGTATTAATTTGAAAGGCCTTGTTGCTGATTATCCACGTTAATGACTGAAAATGAAACAGTGAGCATGAATTAAGAAATACAGCCAACGTGCCAAGAATGGTATCGTGTTATTGCCAATGATGACAATAAAATGAATGACATGTAAAAGAATACGAATTAAGTGGTAAGTACTTTTAACAATAAATACCTTGGGAGTATCGTTTAGCCACCGAGGAAGGGTAGGTCGGAACAACCTAACCTCGAAACTACACGTGCCGGTGTAGGAGTGATTGTGGGGCGAATCCCCTTGTTAATGTGATGATACTGTTTCCCCTCATATGGGATGAGATTTGTGTGTTGAGATGATTCCCCTTAAATGGGATGAGATTATTGCTAGCAAGATATGATGTGATGTCGATCGACACAACAATATGGTGAGACGACTTATCCGATCGGGCTGAGATCAGACACCATGCCGCACACATGGTGGTATTGTGAGTGTACGTCTCGGGCTGAGATCGGACTCCGTGGTAAAACACGGTGGTGTATCGGTTCTAACGATCTCCCAACTTATATTACCAAATCTTATTTTAAATTTACCTCTCCCTTGACTTGACACCTTGATACTGTGTGAGTCTCTTATTGATTTCATGTTTTATTCTCATTTTACTGTTGCTCGTTCTATTGAAAAGGTGTTTAGTTTTACATACTAGTACTATTCATATATACTAATGTCCCTTTGACCGGGGGCGTTGTATCTTTAATGGATGCAGGTGGTTCCATAACAAGTGGCTTGATCAGTGATAGCAACTTACCCTCTTCTCTGCTAATTTTGGTGAGCCCCACTTCATCTCGGGGTCCTATATCTATTATCCTTTGTACATAGCATTTTGAGGTATAGCCGGGGCCTTGTTGCCGGCACTGTCATAACACTCTTTTATTTCTTATTAGAGGCTTCGTAGACATAGTGTGGGTTGTATTTATTTTTGGGAAGGTAAAACTAAAAATATTGTAATTGTATCATCTATTCCACTTTAACTATAATTGTACAATGTACTATTTTGAAGACTTGCTAATGACGTAACTAATGGAAAGGAACCAATGTTGTTCACATGACTTATTACTGACTAATTAATGAAATGCACTCTTCTCTTTATTTGTGGGTGAGTTGGGTAGACGGCATTGTGCAGGCTTGCTCGATCGAGGTAACTCTGTTGAGCGCCAGTCGCGCTCCCCGAGGTTGGGGTGTGACAAACTTTGTATTAGAGCCTAAGGTTTTAAAATGTCCTAGGATGTCTCCGAGCCGTGTCTAGTAGAGTCCTTCTTATGGTGTGTTTTCGACCATATCTATAATTATGAGGCTACTTGGGATAAAACTGATTGTAAGATTATTCCTCCTTTAACTCGTGCATTGCTCTAATTTTCAGTATATGGCGCCTAGGAAGAAAGCAAGAACTGGTCAAGGATCCAATGCCACCCCAAAAGTGGAAGTTGGCCCTTTACTTGATGATGTGGGTGAGCACCCGATGGGTGAGAATATTCCCCAACTACTACACTGCCTGATACCACTACACCTGGTCAGACCACACTAGTTCCTGCACCCACTGAGGGTGCAACGATCCCTCCAACTGATATTCCAGTTCCACCTCCAACCACTGCTTCCGGCCTCGGTATATCTAATAGGGATCTTAGAGGAGCCATACAGATGTTGGCTCAAATAGTGTCTTCCCAGGCCTAGAGATCAGATGATGCACCCACTTCGGCTAGTCAGCCAGGGGATTCTACTAGTTCCAGGGTGAACAAATTTCTCCAATTGGACCCTCAAGTGTTCACAGGTACTGATCTTGAGGAGGACCCCCAGGATTTTATTGATGAGATGCACAAGACCCTCTGAGTTATGCGTGCTACTGAGATGAATGGAGCAGAGTTGGCCTCCTACCATCTGAAATAATGGCCTATTCTTGGTTTGAGATGTGGTAGGACTCCCGTGAGGAGGGAAGCCCTCTGGCGAGATGGAGTGAGTTTGCCGATGCTTTTGATGATCATTTATTGCCTGCCGAGACTAAGGCAGCCCCTGCCGCTGAGTTTGAGAACTTGAAACAAGGTAGCATGAGTGTGTGGGAGTATCATATCATATTCACACGTCTGTCTAAATATGCCATCTACATGTTGCCTACAATGGAGGCTGTAGTATGCTAGTTTGTGCATGGCCTTAGCCCATTGGTTATTAATGAGGCCTCTACAACTGCCTTGAATTCTGACATGAAATATGGTAAGATGGTGGCATTCGCTCAAGCCATAGAGACCCGCAAGCTGAAGAATAGAATGGAGCGAGAGAGTAGCAACAAGGCCCGGTCAGCGGGCAAATTCAATGGTATATGTGGTGGTGGTGGAGGTAAGACTACTTTCAGGGGAGGGTCATCAGAGCCACCCCAGTCTTTTGCTCAGTCTTTAGTCCATGCACTGCCACCAGGGCCCAGTCAGTAGTAGGGGAACCATTTTAGGCCCAGCCAAGGAAATAGGGAATCCTACCAGCAGGGTCAGTCTGGTGGGAGATTTCAGCAGCATCGGAGGCCCCCATGCCCTAGGTGTGGGAATAAGAATGTTAGGACCTACTACAAGTACCAGCCCATATACTACGGGTGTGGTTTAAGGGGCCACATTCAGAGGGATTGTCGTTCGTCTCACCAGAGCATGGGCAGAGGTACAACACATCCAACAAGTTCTGCAGCTACTACATCAGCAGCACCTCATCTACCTCGAGGCACCCCAGCACCCGCAGGGCGTGGTACAGCTTGGGGTGGCACACAGAGTTCTAGAGGACACATCTATTTCTATGCTATGAGGGGTCGCTAGAGTTCAGAGGCTTCTCCAAATATTGTCACAATTATAATGACTGTCCAATCTCATGATGTGTATGCTCTTATTGATCCCGGTTCCACCTTGTCCTATGTCACTCTCTATCTTGCTATAGAATTTGGGATATAACATAAACCTCCATGAGTCATTCTCTGTACCTACTCTGGTTGGTGAGTCTATTGTGGCCGCAGAGGTTTATAGGGATTGTGTTGTCACGGTGCGTGGTCGAGACACCATGGCCGATCTTATTGAATTGGGGATGGTCGATTTTGATGTAATAATAGGAATGAATTAGCTTTATTCATGTTTTGCCAAGCTTGACTATCCAACTAGAACCGTTAGGTTTGAATTTCTAACCAAGTCAGTGATTGAATGGTAGGGGGATAATGTGGTGCCGAAGGGTAGGTTTATTTCTTACTTTAATGCCACAAAGATGATTAACAAAGGGTGTATCTACCATTTGGTCTGGGTTACGGGCACTGATGCTGAGGCACCTACACTTGAGTCTGTGCCTATTATGAAAGAATTTTCGGAGGTCTTTCTGGATGAGCTCCCTGGGATCCCGCCAGATAGGGAGATTGATTTCGGCATGATGTCAAAAATGAAACCTATATCTATTCCACCCTACATAATGGCACCAACAGAATTGAAAGTGCTAAAAGAACAATTAAAAGATTTGTTAGAGAAGGGTTTCATCCGGCCAAGTGTGTTGCCTTAGGGCACACCAGTTCTATTTGTAAGAAAGAAGGATGGGTCGCTAAGAATGTATATTAACTATCGGCAGCTCAACAAGGTTACAATAAAAAATAAGTACCCGTTACCAAGGATAGATGACTTGTTTGATCAATTGCATGGTGCTAAGTACTTCTCCAAGATTGATTTAAGATCCGGGTATCACCAACTGAAGATCAAGGAGCAGGATATTCTGAATGCAACTTTTAGGACCCGGTATGGGCACTTTGAATTTCTGGTAATGTCGTTCGGGCTAACAAATGCCCCCGCAACTTTCATGGATCTTATGAATCGGGTCTTCAAACCATTCCTCGACTCCTTTGTGATTATGTTTATTGACAATATTCTTGTTTATTCGCAGAGTCGGGAGGACCATGCCAATCATCTTAGGCAATTTTGCAGACTCTGTATAAGCACCAGTTATACGCGATATTTTCAAAATGTGAATTTTGGCTTGAATCTGCCACTTTCTTTGGGTCATGTCGGCTCTAGTGAAGGAATTGAGGTTGACCCCCAGAAAATTTCAGCCGTGAAGAATTGGCCTAGACCTACTACTCCAATATAGATTCGCAGTTTCTTAGGCTTAGCTGGATATTACATGAAGTTTGTGGAGGGGTTCTCTACTCTTGCCTCTTTGTTGACTAATAAATTCTAATGGCCAGACACTTGTGAAAGGAGCTTCCAAGAGTTGAAATCAAGATTAACTACGGCACCAATGTTGACTCTACCAGAGGGTACAAATGGATTTGTGGTATATTGTGATGCTTCAAGTATCAGACTTGGGTGTGCATTAATTCAACATGGCAAGGTGATAGCTTATGCTTCTAGGCAACTCAAGAATCATGAAAACAAACTATCCAACATTTGACTTAGAGCTTGCGGCGGTGCTATTTGCATTGAAGATTTGGCGTCATTATTTGTATGGGGTCCATGTGAATATATTCACGGACCATAAGAGCCTTCAATATCTTTACAAATAGAAGGAATTGAATCTGAGGTAGAGAAGATGGCATGAGTTACTCAAGGATTACGACATCGACATCCTATATTATCCGGGGAAGGCTAATTTTGTCGCGGATGCTCTTAGCCAGAAATCTATGGGCAGTTTGGCTCACTTGGAGGCATATCAAAGGCCGTTGGCTAATGAGGTTCATCAGTTGGCTAGTTTGGGAGTTTGTCTTACGGACTCTGGTGAAGGAGGGTTGATTGTGCAAAATAGGGGTGAATCGTCGCTTGTGGTGGAAGTCAAGGAAAAGCAATTCAACGATCCATTGCTGGTATAATTGAAGGAGGGGATTCATAAACATAAGACCATGGCCTTTTCTCTTGGCGTGGATGATGGTATCCTAAGGTACCAAGGGCGGCTATTTGTTCCAAATGTAGATGGTCTCCGGGAAAGAATCATGACCGAGGCTCACACTTCTAGGTATGCCGTGCACCCGGGCTTTACAAATATGTATCATGATCTTAGGGAAGTCTATTGGTGGAACAATATGAATAGAAATTTAGCAGACTTTGTGGCGCGATGTCCAAATTTTCATCAAGTGAATGCCGAATACCAAAGGCCCGGTGGGTTGGCACAGAACATAGAAATCCTAATGTTGAAGTGGGAAATGATTAGCATGGACTTTGTGGTAGGGCTACCTCGCACTCCTCAGAAATTTGACTCGATTTGGGTTATTGTGGATCGACTCACGAAATCAGCACACTTCTTACCTGTTAAGGCTACAAACACAGCAAGACAGTATGCTTAGTTGTACATCAAGGAAATAGTCAGGTTGCACGGCACTCCAATTTCTATTATCTCAGATTGAGGGTCACTGTTCACGGCTAATTTTTGGAAGAAATTTCAGCAAGGTTTGGGTACTCAGGTGAACCTTGAGGATATGTTTCGCGCTTATGTTCTTGACTTCAAAGGTAGCTTGGATGATCATTTGCCGCTAATAGAATTTGCCTACAATAACAATTATCATGCCAGCATTCAGATGGCACCATTCGAGGTTTTATATGGTAGGAGATGTAGACCTCCCATTGGATGGTTCGATATTAGGGAAGCGGAGTTGATAGGGCCACACCTTGTGCATCAGGCTATGGAAAAGGTTAAGATCATTAAGGTATTTGGAGTCGTCAGAAGTCATATTCAGATGTTTATCGTACGGATTTGGAGTTCAAAGAAAATGATTGGGTGTTATTAATGGTTTCCCCTATAAAGGGTGTAATGCGGTTTGGTAAGAAAGGGAAATTTAGTCTGAGGTTTGTCGGACCATACATGATCAGTCAGTGGATTGGCCAGGTAGCTTACATGCTAGAACTACCTCTAGAATTGTCCTTAGTGCACCCTGTGTTTCATGTGTCCATGTTGAAGAAGGTAGTTGGAGATCCGTCTCTTATTGTTCCGGTTGATACTATTAAGCGTAACGAAGAATTGATTTATGAAGAAATTCTAGTTGGCATTCTTGATAGGCAAGTTTGAAAGTTGAGGAACAAAGAAATTGCCTCTGTGAAGGTGTTATGGCGAAACCAACAAGTTGAATAGTCCACTTGGGAAGCCGAGGAAGAAAAGAAGAAGAAGTACCCTAAATTATTTGAATTGCAATGTAATTGTATCTATGATGTTAAGAACTAATTTTCTGCAAATCATAATTTCCCCTGTACAGCTTATATTAAGAGTACTCTCTCTTAGTAATGCAATGTTTATGGCGTTGTTATCGGCGTTATTGTCGGCGTTGTTTCTGTATTACTTTGCATCGTTGTGTTATGGTTGTGATGTTATGATTGGTTTATGGGATTCTCTGACAGGTGGATAGGCCCAGTTACAGGGGAAACTCTGGTGAAAATTTTGGAAATTTGGGGAGTTAGTCGAAATTTGGGAACTGTTGGTGTGTGTCATAGCAGTCGAGTTACATTGGATTCTAATGGCGTATTTTAGCCCTCATTAGAGGACGAATGATCTTAAGTGGGGAGGATATAAGACCCCATATAATTTTACCTAAGACTCGGGGTTTCGTGGTGCTGAAGAAAATATTTGGAAATGCAGGGCATTTATGCGGTCCAGTCTGTGGTTGCAGAACTGATATGCAGACCGCAGATCTGCCGTAGATCGAAGCAGAAAACTGGGACAAAATTTTAGACCATTATGCAGTCCATTTTGCGGCTACATAATTATTATGTGGGCCACAGACCCAACATAAAATTTTTCGGAGGGAGGTTCTGTGGCGTATCGTGTGTGACCATAGAATGGGTCTGCGGACCATATAGCAGTGGCAGAGTGAGGCAGAAGTGCGCAGTTCTGGGGGCCATTATGTGGCCCATTGTGCGGATCGCAGAAGCGTTATGCGGCCCATTGTGCGGATCACAGAAGCGTTATGCGGTCGCATATACTACCACATACATGTGACGGGGCTCCTATTTTTTAATTTTTGAACCCGACCCCATTCTTATAAAACACCCTTGGGGATCGTTTTAAGGGGAAAACGTATATGTATATAGAGAGGGAGTGACATAGAGTGAGAGAGGGAGTTCCTAAGCTCATCATCCATCAAGTTTTGCTCAAAGTTGAAGAATTTGCAAGGAGAATTCACTAGGTCTTCATCCTAGAGGTAAGTTTATACTCCACAGCCTTCAATTTCGTGATTCTAATTAAAAATAGGTACTAAGTCAAGCAATTCTTGGATGTGGGAGTTGTTTATTTTTACATGCATGTACCATCAAGGGTAGTGGGAGGATTTTTGAACTCTTTTGGGTGAATTTTGGGTAGTGGGGTAAAAGAATCCACCATAAGAGGACTTTGAAACTTTAATGCACACCTAGTATTTGATAAAATGCTCAAGTGAGCTGGAACTATGAACTCCTTCCTAATTTGTGTTCAATTTTGCTATATCTCTAAATAGATCGAAGTGGCTAGGATTTTCGGAATATTGTAGTAAATTAAAAAGCTCGAGGCAAGGTATGTTGGCTAAACTCTTCTCTTAGAATTGAACCCCGCAATGTGCTTGTAAGTCTCATGATGGTCTTTATAAATTGAATTTTCGTCAAATAAGCCTTGTGTCGATATAATTATGCGTTCAATATTTATTCCAAAGATTCTTGTTAAGTTGAGTTAATGTTTGAGAATGTGGTTTAAGTATGGGATGTGTGTTACTATGTTATGATTTAAAAGCGTGAATTTTTATGATATCTATCATGTCAATTGTGTAAGAATTCACATGTGCCTAAGACCCTAAAGTTTCTCAAGTAGGTGTTTAAAGTCCTAATTTGAAAGGCCTTGTTGCTGATTATCCATGTTAATGACTGAAAGTGAAATAATGAGCATGAATTAAGAAATACGGCTAACGTGTCAAGAATAATATCGTGTTATGACCAATGATTCCAATCAAATGAATGACATGTAAAAGAATATGAATTAAGTGGTAAGTACTTTTAACAATAATGCCTTGCGAGTATCGTTTAGCCCCCGAGGAAGGGTAGGTCGGAACAACCTAACCCTAAAACTACACGTGCCGGTGTACGAGAGATTGTGGGGAGAATCCCCATGTTAATGTGATGAGACTATTTCCCCTTATATGGGATGAGATTGGTGTCTTGAGATGTTTACCCTTTGATGTGATGATATTATTGCTAGCAAGATATGATGTTATGTCGACCCACACGACAATGTGGTGAGACGGCTTAACTGATCGGGGTGAGATCGGACGCCATGCCGCACACATGGTGGTATTGTGAGTATACGTCTCGGGGTGAGACGGCTTAGACGGTCGGTCTGAGATCGGACTCCGTGCTAAAACACTGTGGTGTATCGGTGCTAAAGATCTCCCAACATGTATTACCAAATCCTATTGAAATTTACCTCTCCTTTGACTTTACACCTTGATACCGTGTGAGTCTTTTATTGATTTCATGTTTTATTCTCCATTTACTGTTGCTCGTTCTATTGAGAGGGTGTTTAGTTTTACATACTTGTACTTTTCCATATGTTCTAACATCCCTTTTGCTGGGAGCGTTACATCTTTAATGGATGCATGTGGTTCCATAATAGGTGGCATTGATCAATGATAGAAGCATACCCTCTCCTCTGCTGATTTGGTGAGCCCCACTTCATCTCGGGGTCCTATATCTATTATCCTTTGTACATAGCATTTTGAGGTATAGCCAGGGCCTTTTTGCCGGCACTGTCACATCACTCTTTTGTTCCTGTTAGAGGCTCCGTAGACATAGTGTGGGTTGTATTTGTTTTTGGGAAGATTAAACTAAAAAATTATAATTGTATCATCTGTTCCACTTTAACTATGATTGTACAATGTATTATTTTGAAGACTTGTTAATGATGTAACTAATGGAAAGGAACCAATGTCGTTCACATGATTTCTTACTGACTAATTAGTGAAATGCACTCTTCTCTTTATTTGTGGGTGAGTTAGGTAGATGGAAATGTGCAAGCTTGCTCAATCAAGGTAACTCTGTTGAGCACCAGTCGCGCTTCTCGAGGTCGAGGCATGAAAACATGAAGGCCATAGTAGAACATCAGGGAAGTCTAAAGTCAGAGCAAATGTAAAGGATCATTAAGGCGTCTTTAGATAGTTATAGAAGTTTAATCAGCACGCATATTGTTTAACTTAAATAAACATTCATTAATATTACAAAGGTAGTCGACTAGTATTGACTTAGTTTCAAGGTATTACGAAAAACAGTTGGTTCATATGGGAAATATGATTATCAAACATAGATCAATAACAATGCATCATGAACAGAAAAAATCATTAGAGAACAACATAGTAGACATGATTTTAACTAAAACAATTAAAAGAGAGAAATGGTAAAAGTACACTGGCCTTCCTTTGAGCAGCAAACCAAACAAAGAACCTTTTTAGCCGTTTGGGTACCACAAGCTCAAACAATTACCAGTGGATAGAACTCTGAATAGGAAAGAGAGAAAAGATGAAGAATCAGTTAGAACCTAAGTTTTTTTATTATTGTGAATTGAATCTTTAAGCTATTGTGTACTCGTATTAGGTTGTGCTTGGTATTATAATTTAAGGTCGTACTTATAGTGGCATTCAATGAATAGGGTTTCAATAGGTTCAAACAAACGATAGAAGAGAGTGACGAAGACTAGACTATGGAAGAAAAGCGAGTGAAATCACAGAAGACACAAGGAAATCAGTGGGGTTTTTCACCTAGGAGGAGAGGGATCAACCGCTGAAGGCAAGAACTATCGGATAAAGCTTAATGTCCATAGTTCATTGCATTTGACCTATGGACCTCGAATAACCATGATGAGGCTTTGAGATACATTCATACATGCTCCGATTTGATATAGCACAAGAGAAATCTAGAGATTCAAAGTTTAATGTTTTAGGCTAGGGTTCGAATTTGGGGCTTTTTAAATATGTGTGATGAAACGGGGAAGAAGACGGCATGATTCGTGGATTTAGGGAACAATGAGAATGATTTCGTGGGTGATTTAAGACCTTGCAC
Source organism: Nicotiana tomentosiformis (assembly GCF_000390325.3). NCBI lineage: Eukaryota > Viridiplantae > Streptophyta > Magnoliopsida > Solanales > Solanaceae > Nicotiana > Nicotiana tomentosiformis. Next base: position 135,817,132 of record NC_090813.1, read on the forward strand.
AAATGTGCATCGTTTTTGATTGATTAGGGTGATGGGAGTTGAAAGAATAGAGAGGAATGGGGAAAGGAGGGGCGGCTGGTCTTAGATGAAATGATTTTAGGGTTTGGTGTTAAATCGATTGGTCTCCAAGTTAAAGTGAGTGGATGAGATCTGGGCCGTTGGATCACTTGATCAACGACCCTGATAATTCATGGGCTAAAAGTTACAAACGAGAAAATATGTTAGCCATTGGATCCATATGTTTTAATGACTGAGATTGGATCTGGGAGGCATTAAAATTAAAGGGAAATTAAGATAAATTGTGGACCGTTGATCGAATGGATTAACAACTCATACGTGTGTATTTTTTATGTGAGTGGTGGAGATGGGTGGTGGGGAAAGTTTCCATTGGTTCTTAGGCGTTGGGGCGGATTGCCAAAGCGGAATAAAGTTAGGTGTTTGGACCGGGTCAGATGTGAATTGGGCCTGTGTATTGGACTGGTTTTATTTAAGAGATGGCCATTTTGTATTTAATTGTGGAATTGCAATTATAGCCATTTAGTCTTTAGCCTCTTTAAAATTAATTTAAATAAACTTAATTGTGTAACAACCCAACTGGTCATTTTTAGAATTAGCATTCCGTTTGGCGGCTTAAGGTCTCGAGTAGCTTGCTATTGTGTATTACGACTCTTGTGCGTGGTCGAGATTGATTTGAAAAAATGATTCTTGTTTTAGAATCTTGAGTGATAAGAGTTGACCGAATTTTGACTTTTGTGTAGACGACTCTAGAATGGTGTTTTGATGATTTTAATTGCTTCGTATGGTATTTTAAACTTAGTCATATGTCTTGATTTGGATTTGGAGGCTCGTAGGTTTATTTGATGCATTTCGGCGAAAATTGAAAAGTTGAAGGTTTGATAGGTTTGACCGGTAGTTGACTTTATTTATATCGGGTTCAGATTGAGATTTTGGAAATTAGAATTGCCCTGATGGGTCATTTGGGACTTACATGCAAAATACGAGGTCATTCTGGGTTGATTTGATATGATTCGACTAGAGTGGTAGAAGTTGAAATTTTATTAGTTCATTAGACTTAAATTGACATGCGATTCATAGTTTCGATGTTGTTTGATGTAATTTGAGGCCTCGAGCAGGTCTGCGTTATGCAATGGAACTTGTTAGTATGATCGGACAGATGTCTCTGGGGCCTCAGTGTGTTTCTAATGGTCTACGGGCCATTTCCTCCCATTTTGGATTGCTAGGTTTTCTGGTGTCTCATATGTTATTCGCAACCACGAAGGTTGAGACACGATCGTGTAGTTGTTACACCCCAATGTTTTCATACGTGAGAGTATGTTGTAAGTAATTGAAGTAAGCTCAGAAATGAGATTATCTTTTAAAGTACCTAAAGCAAGTTAATCATTTGCCGTGGATGTTTCAAATATTTAAGATCATGAATAACAAGTACCAAGAGGGTTGGAACGCTTAGAAGCTAAACGAATTGAAGAAAATAAGTTTCGTCGAAAGTTGACAAGTTGGGAATGTTAAAACATGTACTTTTGGGGTGAGACTAAGGTGCTTAACATGGTAATCATGTTATGTTATGAGTTATTTTAGTCGTATGATAGTTGTGTGTTATGTTTGAAGTCAAGCGAGTTGTTAAACAAAAGTTGGCAAAGGTCATCACAAGTTACATCCGTAAATATGCTGAATATTGGGTCAAATGTAGCTGAGTTGTTCTCCAAATATACTAGGAATTACGGAATGATCTACTTACCAAATTCAAAATCTACAAGTCTAGTTTCTAACACATTAAACCGTCTATCGATACGACATCAGAGTATAGAGATATTTGTATTTTTGCGAGAATGCAGACTACATAGGTGACAAGTAGGTGTGTCATCTACTTGCTTAAATGAAAGGACCTAATAAGTCAACATAAAGGGGCTAGTTGGGGTCGGCGAAAGGGACCTTATAAGGCCTGATTTCCTTCATATATTCCACTCATTATAGAGCCAAAAATCAGAGATACACCCTAGCAAGCCTCTCCCAAATATTCAACACAAAACCCTAAATGATTTTCTCTTTTTTTCAAGTTCTAGTTGGAGGAAAATCTAAGAGTTGAAGAACCAAGTTAGGAGCTAATATCTTCACCAAACAAGGCAATTAAACTGCCCTCTTTCATCCCTTTTTCTTATGGAAAGCTAAAGATATTCGTTCCACAATAGTAAGAACTCACAGGACGGTAATTAGAAGTCGAGAATTCGAGTTGTTCAACTTGTAGTTGACCGTTTTGTGGGTTGTTTCGTGTTGCTGTTGGGTTGTGTCTTTTGCTATTGTTTTTATGGAGTTTGGGATGATTAAGGGTTGGAGAAACACCACATAACTGCGGGGTGCTGGGATGGTCATTCGTCATTACATTTTTGGGTTGTTTGACACTACTATAGTTGTCGTTTTGTGTATGAAGTGATTAGGGTGTGTTGGGATATTTTGTGGTATTTTATGATGGATATAAGGTCAGAAAATGGTGTATATATGTTGGATTGCTTTGTTATTGTTGTTTTTCGTGTTATCCCGAATTGATAGGAAGTAAAGATTATAGAGGAGATGCTGCTCGTTTTAATATAAATAAGCTTGTCGTTCGATGCATGGTAGTTGCATCTTTCATAGCTTAACAATAGCATTATTATCGTTGTTGTTAATTAAAGTGCAACAAGTCAAGTTAAACGTGGTTATTAGACAGATTGTGATATGGTATGTTAAGGCTAAACCCTTCCTTCATTTTGACATGATCTCGCAACTACATGCGTTTGATAACGAGACATAAAGAGAAGTTCATACTCCTGAATTTATGTACATTATCCTAGTCTCATAAGTTATCGTATTCTCCCTTATCGGGAAATTATGTTCAGTTAGGTACTGTTTTCTTCCAGTCAAAAGATTAGAGGAACTCACAGGACGGTGATTAGAAGCTGAGAATTCGAGTTGTTTAACTTGTAGTGGACTGTTTTGTGGGTTGTTTCATGTTGCTGTTGGGTTGTCTATTTTGCTACTATTTTTATTGAGTTTGGGAGGAGGAAGGATGTCGAGAAACACCACATAATGGCGGGGTTCTGGGCTGGTCATTTGTCATTACAATTTTGGGTTGTTTGACACTACTATGGTTGTCGTTTTGTGTATGAAGTGATTAGGGCGTGTTGGGCTATTTTGTGGTATTTTATGATGGATATAAGGTCGAAAAATGGTGTATATATGTTGGATTTTTGTGTTATTGTTGTTTTTTGTGTTATCCCGAATTGATGGATTCAAATATTATCTTGGTCGGTAAGCTCCATTTCCTTAGAGTTACTAGGTCTAGAATTTGGACTCCATTTTATATATACATGTTTGATGGGTAGGTCAAGGCCCTTTCCCGACCATGACACAATTCAGTTATCTGTAGAGGCTTGTAGACGAGTCTTATGTATTTTGTAAATCAGTATTTTGGCCTTGCCAGCCCTGTGTATATGTTCAGTCTGGTATTGCTGGTCAGAGACATTTATGGCGGCCTCTTCAGCATGTACAGTTATGTATATGAGCTTTTGGGGTATGTTTACCCCTTAAATGGTAGAGACGTTATTTGTAGATGATTCAAAATATGGCCTCATCGGCCTTGATTGGTATTGAATTTTTCCTTATTTGATCGGATTAAAAAGAAACTTTGGGATTGCTGAATCACAGACAAAAAAATAAATAAAAAATAAACATATAAAGCAACGGAGCCATCATAGTATTTTTTAACTTCTCCGAAAGGAAGGATGGCAATTTGATCACAATTTGCACGTAGGTCTCGTCGGCCCAAGTTTAGGGTTACCCCTCAAGAGTTCACAATTAGAGAGTGGTATGCTAGGGCCTAGTATGGTACCGGGTGCTGGCCACGCATCTCCAGGTTTGGGGCGTGACAACTTTGAATCAGAGCAGTTCTATCCTAGGGAGTCTATAAGCCGTGTCTAGTAGAGCCTTATTTATAGATGTGTTGTGTATCACATTATATAAATAGGAAGCTACAAGGCATTTAGGAGTCCATTACCCTTCTTTCAAATCAAATTCCTGCTATAGGGCTGAGTCATAAGAGTTTGAGTCGGGATTTATATTTGCTAATGATACAGAGATGTTTGCAATTTGAAGATTATATCTAGTTAGAGGGATAATACAACAACAAGTACTGGCACTAATAGAGATAGCGTTCTTGATGACGTGGCCCTTTTTGAGGCCCTATCAGATCCTGCATACCATTTGTGCAAATTTCCAGCTTAAGACCCTAAGATGGGAATATCAAACACACCCCGAGAATAGCAGACAATGGGAGTATCAGAAGGTAAAAGTATAAGTTTGAACATGTAACAACAACAAGGTGAAAGAGTGTATGAGGTACCCAATTAGTGAGGATTATTTGTATTTACAATGCACGTAGAGCAATATACACATTTTGAGTTACCTTCAATAGTAACAGAGGTATGTACAATTGGCCATACCTATCTCAGTTGTGCCCAATAGGAGCAAATAGAAATGTTTAAGAGAGGGATGAGATATCAGGATCTAGCTGGGGATAGCGTAACACAAAATGGTGGATGGATTGTTAGCATTAGCTGACATTTCCGAAAGATATTGCAAACATGGTAATTGTTCTATTTGTGAGACACCCAGATAGTGCACTCTAAAATACTATAGTCAAATATGAATACTAGAATGTTTAGAAAATTCAGAAGATATGCACGAGAATCATAGAAGGGATAAATATTTACCTTAGTATGGCATCTGTCCCTAGTTAAGAGAGAATGTTAGACGACCCGAAGAGCTAGTGTGTCATGCCCCAAACTCGGGGAGCGCGACCGACTCCCAATCGAGATAACCCGGTCAAGTAAGCCTGCTAGATGTTTCCTACCCGACCATACCCATGAATAGACTGAAGATGTATTCCATTAATTAGACAATGATAAGGTTACATGGACAATCAAAATTTCATTACCGTTAGAACTTCATTAAAGATTTCCGAATATATTACACTACACATTCATAGTTTAGAGGTGGGAACATGTGATACAAATAAAACATTTGTAGTTTGACTTCCCAAACACCAATATACAACCCACACTGTGTCTACAGAGCCTCTAACTGATATACAAGATTACTATGATAGTGCCGGCAACAAAGCCCCAGTTATACCTCAAAACATCATACATAATGAACAAAAGATACAAGACCCCGATAAGAAGTGGGGCTCACCAAGTCAGCTGACGAGAGGGTGTACTGCTATCACTGATCAATGTCGCCTGCTGCGGAACCACCTGCATCCATTAATGATGCAGCGTCCCCAGCAAAGGGACGTTAGTCCATATGGAATAGTACTAGTATGTAAGACTAAACACCCTCTCAATAGAATGAGTAGCAGTAAAATGAGAATGAAACATGGAATCAATGGGGGCCTCGAACAACATTAAAGTGTCAAGTTAAGACAAAGAAGATTTTCGAGTAAATATCATTATTTTTGAGTTGGGAGAAATTTAGTATTGACATACCACCATTTTATTAGCACGGAGTTCGATCTCGGCCCGATCGGCTAAGCCATATCACCCCGAGATATCCAATCACAACACCACCATGTGCGCGACACGGTGTCCGATCTCAGCCGATCGGCTAAGACATCTCACCACATGGCATGTGGATCGATATCACTTTCAGCTAGCAATCACCTTATCCCAAATAAGGGGAATAATCTCAACACACCAATCTCATCCCATTTAAGGGGAATAATCTCAACACATCAATATGGGGATTTACCCCTCAATCACTCCTACACCGGCACGTATAGTATCGGGATTAGGTTATTTAACCTACCCTCCCTAGGCAACTAAGCGATATCCCAAAATATTTATTATGCAAATGAGTTACAACACATTACATACTTTTACACTTCTTTTCATTTCATTGGCGCTATTTTCCACAAGTGTAGTTTCCATTCTTGGCATGGCGATTGCACGTTATATCTCATGTTTACTTCCTACACTTTCAAGAATCATCATAAATTTCAACAATAAAAGTATTTTGGACAAAGGTGTTAAACATGTATATGAACAATCACGAGTCTTAAGCACATTGAGTTTTCTTTCACAATTTGGCATAATAACTTTTATTTGATTCATGAATTGAACTCATAACATTTCAATAGACAAACCATACTTGAACACATTCCTGGAGGATCATGATGTGATAGGAGCAACTGAAACACATTTTGAACATATAATTTCTATCACAATGCTTAATTGGAATAATCGAATTTATTAGGAATAACTCGGGATGCGAGGAACCAGAATCATAGGCCAATCACACTTGTGACTTACACAAGAATCATGGGATTCTATTCTAAAAGAGAAGTTTAGCCAACATACCTCACTTGAGCTTTCCTTAAATCACTACAACGTTCTGAAACTCCTAGCGACTTCAATCTAATTATGGAGAGGTTTATGGCTTTAGCCAATATAGGCATTTAATCGAGCACTAGGTGTACAATTTTGTTCACAAGGGTCTTTTAGCACATGCATGCATCATTAACCAACTCGTATTCTCAAGAACCATTTCCCCATTACCTATCCCCCACAAAAAAATCGAAATTGAAGGCTAGGGCTAGAACCATACCTCTTTAGTAGACAATTTGCAATTTTTTCCTTATTGAGCTTCAAGGTTTGGGCAAGGATTTGATGTATGGAGGTGTTGGATGCCCTTCCTCCTCACTCTAGCTCTATTCCCTTCTCTCTAAACACCAGATTTTGCCTTCTAAACGAGCCTCAATAGTTTTTAATCAAAATGGGATCGGGTTATAAAATTAGAAAATAAACCCTCTGAACTCAACTCTGCGGTCCTAGAGTGCACCGCAAATCAAGTTCGCGATCCATTTTATGGTCCCCAAAACTGGTCTAGCCTTGTCCAGTCTGCGGCCCCCATACCAGTTATGCGGCCTCATAATGGACCACAAAATCACCCAAAGAAATTCTTCGTTCTAACTCTGCGAAAGAAATTCGGCCCGCAAAATGATATGCGGTCGCATATTTTACCGCAAAATGACCTTCAAAATTTGACCATTTATCTGCTTCACTCCTCGGAGGATCTGCGGTCTGTGGAGTAGTTATACGGTCGCATAATGGACCGTAGAAATGCCATGTTCTGCAATATTTTTTCATCAACTCCCCAACGCACTGTTCAACTCAAATACATTAGCCTATATCGGCACCACGAAACCCCGAGTTCTAGGTAAAATTTTACAGGTCTTTACATCCTTCCCCACTTAGGATCATTCGTCCTCGAATGAGGGTCAAAATATGCTATTAGCATCCAATGGGACTCAACCATTACTTGACACACCAGCAGTTTCAAATTTTGGCTAACTCCCTAAATTTCCAAAAGCTTCGCCAGAGTCTCCCTTGTAATTAGGCCTATGCACCTACCGGAGAATCCCATAACCAGTCCTAACAACATAACCATAACACAACGATGTAAAACAACATGGAAAAAACATTGGCCACAACGCAATAAACATTACATAATCAAAAAGGAGTATCCTTAACATAAGCTGTACAGGGGAAACATAATTTGTAGAAAGTTAGCTTTTAACATTTTTCATGGAAAATACAACATAGTTATTCACACAAATGAAGATACTTCTTCTTCTTCTCTTCCTCGGCTTCCCACGTAGCCTCTTCGACCTGTTCGCTTTGCCATAACACTTTCACGGAGGCAATCTCTTTGTTTCTCAGCTTTCAGACTTGCCTATCAAGAATGGAAACTATAATCTCTTCATAAGTCAATTCATCATTATACTCAATAGTCTCAACCGAAACAATAAGTGACGGATCTCCAACCACCTTCTTCAATATGGATACATGAAACACCAGGTGCACTAAAGACATCTCTGGAGGTAGTTCAAGCCTGTAAGACACCTAACCAATCCTTCGAATGATTCTGTACGGTCCGACATACCTCAGACTCAATTTCCTTTTCTTCCAAACCGCATTATACCCTTCATGGGGGAAACCTTCAAGAATACCCAATCATCCTCCTTGAACTCCAAATCCCTTCAACGCACATCCGAATAGGACTTCTAGCGACTCTGAGCAGTTTTCAACCGTTCCTTAATGATCTTAAACTTATCGATAGCCTGATGCACGAGGTCTGGACCTATCAACTCTGCTTCTCCAATCTCAAACCATCCAATGTGAGATCTACATATTCTACCATATAAAGCCTCGAACGGTGCCATCTGAATGCTAGCATTGTAACTGTTGTTGTAGGCAAATTTTATGAGTGGTAAATGAACATCCCAGCTACTCTTGAAGTTAAGAATACAAGCGCGCAACATATCGTCGAGTGTCTGAATGGTCCGCTCAGCCTGCCCGCTGGTCTGTGGATGGAAAGTTGTATTTAGATTCACCTGAGTGCCCAAACCTTGCTAAAATTTCCTCCAAAAGTTAGTTATGAACTGTGCCCCTCGATCGTAGATAATAGAAACTTGAGTGCCATGCAACCTGACAATTTCCTTGATGTACAACTGAGCATGATATTCCGATGGGTCGGTAGCCTTAACAGGTAAGAAGTGTTGCTGATTTTGTGAGTCGGTACACAATCACCCAAATCGAGTCGAATTTGCAAGGTGTGCGAGGTAGTCCGACCACAAGGTCCATATTGATAATCTCCACTTTCTATATCTGAATTTCTATGTTTTGTGACAACCCACTGGCCTTTGATGTTCGACCTTTACTTGTTGATAGTTTGGACATCTTTCCACAAAGTCCGCTACATTCCTATTCATATCATTCCACCAGTATACTTCCTTAAGGTCATGGTACATCATTATAGAGCCCGGGTGCACGGAATACTTGGATTGGTGAGACTCGATCTTGATTCATTTTCGAAGATCATTCACGTTTGGAACACATAATCGCCTTTTGTACCGTAGTGTACCATCATCCATACGAAGATAAAAAGTCATAGTCTTATGCTTATGAATCCCCTCCTTCAATTGTACTAACAATGGATCGTCGTATTGCTTCTTCTTGACTTCCGCAACACGTGATGATTCAGCCCTATTTTGCACAACCACACCTTCTTCACTAGAGTCTGCAAGACGAACTCCCAAACGAGAAAGTCGGTAAACTTCCTTGGCCAACGACTTTTGATATGCCTTTAAGTGAGCCAAAATACCCATGAATTTTGGCTAAGAGCATCCGCCACAACATTAGCCTTTCCCTGATGATATAGGATATTAATGTCATAGTTCTTGAGTAATGCTTACCCGTAAAATGGTACAGTTGAATTTGTTCATTGTTTCTAGCCAAGTTAATTAATTTTATTTAAAAATAAAGAAATAACTGAAGATATATAAAATACTTAGCACTAAAATATAGATGGAATAGTAGAGCTTATGTATAGAATGTAGTGTAAGTTAGCCAGAGAATTCATGTCCTTTACAATGATAACTGGGCTCTCAATTTATAGCCGTGTCTAGGGAAGGAAGTCCTAGGATCGTGCCCTCCTTTAATGTTAATTATGAGGGCCATTGATGAAGATATAATGGTAGATATAAATGCCAAATTCCTTGTAATGGACCGTCGCCCTTAATGCTGCAAAATATTCTTTATTAATATTCTACATGGCACGAAGCATTTAATACACATATATGATCGTTATTCCTTCCGGTGACAAGCGGAATAGTTGTGTTCGGTGGCCATCCCCATTTTGGGTTCCACATGTCCTTCCTTTAGATGACCACGTGTCATGCTGTATTGTACGCTATAAAGATAGTCCCCCTGCTTTCCGGTGACATAACTTTGTGTTACCGGGAAGTTGGTAAAAACACTCTTTTAGCTAGAATTACTATGACTCCCTTTGAAAACTTCTGGAGGTTGATTAGACGCACGTCTCTCCACATTTAATGCCCCGAACACGCGTCATTCCACAATTCAGCACAACTTTTTCCGATTATCAAGGAAATCATGGCCATGAATTTAGCTGCCAAAAGTTTATCCTATGCCTTTATAATTTCTTGAGCTTTTGATTTCCATCGTTGTTTTCCAACCTTTTCCAACTCTCTTCAAACAAACACCTTTTTTCTTCTTCCAAACGTGTTGGTTCTTCAAAGAGTAAGAACAAGGTCGAGGATTCTTCTCCTCCAATGTTGGATTCCATTATCCCAAGAAGACTCAGCACCACAAAGGATTTTAAAGAGAAATTCCTTACTGCTAGCCCTCTTACATGGGCTGTTAGTAGGTATCCTTCTATCGTTCGTCCTTCCAGTGTTCCCACTGTGAAGGAAGACTATCGCTGCCATGAGTTGGACATCATTGCTCCTGATCTATCATTGTGAGTGACCCTTACCTGGGAAGGTTTTACATATTTTTACATGTATCCCTTTACTTTGGGTGCATTTTCTTTGAGCGGAGAGCTTGATTCCACAATTGCGGAGGTTTGACTTCGCTACCAAGTGTGCTTGGCACAAGTAAGCCCTTCAATATAGAGGACAGTTGCCTGCCTTCGACGCCTGTGCCAGGAAACTGGAGAAGAGCTAACATTAGCTCGTATGATGAACCTTTACACCCCCAAGATTTTAAGGGGGGGGGGTATGATAAACCTCTGCAAACATGGCCACTATGCTCTGTTGACTAGCATGGATGATGATAATGACTGTGGGTGGACGGAATGGTTCGTTGCAGTTGCAACAAATAATATCATTCCGTCAACAACATCATCCCTTCCGGCCGCTTGGAACTGTACTCGTAAGATCTCTATATAGTATTTTTTTCTTTCACTAAATATTCTTCCATGCCCGTATTGATTCTTCTCCCTTCGTATGTTCTCGATGGACCCCACTGATGGTAGAAGGCTTAAATTGGTGGGTTTAGAAGATCTTGGATGTTACGACGCCCGAAACTCGCTTGTGGAAATAACTGGCCCTTAAGTACGGGTGGAGGGCCAAATATCATGGTAATTTTAACTTACCTTACCTCCATTTTTTATGTGAGGAAATTAGTTGAACCCTTCTGACTTTGTTCATGAAATTAGGTCTACCTGCGAGCTCGGTTGCTATCCCTGAGGAGGACATCTTGGCTAACCCTGTTGATACGGCGAGGCTGCATCAGGAGGCACTTACTCGAACATGTATCTTTGGGCCTACTTCGTGTGCAAACGTTTCTTTACTGAGTCCCCGACAGGAGAACAAGCAACCAAAGAGAATACGCTCCTCTCCGACCAGGGAGAAGAATAATAGGGCAAAGATTGATGCCTCCGAGTCATCTCCGGAGGTGATGGTGATTGGTTCTCCTTCCGGGATGGTCATAGACACCGTGATGATTGATGATGATGAAGAAGCTAGTGATGAAGAAGCTTTTCTACACAAAAGGCAATGATCCTCACCGTCTCAACAGGATGCTTGACCTATTGAGGCAGATACACTAACCAAGGACGATGTCTCGACACTTTGGGGAGAGTTTGACTTGGTAGATAATACCATTTCCCGTTTTTGAGGCCTAGTTGCTGTGTCTGGTACTGCGGGGATGAGTATCAGATATCTGTCGTCTTTGGTTGGCGAACATCCTCCCACCAGCACTGCATTTGATGCTACTGCTTCTCATCCTTCAACTCCATCAGCTTCATCTCCACATTCACCATCACCAACAACTACTACATAATTTCCATCTTTATCCATTCCTCTACCAGCAACTGCTACGCCATTTCTGGCTGCCGCATCCGACCATAGAGAGGGTACTCCTCTTCCCAGTCCCCAGTTCATAGGAAGTTGGGGCAAAATTATGCTTCCTCTTCTAAAGATCCATAGAGGAGGATGAGTGTTAACCTTTCGGTCACTGCCTGGTGCAACCTGCTTTCCTGGCCACTGAAGCTTGCTTATTATCTGAAGCCTTTCACTTCAGAGAATGACTGGGAAAAGATCCAAGAACTCTTGGTAGAGTGTTTGTTGAACAATGCCATGCACAATGCCGCAGCGGTGCATTACTTTTTTCCTTTATTATTTCTTCGACTTTTGCATGAATGTATATTAAGTTTTAGTTCTCTTGTTTTGCAAGCCAACTTTCTTGCTTCTGATGGGCCTTCTGAGATTGATTAGTGAAAATGAGGAACTTACTTCTAAATGGAATCAACTTTTGGTGAAACGGGACCAGACTGCTCTCCGCCTTTTGGAACTGGAAACCAAAGCTAGTGAGGCCGTAGTTTTGGAGGCTCGTTTGCAGCAAAGAGAGCAAGAAGTGGTAACCCTTAGCCAAGAGATTGGCCCGCTGAGGGTTAGATTTGATGAGGCCAAGGCTAAATGGGCTGAGGTCCAGGACGCCATTCTTGTTGCAACAGAGTGCGAGGCTACTATTGCCGGATAATTGACTAGATTAGAAGCAACCTTGAACTCCAAAATAGAAGAGCATGCTGCTATGGAGGCGAAGTGTGCCCAGTTGGAAGAGAAGCATAGAAAAACTATCGAGCATATAGGCTCTTTAGTTCAACAGTCTACAACTTTGATGTTGGACTCCAATCTGTTAGGTCCGTTCGGGAAAGGCTCTCTGATGAAGTAACCCAACTCAAAGAAAAACTCAAGCGCCGAACGACTTCCCTCATTGTTGAAAAAACTTACGCTATGTATAGAAAGAGGATAAAAACCTTGGAAGAGGCCAAAGCATGCATCATTCACTTTGCAGCCGAAATTGCTAGGTCCCACCTTCTTCTCCCAGGGACGCGGTCACTTCTCATCCTCCTGGTTTCGGAGATGCTACAATTTAGCTTTTCTTTTCTTTTTCCCATTTTGGACTTTTTGGCATGTTTTGGTGCATAAAGACATTTCTTTGCTCAAGTATTGTATGAGTCTTACTTTTATCTTACTTTCCTTAGAATATCCATGTAAGTCTTTAACCTTTGTATTTGCTTAAGAATTTTGCGCACGTTTTCATTTCACGCTTTGCTATGTATAATCTCGAATGTACTCTCCTTGAAGTACTTTGGTTGCGAGTATTATCCCTTTTACATGAGGGTTTCTATAAGTATTAGTACAGTGTTACTTTTTGCGTCCTTTCTTATACGTCTTCGGGTGCATTTTCTTCGAAGGAATTTTGATGCCGGGCAAAAGTTCTTCCGAAACCAACCCTTTAACATGAGAGATTTCATAAGAGAGGGCCCTGTTATGTTTACAGTTCTCTTGAAGAGGACGTCTCCTGTTCATTACGGCACTAACATTTGAAGTACTTTTTTAACTTGCAAATGACAAAGTTAATTCACCGTTCAGACAAGACACAAGATAAAAACAAAAGGATTTTATTTCATTTAATTCCTTTTATTTTCAAAAGTACATAAGCATTTGCTACGTTGAAAAGAAATTTCCATTACCTGTGGCTATCTTTTATGGCTTGTTTCTACGGGGCTGGCTGTACAGTCCCCGGTCCCGATGATGCATTCTATTTCTAAATTTTTGTTCCCCGGTTAACGTGGCAGTCAGTGTTACCGTATCCTCATATCATTCCCCTCTAGTGTTTGAATGCGAAGAATGCTAATTGGAACACTGGAAGTCTTACGCCTTTAAAAATACAACCAATGAATTGCTAGACAATCCTTTACTCAGTAACACACCTTACTTCCCTTTAGGAATCCATGATATGAAAACTAGACTCCGAGTGCTATAACTTTCCTTTGTTGCATATCTCCCAATTCCTTATAGATTGCGAAATATAAGCTTCCAAAGTTAGCCCTGTGCAACAGAGATTTCAAAACTCTTTCCAGACAGCCTGTAGTATATCTACCATATCTTTTTGTACACAACTCCAAATGATAAATGGTTTACTCTGAAACTAGACACAAAGCGCTACAACTTTAATTTTTGGATCATCTCCAAATTCCTTATAGATTGCGAGATATGAGCCTCCAAATTCAGATGACGGACAACAAACATTCCTTCCTCGCATTCGCGAGGAGCCTCTTTGGGAAGGCGAAGAACAACACCAAAACCCGCAACCAGCAGCAACAAAACACCCAAACTTGCTTCTGAACCACCCCGAATCAAACTCGAGGCCCTCGGGACCCCGTCCAATCATACCATCCAGTCCCAATACATAACACAAACTTGCTAGAGCCCTCAAATCACATTAAACAATATCAAAACTACGAATCGCACCCCAATTCAAGCTTTATGAACTTTAGAACATCAAACTTCTTCATTCGACGCCGAAACCTATCAAATAAAATCCGATTGACCTCAAATTTTGCCCACAAGTCATAATTGCCATTATGGACCTACTCCCACTTCCGAAATCGGAATCCGACCCCGATATCAAAAGTCCACTCCCGGTCAAACTTCCCAAAAACCTTCAATTTTCCAACTCTTGCCAAATAACCCCGAAATGACCTGCAAACTTCTAAATCCACATCCGGATGCTCCCCTAAGACCAGATAGCCAAGACTCCACACAACGTGTATAAAATGTCAAAAATAATCAACAGAGATAGAAAATAATCAGTATAGGGCAATGCCTTCATTAATCCAAATTCTTGATAATTTTATCAACGGCTCAGTTTAAGCTTAGTTCATTAATTATTTGCAGATGGAAAATGCATAATAAAATTAAATTCCAAGAAATATCAAATCATCAAACTCACGGAATTCACATAAATATACAAGTAATAATCACATCAAATTTTCATATATAAATAAATTCAACAAACGCGAATTGAGGCATGAAAAATAGATGATTTAATAAATGCCAATGGTTATCCAATTTACTACACAATATGCCTAAGACTTTAACCCAATATATTTTGCACATATAAGCCCGAGTACGTACTCGTCACCTCACGTACACGGCTTTTCACATTTCACAAATGACATACAAGACTCGATGCCTAAGGGGTAATTCCTCCACTCAAGGTTAGGCAAGATACATACCTTTTTGAAGTTAGGCCGATATTCCAAAATAGCCTTTTTGCTTGAATTGACCTCCGGACAACTCAAATCTATCCAAATTAATTGTATAACTTCCTTAAAATTCATCGAAAACAACTCCGGATAATACAATACCTACATAAAAGTTTACTCTAAAAAGTCAACGCGAGGCCCTCCCCTCGGAACCCGACAGAATTGTTACGAAATCCGAACACCCATTTCGATACGAGTTCAACCATACCAAAACTATCAAATTCCGATAACGGATCTCCTTTCAAATTTTAAATTAAAGTCTAGAAGATTTCTACCATTTTAAACCCGATTCACTAATTTAGTGATAAAAACAACAATAGATTCATGTAATTTAACCAAAATCAAGTTAGGAACTCTTACCCAATGTTTTCGTTGAAGAACTCTCGGAAAATCGCCTCACCCGAGCTTCCTTTGTCCAAAAAAGGAAGAATGAGACAAATTTGTACTTTATTCTGCTGCCCAGGGGTTTGTTCTTCGCGTTCGCGACCATACCCTCGCGTTCGCGATGAACAAATTCTCCAACAACCATTTTCAAACTCTTCTCAGACAGCCTCTAGTATAATGTGCATAATATTTTGTACACAAATCCAAATGCTGAATGGTTTAACTTTCTGAAAACTAGACTCCGAGTGCTATAACTTTCCTTTGTTGCATATCTCCCAATTCCTTATAGATTGCGAAATATGAGCTTCCAAAGTTAGCCCTGTGCAACATAGATTTCAAAACTCTTTCCAGACAGCCTGTCGTATATCTATCATATCTTTTTGTACACAACTCCAAATGATAAATGGTTTACTCTGAAACTAGGCACAAAGTGCTATAACTTTCATTTTTGGATCATCTCCAAATTCCTTATAGATTGCGAAATATGAGCCTCCAAATTCAGACGATGGACAACAAACATTCCTTCCTCGCCTTCGCGAGGAGCCTTGTCGCGAACGCGAAGAACAACACCAAAACCCGCAACCAGCAGCATCAAAACACCCAAACTTGCTCCTGAACCACCCTGAATCAAACTCGAGGCCCTCGGGACCCCCGTCCAATCATACCATCCAGTCCCAATACATAACACGAACTTGCTAGAGCCCTCAAATCACATTAAACAACATCAAAACTACGAATCGCACCCCAATTCAAGCTTTATGAACTTTAGAACATCAAACTTCTTCATTCGATGCCGAAACCTATCAACTCAAATCCGATTGACCTCAAATTTTGCCCAGAAGTCATAATTGCCATTATGGACCTACTCCCACTTCCGAAATCGGAATTCGACCCCGATATCAAAAAGTCCTCTCCCGGTCAAAGTTCCCAAAGACCTTCGATTTTCCAACTCTTGCCAAATAACCTCGAAATGACCTGCAAACTTCTAAATCCACATCCGGATGCTCCCCTAAGACCAGATAGCCAAGACTCCACACAACGTGTATAAAACGTCAAAAATAATCAACAGAGATAGAAAATAATCAGTATAGGGCAATGCCTTCATTAATCCAAATTCTTGATAATTTTATTAACGGCTCAGTTTAAGCTTAGTTCATTAATTATTTGCAGATGGAAAATGCATAATAAAATCAAATTCCAAGAAATATCAAATCATCAAACTCACGGAATTCACATAAATATACAAGTAATAATCACATCAAATTTTCATATATAAATAAATTGAACAAACGCGAATTGAGGCATGGAAAATAGATGATTTAATAAATGCCAATGGTTATCCAATTTACTACACAATATGCCTAAGACTTTAACCCAATATATTTTGCACATATAAGCCCGAGTACGTACTCGTCACCTCACGTACATGGTTTTTCACATTTCACAAATGACACACAAGACTCGATGCCTAAGGGGTAATTCCCCCACTCAAGGTTAGGCAAGATACATACCTTTTTGAATTTAGGCCGATATTCCAAAATAGCCTTTTTGCTTGAATTGACCTTCGGACAACTCAAATCTATCCAAATTAATTGTATAACTTCCTTAAAATTCATGGAAAACAACTCCGGATAATACAATACCTACTTAAAAGTTTACTCTAAAAAGTCAACGCGAGGCCCTCCCCTCGGAACCCGACAGAATTGTTACGAAATCCGAACACCCATTTCGATACGAGTTCAACCATACCAAAACTATCAAATTCCGATAACGGATCTCCTTTCAAATTTTAAATTAAAGTCTAGAAGATTTCTACCATTTTAAACCCGATTCACTAATTTAGTGATAAAAACAACAATAGATTCATGTAATTTAACCAAAATCAAGTTAGGAACTCTTACCCAATGTTTTCGTTGAAGAACTCTCGGAAAATCGCCTCACCCGAGCTTCCTTTGTCCAAAAAAGGAAGAATGAGACAAATTTGTACTTTATTCTGCTGCCCAGGGGTTTGTTCTTCGCGTTCGCGACCCTACCCTCGCGTTCGCGATGAACAAATTCTCCAACAACCATTTTCAAACTCTTCTCAGACAGCCTCTAGTATAATGTGCATAATATTTTGTACCCAAATCCAAATGCTGAATGGTTTAACTTTCTGAAAACTAGACTCCGAGTGCTATAACTTTCCTTTGTTGCATATCTCCCAGATCCTTATAGATTGCGAAATATGAGCTTCCAAAGTCAGCCCTATGCAACATAGATTTCAAAACTCTTTCCAGACAGCCTGTCGTATATCTACCATATCTTTTTGTACACAACTCCAAATGATAAATGGTTTACTCTGAAACTAGACACAAAGTGCTATAACTTTCATTTTTGGATCATCTCCAAATTCCTTATAGATTGCGAGATATGAGCCTCCAAATTCAGACGACGGACAACAAACATTCCTTCCTCGCCTTCGCGAGGAGCCTCTTCGCGAAGGCGAAGAACAACAACAAAACCCGCAACCAGCAGCATCAAAACACCCAAACTTGCTCCTGAACCACCCCGAATCAAACCCGAGGCCCTCAGGAACCCGTCGAATCATACCATCCAGTCCCAATACATAACACGAACTTGCTAGAGGCCTCAAATCACACTAAACAACATCAAAACTACGAATCGCACCCCAATTCAAGCTTTATGAACTTTAGAACATCAAACTTCTTCATTCGATGCCGAAACCTATCAACTCAAATCCGATTGACCTCAAATTTTGCCCACAAGTCATAATTGCCATTATGGACCTACTCCCACTTCCGAAATCGGAATTCGACCCCGATATCAAAAAGTCCACTCCCGGTCAAACTTCCCAAAAACCTTCGATTTTTCAACTCTTGCCAAATAACCCCGAAATGACCTGCAAACTTCTAAATCCACATCCGGATGCTCCCCTAAGACCAGATAGCCAAGACTCCACACAACGTGTATAAAACGTCAAAAATAATCAACAGAGATAGAAAATAATCAGTATAGGGCAATGCCTTCATTAATCCAAATTCTTGATAATTTTATTAATGGCTCAGTTTAAGCTTAGTTCATTAATTATTTGCAGATGGAAAATGCATAATAAAATCAAATTCCAAGAAATATCAAATCATCAAACTCACGGAATTCACATAAATATACAAGTAATAATCACATCAAATTTTCATATATAAACAAATTCAACAAATGCGAATTGAGGCATGGAAAATAGATGATTTAATAAATGCCAATGGTTATCCAATTTACTACACAATATGCCTAAGACTTTAACCCAATATATTTTGCACATATAAGCCCGAGTATGTACTCGTCACCTCACGTACACGGCTTTTCACATTTCACAAATGACACACAAGACTCGATGCCTAAGGGGTAATTCCTCCACTCAAGGTTAGGCAAGATACATACCTTTTTGAAGTTAGGCCGATATTCCAAAATAGCCTTTTTGCTTGAATTGACCTCCGAACAACTCAAATCTATCCAAATTAATTGTATAACTTCCTTAAAATTCATCGAAAACAACTCCGGATAATACAATACCTACTTAAAAGTTTACTCTAAAAAGTCAACGCGAGGCCCTCCCCTCGGAACCCGACAGAATTGTTACGAAATCCAAACACCCATTTCGATACGAGTTCAACCATACCAAAACTATCAAATTCTGATAACGGATCTCCCTTCAAATTTTAAATTAAAGTCTAGAAGATTTCTACCATTTTCAACCCGATTCACTAATTTAGTAATAAAAACAACAATAGATTCATGTAATTTAACCAAAATCAAGTTAGGAACTCTTACCAATGTTTTCGTTGAAAAACTCTCGGAAAATCGCCTCACCCGAGCTTCCTTTGTCCAAAAAAGAAAGAATGAGACAAATTTGTACTTTATTCTGCTGCCCAGGGGTTTGTTCTTCGCGTTCGCGACCCTACCCTCGCGTTCGCGATGAACAAATTCTCCAACAACCATTTTCAAACTCTTCTCAGACAGCCTCTAGTATAATGTGCATAATATTTTGTACACAAATCCAAATGCTGAATGGTTTAACTTTCTGAAAACTAGACTCCGAGTGCTATAACTTTCCTTTGTTGCATATCTCCCAATTCCTTATAGATTGCGAAATATGAGCTTCCAAAGTCAGCCCTATGCAACATAGATTTCAAAACTCTTTCCAGACAGCCTGTCGTATATCTACCATATCTTTTTGTACACAACTCCAAATGATAAATGGTTTACTCTGAAACTAGACACAAAGTGCTATAACTTTCATTTTTTGATCATCTCCAAATTCCTTATAGATTGCGAAATATGAGCCACCAAATTCAGACGACGGACAACAAACATTCCTTCCTCGCCTTCGCGAGGAGCCTCATCGCGAACGCAAAGAACAACACAGAAACCCGCAACCAGCAGCATCAAAACACCCAAACTTGCTCCTGAACCACCCTGAATCAAACCCGAGGCCCTCGGGACCCCCGTCCAATCATACCATCCAGTCCCAATACATAACACGAACTTGCTAGAGCCCTCAAATCACATTAAACAACATCAAAACTACGAATCGCACCCCAATTCAAGCTTTATGAACTTTAGAACATCAAACTTCTTCATTCGATGCCGAAACCTATCAACTCAAATCCGATTGACCTCAAATTTTGCCCAGAAGTCATAATTGCCATTATGGACCTACTCCCACTTCCGAAATCAGAATTCGACCCCGATATCAAAAAGTCCTCTCCCGGTCAAAGTTCCCAAAAACCTTCGATTTTCCAACTCTTGCCAAATAACCCCGAAATGACCTGCAAACTTCTAAATCCACATCCGGATGCTCCCCTAAGACCAGATAGCCAAGACTCCACACAACGTGTATAAAACGTCAAAAATAATCAACTGAGATAGAAAATAATCAGTATAGGGCAATGCCTTCATTAATCCAAATTCTTGATAATTTTATTAACGGCTCAGTTTAAGCTTAGTTCATTAATTATTTGCAGATGGAAAATGCATAATAAAATCAAATTCCAAGAAATATCAAATCATCAAACTCACGGAATTCACATAAATATACAAGTAATAATCACATCAAATTTTCATATATAAACAAATTCAACAAATGCGAATTGAGGCATGGAAAATAGATGATTTAATAAATGCCAATGGTTATCCAATTTACTACACAATATGCCTAAGACTTTAACCCAAGATATTTTGCACATATAAGCCCGAGTACGTACTCGTCACCTCACATACATGGCTTTTCACATTTCACAAATGACACACAAGACTCGATGCCTAAGGGGTAATTCCCCCACTCAAGGTTAGGCAAGATACATACCTTTTTGAATTTAGGCCGATATTCCAAAATAGCCTTTTTGCTTGAATTGACCTTCGGACAACTCAAATCTATCCAAATTAATTGTATAACTTCCTTAAAATTCATGGAAAACAACTCCGGATAATACAATACCTACTTAAAAGTTTACTCTAAAAAGTCAACGCGAGGCCCTCCCCTCGGAACCCGACAGAATTGTTACGAAATCCGAACACCCATTTCGATACGAGTTCAACCATACCAAAACTATCAAATTCCGATAACGGATCTCCTTTCAAATTTTAAATTAAAGTCTAGAAGATTTCTACCATTTTAAACCTGATTCACTAATTTAGTGATAAAAACAACAATAGATTCATGTAATTTAACCAAAATCAAGTTAGGAACTCTTACCCAATGTTTTCGTTGAAGAACTCTCGGAAAATCGCCTCACCCGAGCTTCCTTTGTCCAAAAAAGGAAGAATGAGACAAATTTGTACTTTATTCTGCTGCCCAGGGGTTTGTTCTTCGCGTTCGCGACCCTACCCTCGCGTTCGCGATGAACAAATTCTCCAACAACTATTTTCAAACTCTTCTCAGACAGCCTCTAGTATAATGTGCATAATATTTTGTACACAAATCCAAATGCTGAATGGTTTAACTTTCTGAAAACTAGACTCCGAGTGCTATAACTTTTCTTTGTTGCATATCTCCCAATTCCTTATAGATTGCGAAATATGAGCTTCCAAAGTCAGCCCTATGCAACATAGATTTCAAAACTCTTTCCAGACAGCCTGTCGTATATCTACCATATCTTTTTGTACACAACTCCAAATGATAAATGGTTTACTCTGAAACTAGACACAAAGTGCTATAACTTTCATTTTTTGATCATCTCCAAATTCCTTATAGATTGCGAAATATGAGCCTCCAAATTCAGACGACGGGCAACAAACATTCCTTCCTCGCCTTCGCGAGGAGCCTCATCGCGAACGCGAAGAACAACACAGAAACCCGCAACCAGCAGCATCAAAACACCCAAACTTGCTCCTGAACCACCCTGAATCAAACCCGAGGCCCTCGGGACCCCCGTCCAATCATACCATCCAGTCCCAATACATAACACGAACTTGCTAGAGCCCTCAAATCACATTAAACAACATCAAAACTACGAATCGCACCCCAATTCAAGCTTTATGAACTTTAGAACATCAAACTTCTTCATTCGATGCCGAAACCTATCAACTCAAATCCGATTGAGCTCAAATTTTGCCCAGAAGTCATAATTGCCATTATGGACCTACTCCCACTTCCGAAATCGGAATTCGACCCCGATATCAAAAAGTCCACTCCCGGTCAAAGTTCCCAAAAACCTTCGATTTTCCAACTCTTGCCAAATAACCCCGAAATGACCTGCAAACTTCTAAATCCACATCCGGATGCTCCCCTAAGACCAGATAGCCAAGACTCCACACAACGTGTATAAAACGTCAAAAATAATCAACAGAGATAGAAAATAATCAGTATAGGGCAATGCCTTCATTAATCCAAATTCTTGATAATTTTATTAACGGCTCAGTTTAAGCTTAGTTCATTAATTATTTGCAGATGGAAAATGCATAATAAAATCAAATTCCAAGAAATATCAAATCATCAAACTCACGGAATTCACATAAATATACAAGTAATAATCACATCAAATTTTCATATATAAACAAATTCAACAAATGCGAATTGAGGCATGGAAAATAGATGATTTAATAAATGCCAATGGTTATCCAATTTACTACACAATATGCCTAATAATTTAACCCAAGATATTTTGCACATATAAGCCCGAGTACGTACTCGTCACCTCACATACAAGGCTTTTCACATTTCACAAATGACACACAAGACTCGATGCCTAAGGGGTAATTCCCCCACTCAAGGTTAGGCAAGATACATACCTTTTTGAATTTAGGCCGATATTCCAAAATAGCCTTTTTGCTTGAATTGACCTTCGGACAACTCAAATCTATCCAAATTAATTGTATAACTTCCTTAAAATTCATTGAAAACAACTCCGGATAATACAATACCTACTTAAAAGTTTACTCTAAAAAGTCAACGCGAGGCCCTCCCCTCGGAACCCGACAGAATTGTTACGAAATCCGAACACCCATTTCGATACGAGTTCAACCATACCAAAACTATCAAATTCCGATAACGGATCTCCTTTCAAATTTTAAATTAAAGTCTAGAAGATTTCTACCATTTTAAACCCGATTCACTAATTTTGTGATAAAAACAACAATAGATTCATGTAATTTAACCAAAATCAAGTTAGGAACTCTTACCCAATGTTTTCGTTGAAGAACTCTCGGAAAATCGCCTCACCCGAGCTTCCTTTGTCCAAAAAAGGAAGAATGAGACAAATTTGTACTTTATTCTGCTGCCCAGGGGTTTGTTCTTCGCGTTCGCGACCCTACCCTCGCGTTCGCGATGAACAAATTCTCCAACAACCATTTTCAAACTCTTCTCAGACAGCCTCTAGTATAATGTGCATAATATTTTGTACACAAATCCAAATGCTGAATGGTTTAACTTTCTGAAAACTAGACTCCGAGTGCTATAACTTTCCTTTGTTGCATATCTCCCAATTCCTTATAGATTGCGAAATATGAGCTTCCAAAGTCAGCCCTATGCAACATAGATTTCAAAACTCTTTCCAGACAGCCTGTCGTATATCTACCATATCTTTTTGTACACAACTCCAAATGATAAATGGTTTACTCTGAAACTAGACACAAAGTGCTATAACTTTCATTTTTGGATCATCTCCAAATTCCTTATAGATTGCGAGATATGAGCCTCCAAATTCAGATGACGGACAACAAACATTCCTTCCTCGCCTTCGCGAGGAGCCTCTTCGCGAAGGCGAAGAACAACAACAAAACCCGCAACCAGCAGCATCAAAACACCCAAACTTGCTCCTGAACCACCCCGAATCAAACCCGAGGCCCTCAGGAACCCGTCGAATCATACCATCCAGTCCCAATACATAACACGAACTTGCTAGAGGCCTCAAATCACATTAAACAACATCAAAACTACGAATCGCACCCCAATTCAAGCTTTATGAACTTTAGAATATCAAACTTCTTCATTCGATGCCGAAACCTATCAAATCAAATCCGATTGACCTCAAATTTTGCCCACAATTCCTAATTGCTATTACGGACCTACTCCCACTTCCAAAATTGGAATCCGAACCCGATTTCAAAAAGTCCACTCCCGGTCAAAATTCCCAAAAACCTTCAAATTTCCAACTCTTGCCAAATAACCCCGAAATGACCTACAGACTTCTAAATCCACATCTGGATGCTCCCCTTAGACCAGATAGCCCAAGACTCCACACAACGTGTATAAAACGTCAAAAATAATCAACAGAGATAGAAAATAATCAGTATAGGACAATGCCTTCATTAATCCAAATTCTTGATAATTATACTAACGCCTCAGTTTAAGCTTAGTTCATTAATTATTTGCAGATGAAAAATGCATAATAAAATTAAATTCCAAGAAATATCAAATCATCAAACTCACGGAATTCACATAAATATACAAGTAATAATCACATCAAATTGTCATATAAAAACAAATTCAACAAACGCGAATTGAGGCATGGAAGATAGATGATTTAATAAATGCCAATGGTTATCCAATTTACTATACAATATGCCTAAGAATTTAACCCAATATATTTTCCACATATAAGCCCGAGTACGTACTCGTCACCTTGCGTACACGGCTTTTCACATTTCACAAATGACACATAAGACTCGATGCCTAAGAGGCAATTTCCCCACTCAAGGTTAGGCAAGATACATACCTTTTTGATGCTAGGTCGATATTCCAAAATAGCCTTCTTGCTTGAATTGACCTCCGGACAGCTCAAATCTATCAAAATTAATTGTATAACTTCATTAATATTCATCGAAAATAATTTCGGATAATAAAATACAAACTTAAAATTCTATTCTAAAAAATCAACGCGGGGCCCGCCCCTCGGAACCTGACAGAAGTTTTATGAAATTCGAACACCCATTCCGATACGAGTTCAACCATACCAAAATTATCAAATTCCGATAAATGAACGCCCTTCAAATTTTAAATTAAAGTCTAGAGGATTTCAACCATTTTCAACCCAATTCACTAATTTAGTGATAAAAGCAACAATAGATTCATGTAATTTTTCCGAAATCAAGTTAGGAACTCTTAACCCAATGTTTTCCTTGAAAAACGCTCGAAAAATCACCTCACCCGAGCTTTCTTTGTCCAAAAATGGAAAAATGAGACGAATTTGTACTTTATTCTGCTGCCCAGGGGTTTGTTCTTCACGTTCGCGACCCTCCCCTCGCGTTCGCGATTAACAAATTCTCCGACAGCCATTTTCAAACTCTTCTTAGACAGCCTCTAGTATAATGGTCATAATATTTAGTTCCAAAATCCCAATGATGAATGGTTTAACTTTATGAAAACTAAACTCCAAGAGCTATAAATTTTATTTGTTTCTCATCTCCCAATTCCTCATAGATTGCGAGATATGAGCTACCAAAGTCAGCCCTGTGCAACAAAGATTTCAAAACTCTTCCTAGACAGCCTATAGTATATCTACCATATCTTTTTCTGCAAAACTCCAAAAGATAAATGGTTTACTCTGAAACTAGACACAAAGCGCTACAACTTTCAATTTTGGATCATCTCCAAATTCCTTATAGATTGCGAGATATGAGCCTCCAAATTCAAACGACGGACACCAAACATTCCTTATTCGCGTTCGCGAGGAGCCTCTTCGCGAACGCGAAAAACAAAGTCCCAACAGCAAAATCCATCTTCGCGAACGCGAAGAACAACACCAGAACCAGCAAGCAACAGCATCAAAACACCCAAACTAGGTCCTGAACCACCCCGAATCAAACCCGAGGCCCCCGGGACCCCGTCCAATCATACCAACCAGTCCCAATACATAACACGAACTTACTAGATCCCTCAAATCACATTAAACAATATCAAAACTACGAATCGCACCCCAATTCAAGCTTTATGAACTTTATAACATCAAACTTCTTCATTCGACGCCGAAACCTATCAAATCAAATCCGATAGACCTCGAATTTCGCCCACAAGTCATAATTGGCATTACAGACCTACTCCCACTTCCGGAATAGGAATCCGACCCCGATATCAAAAAGTCCACTTCCGGTTAAACTTCCCAAAAACCTTCAAATTCCAACTTTTGCTAAATCGCCCCCAAATGACCTACAGATTTCCAAATCCACATCCGGACGCTCCCCTAAGACCATAATCACCATGCGGAGCTATTCCCAGGCTTGGAATCACAAACGAACATCCATAACATCAAAATACACTTCAACCCAAACTTAGGAAATTCTTAAAATTTAAAAATGCCAACCTTCAGTAATAGGCGCCGAAATGCTCCCGGGCCACCTGATACTCGATCTGCACATACGCCAAAGTCCGAAATCATCATACAGACCTACTGGAATTATCAAAATTCCATTCCAGAGTAATTTGCTCAAAAGTCAAACTCCGGTAAACTCTTTTCATTTAAGCTTCAAAAATGAGAATTGTTCTTTCAATTTAAATTATGAATCTTCCGAAAATAAAACGACCGCACACACAAGTCATAATACGTATTACAAAGTTTCTCGGGACCTTAAGTAGCTGAATGGGGCATAGATTCTTAAAATGACAAGACATGTCATTACACTTTTGGCCTCCACGATCGCGAGGGTGTTTCCGCGATTGCGAAGAAAGGCAGTGATGGGCAGTGTCATTTTAAAGACGAGATTTGACCCAATTTCCTTCATATTTCATTTTTGTTATGCGATATTTGGAGCTTTTGAAGAGGAGATTTATTTTCTATTATGAGGTAAGTAATTCCCGCACATTGTGAGTTAAATACATGGGTTGCATATGGATTTATACATGAAAATTAGTAGAAATTTGGGGTTTTGGGTAGAAAACCTAGAATTTGGTATTTTTGTATTTTGACCACATAAATGGGAATGGAATTGAGATAAATTATGTATTTGAGTTTGTGGGGTTATGGGTAATGTTTATATTTGAAAATTTTCGAAATCCGGGCTCGTGGGCCCGAGGGTGATTTTATCGACTTTTCGAACGGAGTGGAAAATTATTGTAAATTGAATTATAATGACTATTAGAGTATATATTTATGGGTTTGCACATTCATTGACAAGTTTTGGAGTGTTGGGCATCAGTTTGAGTTGTTGGAAGGTCTTGAGAGCCGGTTATTGAATTTCGGAGCGAGGTATGTCTCCTTTCTAACCTTGTAAGAGGGATTTAACCTCATAGGTGAATCAAATTATTATGTGCTTCTATTTGTGGGGGCTACGTACGCACGATGTGACGAGAGTCCGTGCGTAGCTACTATTTTGCTTATGTTCGGATAGTTTAGGACCCATATCATGTTGTAGTTGCGATGTTTTCCCCCTACTTGTTAATTTAATTATTTAAAACATTTAGAAACTCGATAAAGGGATTGTAAAAAGGTTAAACTTCATTTACTTGACCGTTAAATGAGAAATTGAAATTCTTGGAATATTTGCCCCTTAATGAATCTTGAATTGGTTATTTAATGTGTTTTTTTCTCTTTTGTGGAGCGGGTCGAACGCCTCGGTAGCAGATAGATCCATCTATGGTTCGTGCCGTTCGACCCTCGGCAGTGCACAGTTTAAATATTTATGTAGGATCGGGTCGTACGACCTCGACATGATTTGCACATGTTTGAATTGGTTGCTCTGGAATTTATGACAATTGATAATACTTCATTGGCCTGAGATACAAAATTATAAACGATGAAAAATAAATTAGGAGAATTTTTATTAACAAAAGAATTGTGTACTAATTTTATGATATTAAGCTTACAACCGTTCTACGTAATTCATGCTTACTTATATCATTGGTATTTTATTTATAGCCCATAGTAAGTGTTGGAGTCGACCCCTCGTCACTACATCTTCGAGGTTAGGCGGGATACTTATTGGGTACGCGTTGATTTACGTACTCATATTACACTTGCTGCACATTTTTGTGCAGGAACATATATGTCTAGTGACCCTGTGGGTGCAAAGGCGTGGTTATTGTGGGGACTTAGGTGAACTGCATTCTATACTATGATCCGCAGTCAACAAGGTCTCCTTCAGATTATTTATATTTCTCCTGTCTAAATTTGTATTCCGGACAAATGTTGTATTTTATTTTACATTCCTAGTTGAGGTAAATGCACTTGTGACACCGGATTTTGGGGTGATTATGGATTGTCCTGTATTGAAATTGTTAAAAATATTATTATTTACTCTGTAAAATTCCATCTTTTACTATTTAATTGAAGGAAATATGCTTTCAAAAATATTAAAATGAGAACCGAATTAAGTATTTATTTTTGGCTTGCCTGATAGCGGTGTCCGGTGCCATCACGACCTTTAATGGATTTTGGGTCGTGATACAACTCTTAACCAAGCTTTTAAGGAGAAGTTAACGTAACTTAAACTAGACTAATGAGTAGGGTAGAAACTGATAGAATACATATGGAGTCGCCACATACTTTAAACTAATCACAAAAACTCATTAAGACTTAGGTTAATTAGTTTTTAGAAGACATTTACCCACTAGAGTCTATAAGGGTAGCTAAGTAGGCACATGAACATGAAAATTAACAAAAGACCTCTATGGTGTTTTAAGGAGCTACATAATTGCAAAACATACTTTAACAATAGGGAAGCTAAGTGTACAAAACTACCATAGTTCTAAGTTCATCAAAGAAAATAAATCAAGTACATGATATAGATCAACAAGTAGCAGCTCTAATCAATGTGAGACTGTCGAAGCAGGCATGAATATCTTAGCAAGACATCAGAAAGGTTTAGGATCAGAATATGTATAGAGAATCATTAAGGTTTCTTAATTAACTACAAAAGTTCAACGAGGTTCAGATTATTCAATTTAAAGAAGCATTTATCTAGTGAAGCTTATTTAAGTTCACAAGGATAGTTGACTAACATTAATAATTCCACGTTACCAGGGAAACAATTCGCTCAAGCACACAACATCAAGATATGATAAACCATTATAAACTAACAAACAAACATTATAAATGACAGGCACTCAACAGAAGAAAACATAGCATCATGAAGCAGCACAAATAATCAAAGAAAAGGGAGAGGTTAGTATACACCAACCTTCTTCGGAGCAGCAAACCTAACAAAATCTTTTTCTTTGCCGTTTAGGAACCAAAGTCTCAAACTTCAAACAATGAATGATCTCATAACTGGAAAAGAGGGGGAAAAAGTGAAAAATGAGTTAAAAAAACTAAGCTTTCAATTGTGAGGTGATTCTTAGTGTATTTTGTTGTGTGTTCGTGTTAGGTCTGTTAGGTGAGAGCAATAAAAGCCTCTATTTATAGTGTCATTCAATGACTAGGGTTCCAACAAATTCAAAATCGTGAGTTGAAAGTGACAAATATCGGATGATGGAAGAAAAGCGAGTAAAATCAAAGAGCACATAGGGGAAAATCAATGAAGGATTTTACCTGAGCGATTTGAATTTCAGAATCAACCGTTGATGAGAAAAATACGTCGTCTAATGTCTAGAGGTCACTGCGTTTGACCTATGGACATTGAATACTCATGCTGGAGCTTTGAGAATAACTCCATGCATGCTCCGATTTGCTGGAGCATGAAGGAAATCAATCGATAGTGACGTTTCATTTATAAGTTAGGGTTTCGAATATTGGGGGTTTTGAATATGAATGACGATAATGGAAGTGGACCGGCTGGATTCGTGGATTAGAGGACAAAAGAGATGATTCGTGGTTGATATGTTGATCTTGCACTGTCACAACCCAATTTCTCCCTCCGTGAACCGTCGTGACAGCACCTAGTTTCTATGACTAGGTAAGCCTAACACTTAGCCGAAATGAAATAAAAACACGAACATTAACTACTAACAGTAACAAATATATAATAAGAAACTGAATGCCACTCGGCATATACAATTATCACCTCTAAAAATGAACAAAACAATTCCCAAAACCTGGAATACCGTAAGTCACAAGCTACTAAGAAGTCTTAACCGTTCTATACATCATTTCTATAAAAAGAAGGCAAAATGAACATAGGGGGATAAAGGGGGACTCCGAGGATCTGCGGGAGCAAGCAGATGTACCTTAAAGTCTCCAATAAGCAGCAGCGACTGCAACTAGTGATAAGGCTAGTAAGATGAACCTGGATCTTCACACGAGAAACATGTGTAGGAAAAGGCATGAGTACACTACAACGGTACCCAGTAAGTGCCAAGCCTAACCTCGGTCGAGTAGTGACGAGATCATGTCAGGGCTATACTAGTATAAATATAATAAAATAAGACAGAATGAAATATCACAGTAAAATAAATGCGGAAATGTAACAGGAATAGAATCAATGAAAGACAACAGCTCAGAACACAGTGATAACAACAGGGGATATCGCGAGATACTGTCTCATAGTCCCAAACGAATATGTGTAGGGGGATCTCCTGGAATACTGTTCCTTAGTCCCAAAATAAATATGCAGAACATAAGAATCTCCCATAATACCATTTCGTAGTCCCAAAGTAAATATGCAGTACATGGGGATCTCCCCGAATACCGTTCTGTAGTCCCAAAATAAATATGCAGTGCAACCACTAAAATAACAGTTATAGCCAAAAACCTACATTTTAGACTAAGTTCAAGTCAAGGAAAGTAGGAAATGTCACTAAACATGCTGCACAGAGTTGAAATAGGCAGTTAAACAGGTAGGCATGCTATTCTAGTCTAAACAGGATATTTAGATATGCTAGTATGTTTCAATTAATGAGAATTAAGTTATGACTTAGTGAAAAAACAAAGTTTTACAACAAATTTCCCGTATACGTACTCATCACCTCACGTACACGGTGCTCACATATCAAACAGTACCAAATCCTAAGGTGAGTTCCCCCACACAAGGTTAGGCAAGCCAATTACCTCGAACCAATCTCAAATCAATTCGTCACAATGCTTTTTCCACGAATATCCGATTCCGAATGGCTCAAATCTAGCCAAAACAAATTACATAACATAAATTTAGCTACAACAAGCTAATCTAGCTAACGAAATCAAAGCTAAGGCAAGAAATTAGAAAAATGCCCAAAAAGGTCTCCCCGGGCCCATATATCAGAATCTGGTAAAAATTACCAAATATGAACACCCATTCACTCACGAGATCACTCGTACCAAAATTATCCAAATTCGATGTCTAAATCCCACTCAAAACTCAGAAATTCGGTTGGGGAACTTTTCCCCCATTCTCCCAACTTTCTCACTCAAATTCCTTAATTAAATGAAGAAACCAACAATAGATTATTGAAATATGATAAAAATCAAGTTAGGAATCATTACCCCAAAACTCTCTCTGAAAATCCCTCAAAGAATCGCCAATTTCCAAGCTCCCAAATCCAAAAATGGAGAAATGAATCAAACCCTCGAATTTTTCACTTTTCTGCCCAGCAAATTCGCTCATGCGACCTATTCATCGCACCTGCGGAAATTCCATCGCAGGTGCGGAAAGGCCTTAAGGGACCTGGGACTGCTTTTGCGAGAAAGTGGTCGCATCTGCGCATGCGCACCTTCGAAAACTGCTTCGCTTCTGCGGTCTCTCTTCGCACATGCGCTCCAGGGTCGCATCTGTAGACATCGCAGATGCAGAATATTACCTCGCACCTGGGATCCCTGAGCTCCTCCTTCCAAACCGCTTTTGCGCCTGATCTTCCACACGTGCGAGTACGCACCTGCGGTTCCCCAACCGCACATGCGAAATCACCAGTAACCAGAAATCTTCAGCAATTGCATAAGTTCAAATTTCAACCCGTTGAGCATCCGAAACACACCCGAGGCCCACGGGACCTCAACCAAACATACCAACCAATCCTAAAAATACATAAAAACTTAGACGAGCCCTTAAATCACATCAAACAATGCTAAAATCATGAATCGCCCTCCAATTCAAACTTAAAGAAACTTGAAACTTCCAAATTCGACAACCGATGCCGAAACCAACAAAACCATGTCCGATTGACCTCAAATTTTGCACATAGGTCATATTCAACACTACAGACGTATTCCAACTTCCGTAATTGGAATCCGACCCCGATATCAAAAATTCAACTACCGGCCCAAAACTCAAAAAATTCGACTTTCGCCATTTCATGCCTAAATGAGCTACGAACCTCCCAAACACAATACGGACAAGCCCCTAAGCCCAAAATCACACAACGAAGCTAACGGAATCAATGAAATTCCATTTCGGAGTCGTTTTCATACAGTTCCGACTACAGTGCCAATCCTTAGGCTTAAATAGGGACTAAGTGTCCTAAAACATCCCCAAAAAACCAAAACGAAACCTCCCGGCAAGTCACAATAGCAGAAATAGTTATGGGAGAAGTAGTTAATAGGGTATAGGGGCTATAACTCTCAAGACGACCGACCGGGTCGTCACATGCACGGATTTATGCAAGGTCTTGTGACTGATAGGGTTAGAGCAGATGAGAGAATAAAGAACAAAAGGGGATAATGGACGGCTAGGGGAAATGGTCCGATGGATCATTTGGTCAACGACCATGATAAATCAGGACATAAGAATTAGTAAATGATTTTTATTGTGAAAAACGATAGCCATTGGATCTCTGTATTTCAATGGAGGAGATGAGGTTTTAGCGTGAACTAAAAGAAAAGAGAAAAACTGGAATTAATTACGGACCGTTGATGAGTTAGATCAACGGTCCAGATTTGTTTGTGCTTGTTTTGTGAGTGTGGAATATGGGCTACGTGGCGCAATTGGATTGGCTTAGAGAGGAGGTTATTGATCGCCAAACTGGACTAGTGATGTCGTTTGGACTAGGTTAGGTGGGGGATTAAACCAATTGTTTGGACTAGTTTTGTTTTAACAAATAGCCACATTGAGTTAAATTGGGTCTTTGCAATTGTAGCCCTTTAGTCTTTAACCGTTTAAAATTAATTTAAGTTAAACTTAACTAATTATTAATCAAATGTGATAGAAAATATAATAATCAAATACACTATAAATTACTGTAATTAACTAATTATTTATTAAACACTTTCTTCTAAAGTATGAAAACTAATTTCAGATTAATTCAAATAATAAACGATTTAATTAAAAAAACCAAAGGTTAATTTGTTAAATTAGTTGTAAAACTTATGTTTCGAAACATAGAGGTGTCACGGCCCCAATTTCCCACCTTAGGATGTCGTGATGGCACCTTGCCTCTAAGACTAGGTAAGCCTAACATATATTGAAAGATAGCAGAAACAATAACTTAAACATCAAATTAAACTGTTAAACTATCATAATGAACCCAATAGATACAATTGAAAAAGGTGTCCCAAAATCCGGTGAAACCGAGTCGTAATATCTACAACGAGTGCGCTAAAATCCACGAAATACAACTTCAACTAAAGCATATGAGAGAAAATATAAAAAGTAAGAGATGGAACAAGTTCTAACAACGTCAAAGAAAGTATGTAAGAGTAGATTAATACATGTAAGAGTAGATTAACAATAAAAGATATAACATGTTATGAAAATTCAATTAAAGGCATGGAAAGAGTCTAAATAACCTAAACCAGGCAAATACCAAATATAGCCCGTGTACACACTCGTCACCTCGCGTACATGTCATCCACATAACACAAATAGCACAATCAATCCAAATCCTAGGGCGTAGTTCCCCCTCACAAAGTTAGGCAAGATACTTACCTTAACCAGGACAAATCATCCCTCAAAAATAGCTTTTCCCCTAAAATTCTCCTCCACACAGATCAAATCTAACAAACAATGACTTAATAACATCAAAAAATGCAAACAAAAGTAAAAAAAAAGTTAACCTCGGGCTCGCATAGTCAAAACCCGTGTCCAAGGGTAGATTTCGACTACCTATAACCCCAGGAGTCCGTATATGTGTTTTGCTTCAAATCTGAGTCCAAATCAACTCTCAAAACTCAATTCTTTATTTTTCAAAAGTTTGAAAAAAATCCCCAATTTTCCTTTTTGATTCTCATAAATTTGTTGCTAAATCAAAGATATAATCATGAAATATAGTTAAAAATTGATTATAATAACTTACCCAACGTTTGTAGATGAAAATCTCCTCCCAAAATTGCCTCCTACCGAGTCTAGGGTTCTAAAATTTGAGAAATGAGACTACATCCTGACTTTCCAGCCCTTATGTTTAATAGCAGGTGTAGCATTTGCGACACTGTGTTTGTATTTGCAAAACTTCGCAATTGCGAAGAAAGGCTCGCAATTGCGGCCAGTGATACACTGAGGAGATGTCGCAATTGCGACACAGATTTCGCAAATGCAAAGTCTGTTCTCCTTGCAACTGCAAGAAAGCTATCGCAAATCCGAATTAGCCTACCCAAGCCCATACTTCGCGAATGCGAACCAGGTATCGCAATGAGTCTCCCCTGCCATGTTTGCAATTGCGATAACTGCATCACTAACACACTAACAACATGATTTCAGTCCAAAACCAATCTGCGGCACGTCCGAAACTCACCCGAGCCCTCTAGGCTCCAAACCAAAAATCCACACAAGTCTAAAAACATCATAAAAAGTCACTCGTGCTACCAATACACAAAAATAATACCTAGAACTACGAATCATACATCAAAACGCAATAATTTCAAAGAAAAGTTCAAGAACTTCTAGAATTGCAACCAAGCATCCAAATCCTATCAATTCAACTCCAAATGGCACCGAATTTTGCAGACAAGTTCTAAATAGCATAACTATTCCAGGTCCCAAAACCAAATTTCGAGCACGGTAGGCAAAAGTCAACCTACAGTCACACTTATAAACCTCAATTTTTCAACTTTCAGCTAAACAACACAAATCAACCAACGAACCTCCGAATTCGATTTCGGGCATATGTCCAAGTCCAAAAATATGATACGAACCTATTGATGCCATCAAAACACCATTCCGGGGCCGTTTTCACAAAAGTCAAACATTGGTCAAGTGATGAAAAGGTGAGGATAACGACTCCGCATATCATGCTCAATCTCCATGGTTTCCTCCTCGATCTGACGACAACTCCATTGAACCTTCACTGAAAAGAAATGTTCCTTAATCTCAATTTCAAGACATGTCTGTCCAAGATAGCCACCGACTACTCAACATAAGTCAAATCCTTGTCCAATTGGACTGAGTTGGAATATAATATATGGTACAGATCACAATAATACTTCCGGAACATAGAAATATGGAACACTAGGTGAACCTCCGATAGGCGGGTGGGCAATGCAAGATTGTAAGCCACCTCACAACTCTATCAAGGATATATAAAGGACCAATGTACCTAGGGCTCAACTTTTCCTTCTTCCCGAACATCATCACACCTTTCATAGGTGAAACCCAAAGCAAAACCCTCTCTCCAACCATAAATCCTACATCACGAGCCATTCGATCAGCATAACTCTTCTGCCTAGACTATGTTGTACGAGGCCGTTCCTAAATCAACTTTACTTTCTCCAAGGCATCCCAGACCAAATCCATGCCCAACAACCTATCTTCTCCTAGCTCAAACCAACCAACTTGTCACGACTCTAATTTCTCACTTTAGGATATCGTGATGGAACCTAGTCTTTAAGACTAGGTAAGCCTATCATCGTTGAGAAACAACATAAATAAAAAGAAAACTTCAAATTAGATTACGAAAACTATCATAATAGAACTCAACTGTACCTGGTGGAAAAAGAGTCATAAGCTCTACAAGAATATACTAATAGTCTTGTAATACAATATTGTTTTGGAATAAGGAATAAATGGTTGAATGTATAAAACATAGAAGGTGACTCTGAGGCCTACGGACGTCGAGCAGGTATACCTTAAAATCTAAAAAATTAGCTAGTGAATCAATCTCTAGCGTCCAACATGGGCAGACGTACCTGGATCTGCACAAAAATATGCAGACGCATAGTATGAGTACACCACAGTGGTACCCAGTAAGTATCAGGCCTAACCTCGGTAGAGTAGTGACGAGCCAATGTCAAGATACCTTCTAGGACAAAATAAATGGAACAAAAAATAAAACAACGGGAAGTAATGGAAAACAGAGAAATGAATGATGACAAAGTTGTTTAAATACGTAAACAAATGAGAGAATTGTAAGCAAAAAAACAACAAGAAGGAATCAAATAATGAGAACCGCAATTAATCAAACACAAACAAAACTGGTAAGACAAGAAAGAACAAAAGAAACAAGAACGGTTCAACCAATTACTCTTTTTAATATGAAATGCACAACAAGAGTCACAACTGAGGTACCGCCTCGTATTCACATTTCACATTTACAATCACAATCTTTCCTTAAATCACAGTGTGAGTCTTATATTTAGTTTTAAAAATCATTTTCTCTGAAATAACTATACGCATTTGTTGCACCCTATTTTGCACAAGTCAAAACAAGATTCAACTAATGGTTTCCCCGTTGATGATAAAAGAGAGTCGCCACCTAATATTCCAAGGTATACTAAGGTACCTATTTTAGTCATTAATATCATTATCCTATTGGTCTGCTAACCGATGACATTTGGGTAAGTGTTCTTGTTATTCTAAGGAAAAGGTGTTAGGCACCCGCTAAAATCTACGTAAGGTATCTCCACAGGACATAGACAGGTTTAAGGAATTAGATGTCTGTATTCCACTTCCTTCTTAATGTGTATGACTTACCTTATGTCACGTTTTAAAAACTTATCATTTTTAGGTGGAGGTAGTGTATATACCTTGAAAAGGTGTAAGTTTTGTTTAAGAGAAAAGCCTTTGAAAATGTATATGCAATTGAAAGAATGTTTAGAAAATAGGGTTATAAAACTTAATTTACTAATAAAATAGTGGTAAGTTTAAAACATTTAATTTTTGAAACAAAGTGGTTGTTTATATAAAGTAATAACTATTTGGGGAAGTGGGGTTTAGATATCCCTTGAAAGTTAGATTTCAAATATTATATTCAAATTTGAAGAAATCGTTTGAAGGCCTTTGATTTTGCAGCACCGTTTGTTTGATTTTGTTGAAAATCCCGACTTTGGAAAATCACTTTCTAATTTCTTTTTTTTTTTTTTGTTTTTGGAAAGAGAAGGCTGCGGACTTTTGCAAAACTGTCTTAGTTTGAAAAACATCATGAACAAGTTAGTAAGAGTTGAGAACTGAAAAATAGAAATGATTAATAAATTAGAATTATTTACTGCTAAGTCACAATGCT
The DNA here is from genome assembly GCF_000390325.3 of Nicotiana tomentosiformis. Classification (NCBI taxonomy): domain Eukaryota; kingdom Viridiplantae; phylum Streptophyta; class Magnoliopsida; order Solanales; family Solanaceae; genus Nicotiana; species Nicotiana tomentosiformis. The sequence continues at coordinate 135,854,189 of NC_090813.1, forward strand.
TATTTATCTTTACCTATGTCTTTAGGGCTTGCTTAGGTTGCTAATATAACTCTGAAATAAAGTAAGGCATTCAATCAAATATCATCATTGTTATATACATATGAGAACAATAGTAAACTTAGTAAAGAGATAGAGGAAAGGGAATGGACTCATGGTTTGGGCCTGGAAGAAGTTGGGCCCAACAGATTATAAGGATAAACAGCAGCAACTCCGATGACTCCACAAGGTTCAGGCAAAGAATTTGGGCCTGAGTTCTTAGAGAACTCGGTAGGCCCAAATTAAACACATGTACCAAAAGAAGAGAAATTCATTAGAGATATCACCCAATATACTATTCAAATATAAGTAACACCAATACATGCCCAAGATAAATTGTAATGATCAACAATGATATAGAATGCAAAATTAATATAAAGTCACATATAGTAAATCAATTTATAGTGAGAACCTTTATTTCCATCGAACACTAAACCTAAAAGATTTAGCAAATGTCAATAGATTAAGGGCTTAGGGTAAAATTCTGTTCATTGCCAAGGTACTCATTGGATCCCTGGCACTTCAAACTTCATAAGGTTCTCAAGGACCCCGAGCAGTGCTTGTATCAAGGAGAGTATCTTAACCATGGACAAAACTTTACTCCAAAATACCCCTAACTACTCACACTTACTCTTTTCTGTAGCTTTAGGTGCGAATGAGACACTCAATGTAAACTCCAACACCACAGTGAACCATATACAAGAGAGGTATATTTCTTACAAATAGCTATTCAGAACACTACAACATCATAGGGCATCTCATGATTTGCACACAAGAAAGTAATACTATGATGTACTTTTATCAGGCTTAAGAACACCCAACACAATCAATTATAAGTTCTAGCAAACAATGAAAAACAACAACACATTAATATAAGGACTCATAACAGGTAAATCATGTAGTTTAAAGGAGTATATGAGGTATCATGTGAATTACTCTCAATAACCCTTCAAGTAGGTTCATGCTTATGAATATCATTAGTCGTAATCATGTACTTAATTATATATATACTTAATTGAAATCTACGTACAGACTAATACTCCACTTCTCACTAAGTGAGAAAATTAACAGACCACTTTAGAGTTCTTAGGAAATAGGGGTAGGCAAATGCCTCAGCAGGTGACCTCTAAAGATATTTTCATTTCATCTAGGTTGGATAAGAGTTAAATGTACAGTCTTACATTCTAACAGGGTAGATAAACATCAAGGGCGGGGGGTCTCCTTGTCCATGAATAACTGCACTAAAATCAGTAGGTTTCAATGGTCTGGGAACCCAATCACAAACATGATATACAAGCAACATTTCCCTTCTAAGGCAGGGATGAGTACAAAACTCCCAATGGATGGCATTTAAAAATATACATATTATATTCTATACAAACTACAACATTACAACATGACTGAGTACCAAACATCATGGAATTAGACTAACATGGTCATTATAGTGGTCTTGAATAGTGAATGTTTATACTAGTCTAGCATATTTTAGTTGGGTAACACATGGTTCCATCATATGATATTCAACTGTAGTAGGTACAAAATTCAATAAGGTTTCTAGGCATGACTTGAACTAAATAGATAGCAGCAGACAAACTAATGTACAGAGGTTCATTAGAGCTTAATCTAGTTACTTTGAGGCATTATCTCATACAGTAAAGTTCACAGATGTGATAGAACAGTTGTGGAGGCTGACAGAAAGTTCTTACACTGATTTTCTAATGTTATTGAATCACATAAAAGCACATTAATGAAGGAGACAATTTAAGCATTGTAAAATACCATGCTTGTATTAAGTGATAGCCATTTATTCATATCCACTTAGGCCAGATATCAAGTGAATTGTACCAACAATACTAAGACAAACTAACATAACACACATGAGAGCTACAATAGAATACCAGAAGATTAAGACAACTATTAATGTCATTTGAAAGTTCCTTTTTATTCTCAGAAACTATACAATTCACTGAAAGACGTGTTCATTAGGATTACCAGAATACTAGTTAGTACATGATTCTAATTTCAAAATATTAAGGAACTTATAATTCTAGAATGTAGTGATCAATTATAGATTAACAACAAACATAAAGAGATGATCAACAATAACATTTTAGAGATAGAGTCATTTAACAAGAGATAACAGAACAAACATTCTTTTAACAAATCAATCAAAAGAGAAGAAAAGGTTGAGGTTCGCTTACCTTCTTTTAAGAATCAAACTAAACCAAAGAGCTTCTTGTTTTTATCTATTAAGTGTAATGATCCGGCCAGTCATTTTTAGTATTTTAGTCTTGTTCCCCTATTTATTTACTTATCTATGTCATATTGTGGTTATGTGACTTACCAGGGTGTTTGATTTTTGTTTCGGGTGAGTTACGGAGTGAAATGGGATACTTAGTCCCTAAGTTGGAGGCTTAAGTTGAAAGAGTTGATCAGAGTTTAAATTTTGTATCGAAGGCTTGGGAATAGAGTTTTGAATGTTTCAATAGGTCTGTATAGTGATTTTTTACTTGGGAGAATGTTCGGATATTGATTCGGAGGTCCGTATGTCATTTCGGCCTGAATTGGCGAAAGTTAGAAAGTTGAAGGTTTGGAAGGTTGAGAAGTTTGACAAGGAGTTGATTTCATTGATATCATGGTTGGATTCTGATTTTGGAAGTTGGAATAGATCCGTCATGTCATTTATGACTTGTGTGCAAAATTTAAGGTCAATCGGAGTTGTTTTGATATGAATCGATATTAGTTTTGGAAGTCACATGTTCATAGTTTCAATAGGCTTGAATTGGCTTGCGATTCATAGAATCGATGTTGTTAGATGTAATTTTTGCCCTTGAGTAGGTCCGTTATGTGTTTTTTAACATGTTAATTTATTAGGACGGGGTCACGGGGGCCCTGGATGTGAATCGTACTAAAACCGGATCATTTTTGGACTTAGTTGTTTTTCTAATGTTGCTACTATTTTGGTGTCATCGTACATGAGGAGGGTTTGGTCGTAGGTGCGTGTGGTTAATCATAGAAGCGGGAAAGGACCAGCCCTAGCCTGGGTTCGCAGGAGCAAGTATTCTTCCGCAAAAGCAGAACTGTAGGGAGCTCGTGAAGGACCACAGGTGCGGTCCAGGCTCCGCAGAAGCGGGCTCGCAGGTGCGAGCTTTTGGTCCGCTGAAGCAAATTTCATGGCCTTAGTTGGAACCGCACTAGTGATGGATTTTTTTGCAGGTGCGACTGCTTGACTGTAGAAGCAGATATCGCTGGGCAGAAAAGGCTTGAGTTGAGGGTTTATTTCATTTTCCATCTTTGGACCTAGAGAGCTCAGTTTGTGGCAATGTTACGAGGAATTTTCAAAGAAATCATCGGGGTAAGTGATTCTTACTCAGATTTGGATATTATACATGAAACCATTATTATGTTTATCATTTAATTAGTGATTTGAGTTGGAAAATTTGGGGATAAATTGTTAAACTTCTTAGACTACATTTTGGGGATTTGAAAGGCGATTTGAAGTCGGATTTGAGTAATTCTTGTATGGTTGGAATCGATATCAATTGGGAGTTCGATTTTGTATATTTGGTCGGATTTCGAGATGCGAGCCTGGGGTTGACTTTTTATTTCTCTATAAAGATTGCAACTTTATTATTCAGAATGGCTTTCTATACTTGATATTTATGGTATGAAATGGTTTTGGCTTAATTCGAGCCGTTCAGAGTTGGATAATCGTGGGAAGGACTTATTAGTGGATTGAGTTAGCTTGTTTTGAGGTAAGTGTCTTGCCTAACTTTGTGTGGGTGAATTACCCGTTAGGAGTGGTAGTGTTTTGTGATAATTGTGATATGTGAAATCCGTGTACACAAGGTGACGAGTGTGTACACAAGCTAATGTGGTAATTGACCGGGTTTGGCTTTATAGATTCCTTTTATGACTATAATTTAGTTTCCATAATATGTTATAACCATCATCATTATTCTATCTTCATATGATTTACTTGACACCGTTGATACTTATCTTATCTCTACTTGCTAATTGCCTTACATGTTTAGTTGAAGTTATTGTTCTCTCCATTTCTTATTCATTGTTTAACCGTTGAGTTCCTTTACTTGAAGTTGTTATTTCTTGCAATATTCTTGATGTTGAATTCAGTGTTGAAGTTATAAAGGTTGTGATTCATATTGAGGCAAACTTTGAAATTTTTTGAAATACCATTCTTGTTGAGTTATTTACTTTCGGTTTCCATTGTAGAGACTCTTGTACATTTTGTGGTTGCTCCATGGGCTATCTATTGTGGTAACTATTATTTTTGACTTATTTGGCAAGTTGTGGTATTGGGAACTTGAGGTGCGAGTTGTGATATATTGTGATATTGATGCGCATGCGGTGGTGTAAAGATTGGGGTTGAAACCATGTGGTGTGATAAGGTGGGCTTGATACGCGTGATGCTAGTAGGGGAACTACTTGAGGCCACACAGATTGATAAGGTGGGCTAAAACGCGGGTAGCTATTTTGGAAAAATGATTTTCAAAGCTAAATGCAAGGCTCCCGCAGTATTATAAGAAAAGATTGTGATTTGTTTTGTGAAATGAGACTACGAGGCGGTACCTCGATAGTGATTCTTGTTGACACAATTCTATTACATCACTTGTGTTTTGGTTGCATTGTTACCTTGTCATATTATTCCATGTTATCTTCTGTATCACCTTAATTGCCTTAGTTCAATGTAGCTATCCTTGGTATATTTCTTCATTTTTTCATATCCATTGTTTATAATTATCACACTATCATTTACCTATTTAATTTTCTTATTTATTTGGGTCTTAACCCCACCTCGTCACTACTCTACCGAGGTTAGGCTTGATACTTACTGGGTACCGTTGTGGGGTACTCATGCTACGCTTCTGCACATATTTTTGTGCATATCTAGGTACCTTTTACCAGCCTAGGCACTAGTGAGTTGATCTCGGATTTGGAGACTTCAAGGTATACTGCCGGCGTCTGCACGCCTCAAAGTCACCCTCTATCTAGTTATATTTAATTTCCCCTTTTTATAGATACTATTGTATAGGGATGTTCAGTATACTCTTGTAGAGATTGTGACTTAGTGTCACCGAATTTTGGGAGTTTTGTTCTGTTGAGTTGCGGAGTCTTTTTATGATAGTTTTTGAGTAATTTGAAAGTTTTTATCATTTTCTCAGTTAAATTCTACATGTATGTTAGGCTTACATAGTCTGAGAGACTAGGTGCCATCATGACATCATACAGAAGGAAATTGTGGTTATGATAACTTGGTATCAGAGCTATAGGTTTATAGGTGTTACGAGTCACAAGCAGGTTTTTTAGAGTCTCGTGGATCGGTATATAGACGTTTGTACTTAGCTTCGAGAGGCTATGGAACTGTTAGGAAACTTCACTCCTTTGATTCCTTAGCGTGTGAATTTGTTGACTTCGAAATTCTGAATCTTGTCTTTATATTCTCTCATAGATGGTGAGGACACGCACCGCTGGATCCGACGATCAGAAACTCGCGCACCCTGCTAGAGCCGCGACAACCCGGGGCCACCAGTAGCTCTTGTTGGGAAGCTGGCACCTGAGGTGTTTGTTGCTACCCTTGCCCTTCAGGAGACTCTCACCCAGGTCTTGGGCATCTTTGGTACTATAGCTCAGGAGAGGTTGATTCCACTTGCACCGGCCATATCTCATGCTCGGGGAGGAGCACAGACTCCCTCGGCCCGTACCCTAGAGCAGCGGGTCCATGTTTACCAGGTCCTAAAGATTATACTAGTGTAGCTGGTAGTCTAAGCTCAGTCCGAGGTTAGGGCAGCATCATCTGAGGAGGAGAAGCTCAGGATCGAGAAGTACAAGAAGTACCATCCTCCTACTTTCAGTGGCCTAGCTATAGAGGTCGCACATGGCTTTCTACAGAAGTGCCACCATATTCTCTGTACCATGGGTAGAGTGAAGACGAGCGGGGTTGCTTTTACTACTTTCCTACTGTCGGGACCAGCATACCAGTGGTGGCAGGCTTATGAAGAGGGTAACCCCACCGAGGTAGCTTCACTTACCTGGGATCGGTTTATAGAGATGTTCTTGAGAGAGTTTGTTACCTAGAGCCTTTGGGAAGAAGGGCCCGCGGAGTTTGGGTAGTTGTGCCTGGGTTCTATGGCCGTGTCGGAGTGTGCTGTCAAGTTCAATGAGTTGTCCAGACATGTACCCGCCTTAGTTTCCACAGTCATAGAGCGAGTCCGTCGATTTATCGAGGGGATCAACTATGGTATTCGATTCAACATGGCTCAAGAGTTGTAGACTGGTACTCCATATCAGCAGGTGGTAGAGATCCCACGGAGGTTAGAAGGTATGCGGTTCTTGGAGAGAGAGGACAGGGAGGCCAAGAGGCCTCGAGCTTTTGGTGCTTTTAGTGGTGCCGGTGCCCTAGTTTCATCCTATCATGGTAGAGGCTATGTGAGCCGTCTAGTTTATTCAGCATTTCCAGCTTCTAGTGGTAATCCGGGATGGGGCTTTTTCAATGGTCTGTCCTGCCGACCTGGCCCGAGCCAGTTTTAGTAGCCATGTCCTCCGAAAGCTTGTTTTGAGTGTGCAGAGTTGGCCAATACCGTCCTTAGCTACTGAGATCTAGAGTTTTCTTATCTTTGTGGGGGTATTACTATCATTTCGGAGAAGGTTTCTCATCTATTATTGCACCTATGTCCAGATTGACCCAGAAGGGTGCTCCGCTCAGATGGACCGAGGAGTGTGAAGAGAGCTTTCAAAAGATCAAAACTACTTTGACTACAGCCCCAATGTTGGTGTTGCGTATGTGTTCGGGGTCTTACACTATTGACGGTGATGCATCACGTGTTGTACTTGACGTGGTGTTGATGCAAGATGGTAGGGTGATTGCCTACATGTCTAGACAACTGAAGGTGCACGGAAGAATTATCCTGTCCAAGACCTGAAATTAGCAGCTATTGTTCATACCATGAAGATTTGGCGGCACTAGTTGTACGGTATCCCTTGTGAGGTATATACCGATCACCATAGTCTACAACATATATTCAAATAGAAGGATCTTAACTTGCAACATCGGAGGTGGTTAGAGTTGCTTAAGGACTATTATATCACTATTCTATATCATCCCAGGAAGGCCAAAGTGGTGGCTGATGCCTTGAGTTGAAAGACGGAGAGCTAGGGCAGTTTAGCATATATACTGGCAGCGGGGAGGCCATTAGCATTGGATGTTCAAGCGTTGGCCAAATAATTTGTTAGGTTAGATATTTTGGAGACGAGTCGAATTATGGGTTGCGTGGTTTCTCGGTCTTCTCTATATGATCGTATCAGAGAGCGTTAGTATGGCATCCCCCATTTGCTTGTCCTCAAGGGCACGATTAAACCACGCGGTGCAAAGAAGGTTACTATTGGGGATGACGATGTGTTATAGATGCAGGGTCGGCTATGTGTGCCCAATGTGGATGGTTTGCATGAGAAGATTCTTCAGGAGTAGTCGTGGTACTCCAGTCATCCGGGTGCCACTAAGATGTATCAGGACTTGAGGCAGCACTATTGGTGGAGAAGGATGAAGAAATACATAGTGGAGTATGTAGCTCGGTGCCTAAATTGTCAGCAAGTGAAGTATGAGCATTAGTGACCAGGTGGGTTGCTTCAAAGGCTTGAGATTCCCGAGTGGAAATGAGAGCGAGTTACCATGGATTTCGTTGTTGGGCTCCCACGGACTTTGAAAAAGTTTGACGCAGTATGGGTGATTATGGATAGGTTGACCAATTCGGCTCATTTCATTCTTGTAGTGACTACTTATTCTTTAGAGCAGCTGGCTTAAGTGTATATTCACGACATTGCCCGACTTCATGGTGTGCCAGTATGCATCATCTCTGACCGGGCTACGCAGTTTACATCACAATTCTAGAAGTCCGTACAGCGTGAGTTAGGCACACGAGTAGAGTTAAGTACAACATTCTATCCTCAGACGAATGAACAGTCTGAGTGCACTATTCAGATATTGAAGGATATGTTTCATGCATGTGTTATGGAGTTCGGGTGTTCTTGGGTTCAGCTCTTGCCGCTTGCGGAGTTTTCCTATAACAACAACTACCAATTGAGTATTCATATGGCTCTATATAAGGCTTTGTATGGGAGGCAGTGTCGGTCTCCAGTGGGTTGGTTTGAGCCGGGTGAGGCGAGGCTATTGGATACTGACTTGGTTCAGGATGCTCTGGAAAAGGTTAAATTGATTCAGGATAGGCTTCGTACAGACCAAGCTAGACAGAAGAGTTATCTGGATTGGAAGCTTCGCGATGTTGTATTCATGGTTGGAGAGTGGGTCATGGTTTGGGTTTCGCCCATGAAGGGTGTTATGAGGTTCGGGAATAAGGACAATTTGAGCCCTAGGTATATAAGACCTTTTGAGATTCTTGAGAGGATTGGTGAGGTGGCCTACAAGCTTGCATTGACATATAGTCTAGCTCCAGTTCATTCGGTATTCCATGTTTCTATGCCCCGAAAGTATCACGGTGATTCGTCCCATGTGTTAGATTTTAGTTTAGTCCAATTGGAGGAGGATCTATCTTATGTTGAGGAGTCGGTGGCCACTTTGTAGAGGCATGTCCAAACGTTGAGGTCAAAGAGCATTGCTTCAGTGAAGTTTCAATGGAGGGGTCAACAAGTCGAGGAGAAGACTTGGGAGATCAAGCATGACATGCGTAGATGTAGTCCTCATCTTTTCACCACTTAAGGTATGTCTCCACACTCGTTCGAGGAAGAACGTTTGTTTTAAGAGGGGGAAGATGTAACGACCTGGCCAGTCATTTTAAGTATTTTAGCCTCGTTCCCCCATTTATTGCCTCCTTTATGTTATATTGTGGTTATGTGACTTACATGGGTGGTTGGTTTTGGTTTCGGGTGAGTTTCAGAGTGAAATAGGACACTTAGTCCCTAAGATGGAGGCTTAAGTTCAAAGAGTTGATCGAAGTTTGACTTTTATGTAGAAGACTCCGGAATGGAGTTTTGATTGTTTCAATAGCTATGTATGGTGATTTTGGAATTGGGAGGGTGTCCGGATATATATATTCAGAGGTTCATAGGTAGTTTCGACTTGAATTGGCGAATGTTTGGAAGTTGAAGGTTTGAAAGGTTGAGAAGTTTTATGGGAGTTCAATTTGTGGATATCGGGGCTGGATTCCGATTACGGAAGTTGGAATAGGTCCATCATGTCATTTATGACTCTTGTGCAAAATGTGAGGTTAATCGGAGTTGTTTTGGTATGAATCAACATTAGTTTTGGAAGTCGGATGTTCATAGTTTCAATAGGCTTGAATTCGGTTGCGATTCGTAGAAGCAATGTTGTTTGATATGATTTTTGGACTTGAGTAGGTCCGTTATGTCCTTTAGAACTTTTTGGTATATTCGGACGGGGTCCGGGGGCCCTCCGAGTGTGAATCGGATTAAAATCGGATCATGTTTGGACTTAGTTGTTTTGATAAATTTGTTGATGTTCTAGTGTCATCGCACATGTGTAGGGTTTGGCCACAGGTGCGTGTGGTTCATCGGAGAAGCGGGAAGGGGCCAACCCAGGCCTGGGTTTGGAGGTGCGGACACCTATGCATAGATGTGCATCCGCAGACGCGAGTGTTCTTCCACAGAAGCAGAACTGTGGGGAGCTTGTGAAGGACCGCATATGCAATCGAGGCTCTGCAGAAGCAGGCTCACATGTGCGAGCCTTTAGGCCGCAAAAGCAAAATTTCATATCCTTAGTTGGAACCACACCTGTGATGGTTTTTTTTGCAGGTACGGGGTTGCATGTGCGACTGTTTAACCGTAGAAACAGATATCGATGTGCAGAAAAGGCTTGAGTTTATTTCATTTTTCATCTTTGGACCTAGTGAGCTCGGTTTGTGGCGATGTTTCGAGGGATTTTCAAGGAAATCATTGGGGTAAGTGATTCTAACTCAAATGTTTCTATTATACATGAATCCATTATTATTTTCATCATTTAATTAGTGATTTGAGTTGGAAAATTTGGGGAAAAATTATGAAACTTCTTAGACTAAATTTTGGGGATTTGAAAGGCGATTTGAAGTCGGATTTCAGTAATTCTTGTATGTTTGGACTCATTATCAATTGGGTGTTTAGATTTTATAAATTTTGTTGGGTTTTGATATGCGGGGTTCACTTTTTGAGTTGACTTTTTGTCTCTTTTTAAAGATTGCAACTTTATTGTTCGGAATAGCTTCCTATAGATTATATTTATGGTATGAAGTTGTTTTGGCTAGATTCGAGCCGTTCAGAGTTGGATAATAGTAGGAAAGGCTTACTAGTTGTTTGAGTTTGTATGTTTTGAGGTAAGTGTCTTGCCTAGCTTTGTGGGGGGGAGGGGGAGGGGGAATTACCCCTTAGGATTGGTGTTGTTTAGTGATAATTGAGATATGTTGAAGTGTGTACGCAAGGTGACAAATGTGTACACGAGCTAAATGTGGTAATGGACCGCGTTTAGCTATTTAGATTCCTTTCATGCCTTTGATTGAGTTTCCATAATATGTAATAATCATCATCATTAGTCTATCATCACATGCTTTACTTGACATCGTTGATACGCGTCTTATCTCCTACTTGCCAATTGTCTTACATGTTTAGTTGAAGTTATTGTTCTCTCTATTTCTTATTCATTGTTTAACCATTGAGTTCCTTTTCTTGAAGTTGTTATTTCTTGGAATAATCTTGATATTACATTTGTTGTTGAAGTTATAAAAACCGTGATTCATATTGAGCCAAAGTTGTAAATTTGTTGAAATACCATTCCTGTTGAGTTATTCACTTTCAGATTCCATTGTTGAGACTCTTGTACATATTGTGGTTGAGCCATGGTCTATCTATTGTGGAAACACTATTATTGTTGACTTCTTTGGCAAGTTGTGGTATTGGGCAATCGAGGTGCGATCTGTGATATATTGTGATATTGATACACATGCGGTGGTATAAGATGTGGGTTGAAATGCATGCGGTGATATAAGGTGGGCATGATACGCGTGTTTCTAGTAGGGTAACTACTTGAAGCCATGCGGTGTGATAAGGTCGGCTAAAATGTTGGTAGCTATTTCGGGAAAAGGATTTTCAAAACTAAATGCAAGGCTCCCGCGGTGATATATGGAAAGATTGTGATTTGTTTTGTGAAATGAGACTACGAGGCGGTACCTCAGTAGTGATTCTTGTTGATACCTTTCTATTACATCACTTGTGTTTCGGTTGCATTGTTACCTTGCCATATTATTCCTTGTTTTCTTCTGTATTTCCTTAATTGCCTTAGTTCAGTGTAGCTATCCTAGGTATATTTCTTCATTGTTTCCTCTCCATTGTTTATCTATTAATATACCTATTAAGTTTTCTTCTCCACTCGTCTATTCATTATCCTATGTATTTCCTTAATTTCCTTAGTTCATTGTTTCCTCTCCACTGTTATATACCTATTAAATTTTCTTATTTATTCCAATAGGGTCTTGACCTGACCTCGTCACTACTCTATCGAGGTTAGGCATGACACTTACTCGGAACCGTTGTGGTAGAATCATGTTATGTTTTTGCACATCTTTTTGTGCAGATCCAGGTACCTCCTACCAGCCTAGGCACTAGTGAGTCGAGCTCAGATTTGGAGACTTCAAGGTATACCTGCCAGTGTTTGTAGGCCTCAGAATCATCCTCTATCTAGTTATATTTTATTTTCCCTTTTTTATAAATACTGTTGTATAAGAATGTTCAGTATACTCTTGTAGAGCTTGTGACTTGGTGTCACCGGATTTTGGGAGTTTTGTTCCGTTGAGTTGCGGAGTCCTTTTTATGATAGTTGTTGAGTAATTTGAAATTTTTATCATTTTTCTCAGTTAAATTCTGGATGTATCTTAGGCTTATCTAGTCTTAGAGACTAGGTTCCATCATGACATCATACGGAGGCGATATTAAGAATCTGAACTCAAACTCAAGTAGTAGGCGAACTCGGAACCGGAGAAGGAATAGGAAATTAATGAGTAATCTAGTGTTTTAATTCTCTTTCATTTTTTCTGCGTTGTATTAGGAGTTAGGTTGTGTTAGGTGAGACCATTGAAGGCTCCTATTTATACCGGCCATTCAATCCTTAGGGTTCAACAAAAAATCAGATCGATAGCGGAGAGTGACGAAGTTAAATCGATGCAAGTAAAAGAGTGAGAATCGAAGAAATTAGACGGGAAAATCAAGAGATGATTTACCTGAGTGGGGAAGGCTGATTATTGAAGCCCAAATCAGCGGACAAAGATCGAGAACCTAGAGGTCACTGCATTTGACCTCTGGGTATAGAATCTTTATTATGAGACTGAGAAGAAGCCATACATGCAATCATAAGACATGAGAAATTCAGGGATTTGATGTTACATGCTTAATCTAGGGTTTCTTTTCGGATTTGGGTATTTGAATACAAAAGTGGAAATGGGATAGAGCTCAGTGGGGATCGTGGGTATGAGAGACAAAAGGCATGATTCTCTGGATTATTTGAGACCTTACAAAATTTATGCAAGGTTCTTGTGACATGCATGTTGTTGGGAGTGGTAAGAAAAGAGAGGAAAGTGTAAAGGGTGGTAGCTGGGTCTAATGAGAAATGATTTTAGGGTTCAGGATGAGTTAGGTCGTATCTGGGGTTAAGAATGAGAGACAGAACGGGAGCCGTTGGATAATTTGATCAATGGCTTCGATTATTTTGAGAGTTAGGTATGTAAAAATGATTTTATGGATAAAATATGATGGATGTTGGATAAACAATATAGGCTTTCAAAATAAATGCAAAAAATGGGATTAATCCTGGTCTGTTGATGACATGAATCAACGGCCGGGATGGGCTGTGTTTGTTTTGTGAGGGAATGAGATGGGCTACATGGCAAAATTTGGTTGGTTCGTGGACGGTGGAACGAATTGCCAAGGTGGATAAGATAGGGTTGTTTGGAATGTGTCATATTCGTTTGGGCTTGGGTATTATGCTAAAAATAAATTAAAGAACAACCATTTTGTATTTAATTAGTTATTTAAAATTGTAGCCTTTTTGGGTTTTAACCCTTTAATAATTAATTTAAATTAACTTAAATAATTTTAATAAAACGTAATAGAAATTATAATTATCAAATACACTACTAATTACTTCAATTAATTAATTATTTATAAAAATAATTAATTTTTCAAATTATGACATTAATGACATATAGGTTTGAGGAAGATTATAAGTTGTAGAATTAGGAGTTAAGAAAGATTCCGTGATAATTTTGTTGAGTTGGGGCCGAATTCTGGCTTTGAATTGCTTACATACCTCGGACTTAACGAGGATTAGGCCTCATGTAGTTCTGGAGTGATGTTTTGGACGAAGTGTTTCTCATAGAAATTGGTTCCCATGTAGGCGGAAGATTTGGTACCCATGATAGCTCTAAATTGCGGCTTGATTTGTAAGATTTGAAGAATTAGAGTTCCACTGATCATATTTGAGTTCGAGCTCGGATCCTTGGACCGCTTATATTTTTGTTGTCCATCATAGCATTGTAACTTGATTTGTTGCTTAAAAGAAGTTCGAAGTCACGTTATTGATCCTGCAAAGGCTAAGAGCACATCCCCATATATCGTAATGCAGATAAGTTAAGACGTGATGTAAATTCTGTAGGAATGATGACGCCCGGCTGCAGGCTAGCCGTTATTTGGTATTGGGATGACATAATACTTAAATTTGACTCTATTGTTAGCCGGGCTATGTACCGTTCTGCAGTTGTCGGATCATTAAGTCTCCTCACATTGGGAGTGTCTTCGTGCGATGGGAGTAGTTGACTAGTAATGTGGAATGTATCTCCACGGGATGGAAGTAGTTGAATAGTAATGTAGAATGTATCTCCGCATGATGGGAGTAATTGCCTTAAAATGTAAAGTATCTCCGCATAATGGGAGCAATCGCATTGAAATGTAAAGCATCTCCGCACAATGGGAATTTCTGACTCAAAAATGTAATCATGCCTGTATGCTGCTTAGGCAAAGCGTAAAAACATTCGAGTTTAAAATAAAGAAATAATGAGCATGCCCAAGAGATACTCTTGACTACGAAACTAAATGGCGGTCGTCGATCGGCAGAATGTTGGTGATGCGGTTTGCAACTATATAATCGTAATCTCCGGTGTGGCAGAGTGGCGGTGCATAACGCTCCTTTTCGCGAAGCGAACAATTTTCTATGTGTAGGGCTTTGATTGGCAAAGTCGATGACTCGAATGGAAGGGACAATGGCTCGCTATATACAACATGCTTTATTTGGTTGAGCAGATAGTTTGGTATATACATGGCTCTGGTTGGCGGGGCCAGCAACTCGCTATATTCAACATGCGCCACTCGGTTGAGCAAACGATTTTCTATTTACAATATGCTCCGCTTGCATCGGCAACCTGGTTCCGGAATACCTGCAAAGGAGTTGAGAGTTAATGTTTAATTATATGAGGAGAAATTTTGAATAATGAGAGAGAGATGATAGTTATGAGAGAGTGGCAGATCCTTCATTGCCCCAGTGTGTTCTAGCGTTTCCTTGTATCTTGTTGGTCATGCATTCAAAGAATAATTCTTAGTAGGGGGTGTTGGTTTGTGTTGACTGTAGCCTTGGCTTTGCCTTGGGCCTGGTGAGGTTATGCCATGAAGTTTAGTACGTGGAACAGATTATGACATGTTTAGAAAACATTTTTAAATTCCTTTATCTTATTCCAAATGTCGTAGTTCCGGATTATGCCATGCTTAGGAAGTCCCTCAGGCACGAACATTGTTTCTTGAAGAATCCGTTCCATTGATGTCGATCCTCTAAGATGCTTCTGATTATGTGGCCTCTTGTCGTTGTGATTGCGTCCTCTAATTTAAACTAATGTGTTACAAAAGTTTTCTTATGGTTATGACTGAACCTTTTCAAGTTTCATACGTATCCAAAGTGTAATCAGGTCTCAACATAGTTCGTGGGTAATGATAAAGAAAATATGATGATGACCGAGCCTGACCAAGGGAGGCTACGTATCCAAATAGAATTAGGTCAAGACGTAGTTCGATTAAAATAGATGCAAAATGATGTGATTTAAAAAAGATGTGGCTGAGTCTAACTCAGACTGCCTATATATCCAAATGGAATCAGGCCTGGATGTAGTTCAATTACAAAAGATGACTGAATCTGATGAGGATTACCTACATATTCCTTCCAAAGAAAATCAAGTTGTGACGTAATTCCGAGTACATACAAAATGGTATTTGGATTTCCTATTACAAAAGAAAAGGGGGAGAGAGAGACCGGACCCTACCTGTGTTGCCTACGTATCCCACCATGGTAAGTAAGGTCGAGTGTAGTCCTGTTAAAACCAAAACATAAATTTACTGTCTTCAAATGTAGTATTTCTTGATTGCCTCTGAGTTGATAGGCTTCGTCCATCTCTGCCATGAACAGAGCTCCTCCCGACAACATTCGATGGACCCCATAAGAACCTTGCCAATTTGGCGCAAACATTCCTTTGGGTTCTTCTTCCTCGATATAAATTGGCGAGCCTACATACTTTTGTTGAATGCACTAGCCATCCTATTCTGATACAACTGACCATGACAAATTGCGTCCATTCTCTTTTCATCAATGAGCATGAGTTGCTCCTACCTGACTTGAATCCATAATGCGCCATCCAATTTGGCTTATTGAATGACTCTTAAGGACTGTATCTTGATTTATTGCAAGTATCACAACTTCAGTACCATATACCAACATATATGGCATTTCCCTAGTGTATGTCCTCATGGTGGTTCGATAACCTAGCAAGGCGAAGGATCATTTCTCATGACATTGCTATGATTGTCAACTATCTTTCGTAGAATCCTCTTGATGTTTTTGTTAGCTGCTTTGACTGCTCCATTCATTTGTGTCATGTAGGCTATAGAGTTGCAGTGGACAATTCTGAACTTCTCACAAATTCCTTCATGAGATCACTATTGAGATTGGTTGCATTATTAGTAATAATCGACTTGGGTATACCAAACGGGCAGACTATGTTGTTACGAGCGAAATCTGCCACTACTTTCTTCGTGACTTTTTGTATATAGAAGATTCGACCCATTTAGTGATAGTTAATGGATACAAAGATAAACTGGTGTCCATTTGATGCAGTACGCTCTATAGGTCCGATTACATCTATGCCCCAAGCGGCAAAAGGCCAAGGCGAGCCCATTGCATTCAACTCATTAGGTGGATCCCGGATGGAATCCTTATGGATCTGGCGCTGGTGACGCTTCTGCACATAGCAGATACTATCATTTTCCATGTCCATCAAAAAGTATCCTGCTCTTAAAATCTTCTTGGCTAAGGTGAAGCCGTTAATGTGGGGTCCCCATGTCCCTGCATATATTTCTTCTAGCAGTCTGGTTGCTTCAGCAGCATCTACATATCTTTAGAAGCCCAAATATGGGGTCCTCCTATACAGGACTTCCCCGTTGAGGAAAAAGTGATTTTCTAGCCTTCTAAGTGCTCACTTCTGAGATTGGTGGCATTCTCTGGATACCCTCTTGTATCGAGGAGCCTTTTGATGTATTGGTACCACGGCTTGTCCGCTGGCTCTTCATTTACATGAAAATAGCACGCATGCTGATCCCTAATCTTTATCCCGATAGGGTCGAGGTAATTCTTATCTAGATTCTGGATCATGGATGATAAGGTTTCGAGAGCGTCAATAAACGTGTTCTGAATGCTATGAATGTGCTTGAACTCGGTCATTATGAACTTCTTGCATAGCTCCTTTACGCAATGCAGGTACAGAAGCATCTTGGCGTTCATGGTAGTCCATTCCCCTTAAACTTGATGTATCAACAGATCAGTATCTCTTATGCCCGGAAGCTCATTAATGTTCATGTCGACCGCTATCCAAATCTCGATTATGCATGCTTCATATTCGGCCATATTATTAGTGTAGGGCAACCTTATCTTTGTTGATGCCGGATTATGCTATCCTAATTCTGAAATCAGGACTTCCCCAATTCATACTCCTTTTAAATTTGATGCTCCATCGAAGAACATTCTCCATCCTGGGTATGACTCTACAATGTCTTATCCAGCAAACAACAATTATGTTTCCGGAAAGTATGTAGTGAGCTGCTCATAAGCCTTGTCCACTAGATTCTCTGCAAGGTAGTCAACTAAGGCTTGTCCTTTGATGGCCTTCTGTGTCATGTACTCTGGAAGATATACTTGAGCGGGTTGATATGAGATATTAGATGTGTAATGTATGCTGACATGTAATTCCTCAACTTCTGGGCGATCCAAGTCACGACACAGCATGTGCACACTATCAGAGTGTATTTGGATTCACCTGGTGTAAGCTTCTTGCTTATATAGTAGATAGCTTGCTCTTTTCTTCTGGTCTCATCGTGTTTTCCTAACACTCATCCAAATGCATTATCAAAAACTGACAGGTATAACAATAATGGTTTCCTGGGTTTGGGAGGAACCAACACTGGTGAATTTGACAAGTACTCTTTGATCTTGTTGAAGGCTGTCTGACACTTTTCTGTCCACTTTGTAGCGGCATACTTTTTAAGAAGCTTGAATATAGGCTCACAAACTACCATGGACTGGGCTATGAATCAGCTTATGTAATTTAGCCTACCAAGGAAACTCATCATATCTTTATTGCTTTTAGGCGGTGGCAAGTCTCGAATGGCATTGATATTTGAATGATCCAATTCTATACTTTTCCGGTAGGGATTCCGAATGCACATTTTGGAGGGTTTAACTTTAAACTATTCCTCTGTAAGCGCTCAAAAATCTTCTTCAGATCATCCAGATGTTCTGCACTCTTTCGAGATTTGATAATGACATCATCCACATATACCTCGATCTCTTGGTGGATCGAGTCATTGTAGAGAGTCGTCATGGACCTCATGTAAATAACACCAGTGTTCTTGAGGCCGAACGATATGACTCTGTAGCAGTAAACTTCCCAAGGCGTAGTAAACGCTGTCTTCTCTGCATTTTCTTCATGCATAAGGATCTTACCGTACCCAACAAAATAATCCGCAAATGACTGCAGCTCATGCTTCACGTAGTTGTCGATGAGGAGGTGAATATTTTAGAGAGGGAACTCTTCTTTCAGACTGGCCTTGTTAAAATCTCAAAAATCCACATATGTTGATCTTCCCATCCTTCTGTGGTACCAATACGATATTTGCCAACCATGTGGGATAATTGGTGACCCTTACCATGTTTGCCTCTATCTTCTTGGTCACTTCTTCTTTTATTCTCAAACACAAGTTCTACTTGAACTTTTTGGGTTTGGGTTTTTGTTTGACCTGCGGTCTGGCAGGATCAGTAGTCAAGCAATGAGAGACAATGTCAGTGCTTAATCCTAGCATGTCATCATACGACCATGCGAATACATCAATGTACGGTTGTAGGAGCTCGACCGATTCTTCTTTCCGCTCTACTTCCAGATGGATGCTGATTCGAGTTTCTTTCATGTCTTCTTTGCATATCAGGTTGACTACTTCTGTCTCTTCGAGGTTAGCAATTTTCTAGACTTCCAACTATTCGATCTCTTGTCGGAGATTATCTTCCATCATTCTTTCGTCATCTTCCTCGTAATCTGGATCGTTTTGCTCCAGGGTCTCGTTGCATGTCACAATCGCAGAACAAGGGTTTTTAACATTTTAATTACTGAAAAGAAAGAAAAATAATATTAAGAAAGAAATTTCTTTTATTTAATCAAAATATGAACGTCTAAGCATTCAAGGAGGCAATTGACAAAAGAGTAAATGCATCGTTGAAGCCTCAATTAACTGTGCATTTTTTTCAAAATGTTTTACGATTCCACACTAACAAGACTCCCGGTGAACAAAAGACGGGCTACCGGTCCAATTCTACAAGTCCTCTCCTAGGTCTACATTCCAAATGGTCAGTGTCTTGATATCAACTTTGTCACAAAGTTCCTCTATCATGGTCACGAATAGCCATCCTATTCCATCGACAATATTGTCTTCTAGTTTCGAGCTCTGATTCAAAAATGAAACACACTCTGGCATTAAATATTTTCTTCCCAAAGCCACCAGTATAAGTCTTTCCAGTTGGAGGCTAATACCATATGCCGGATCTTTCTTTCTACCCACTAGGCTCAATTGCCTCTGTTATGCCATCTAATCGGGCTCCCAACCCGATTCCTGGTCTGTATCCATGCGTCATCATTTCTCTCATACCTATCTTTGATATGTATGGTGATTTCATACCAAGATTCTGCTCATTCTCTTCTATCTCCATGGTCTGAATGATCTCGATCGCATGAAAAGCGACCCCATCTAATCCTAGTATGAATGGAACTTCATGTTCCAGATAAGATGATTGGCTCCATTCGCCATGAACTAAAATCTCTTGACAACCCATTCGAACATCATTCACTGGTGGATGGTAGATGGGACTGCCCACGCCATATGTATCCAAGGTCTTCCTAGCAACAAGTTATATGAAGATGAAATGTCCATCACTTGGAATAATATGGGAAACTCAAATGGTCCGATTTGTAAAGCCAAACAGATTTCCACAATGATGTCTTTCTATGACCCGTCGAAAGATCTTACCCTAACATGGATTTCTTTCACTTCTCAAGAAAATTTTAAAACTTCTATTTTCACAGCCGGACGTCCGAATCTCGTCAAACCAACTCCGTTTCTCACCAAATTTCACATACAAATCTTAAATATTATAGTGGACTTGTACCTAGCTCTGGAACCAAATTACGGACCTAGTATCAACAAGACCAAATATCAGTAAATTCTAAAAATACTTAAACATCCAAACATTTAATATTTCATCAAAATTCCATATCTCGAGTTAGGGATCTTGGAATTCGATTCCGGGAATACTCCCAGGTCCCAAATTATGATATATATATATTGGGGCCGTCAAAATATGGATCCGGGTCCGTTTGCTAAAAATGTCGACCGAAGTCAACTTAAGTTGATGCTTAAGGTAGAAATTCTCGTTTTATCAGTTTTAACATATAAGCCTTCCGGAAGAACACTCGGACTGTGCACATAAATCGAGAAAGGCTAAGATGAGATTTTTGAGACCTCATAACGCAGAATTAGAATCTAAAATATAAGATAACCTATCGGGTCATCACACTTTCTTTTCTCCACCTGCCTTATTTTAGTAATTGGATCATAACTTCTTGTAGAAATATCAAAATGATGAACGGTTTGATGCGTTGGAAACTAGACTCAAAGGGATTTAATTTGATAGGTAGATCAAATCCTATGTATTTATAGTTTTGTAGCAGCATACGTTTGAAGTAGGATATTGTGCAGATTGAGACATCCTTTCCACTTAATGTATCCAACTTGTTCCACACAAATTCTTGCCATTCACAAAACTCCTTAGTATGTTCCAACATACCTCAAACATATATTTTCATTTCAAAATTATATGGTTCTATCCCATGAGTCTCCTTTAATACTCGAGTACATTATTTCCAAATACTGTTGGCTCTCTTTAAAATCTTATATCATTAGAAAATTTTAACGGAGCCTTACAACTACCCCTTAGGATTTGGGTTGATTGTGCTATTTGTGTTATGTGAAAGCAGTGTACGCATGGTGACGAGTGGGTACACAAGCTATATGTTGTATTTACCGGTTTAGGATATTTATACTCTTTCCATGCCTTAAATTGAATTGTCATAACATGCTATATCTCTTGTTTGTTAATATTCTCTTACGTGTGCTAATCTACCCTTACATGCTTTATTTGACATTGTAAATAGTTTCTCTACATCTTACTTGTTATTTTTCTCTTATATGCTTTAGTTGGAGTTATTTTCTTCTTTATTTTCTTGTACATCTTAAATTGTTATATTACTTTTACTTGAAATTGTTATTCCGTGGAATATCTTCTTGATGGGTTTTTGGTGTTGAAGTGGTAAAAGTCGTTATCACATTGAGGTGAAGTTTTTAATTATTGAGATATTTTTCTTGTTGAGAAATTCACATTTATTTTGTTATTGTTAAGGCTTTTGTACACATTATGGTTGAGCCATGGGCTATTTGTTGTGAAAACGTTGGTATTGTTGATATTTTAGGCAAGTTGTGGCGTAAGGGAACTTGTGGTGCGATTTGTGATTATGTTGTGATATTCTTACGCATGCAGTTGTATAAGACTATAGGTTGATACGCATGCAATGAGATAAGGTGGACTTCATACGCCTGTTGCTAGTGGGGGAACTACTTGAAGCCACGCGGTGTGATACAGTGGGCTAAAATGTTGTTGACGACCAATTTTAACCCTCCATTTTAAAATTAATTTATTTATACTTAATGATTTGCAATAAATGTGTTGAAAATATTATTTAATCAATAATACCGATTTTTATAAAAAAAAATAGTATTTATATTGTTTAATAATTTGAAATTATAGAATTATAAGATATATCATACTTACTATTTTGAGACTATTAAAATAACCTTTATATACATTCCATAGGTTTTATAATTAATTTAAAAAGTTATTCCTTAATTTTTTAGTTAATTAGCATACTATTTCAATAATTCGAAATTAATGTCATAATTTTTAAAATAAAGTATATTTATAAATAATTAATTAATTGCAGTAATTAGTAGTGTATTTGATGATTATAATTTCTTTTATATTTTATTGAAATTATTGAAGTTTATTTAAATTAATTATAAAGGGTTAAAAACCAAAAAGGCTACAGTTGCCAATACCTATTTAAATACAAAGTGGTTGTTCTTCAAATTGTTTTTAGCCCAATACCCAAGCTCAAATGGATCGGACCCAGTTCAAACAACCCCATCTTATCCACTTTGGCAATCCGTGCCACTCTCCACGAACTAACCAGAGCTTGCCATATCGCCAGTGACATTCCCTCACAAAACAAACGCAGCACATCCCGGCCATTCATTCATATCATCAACAGACCAAGATTAATCTCGTTTTTCTATTTATTTTGAAAGCCCATCTTGTTTATCTCCGCCGTTGGATCACAAGAATCCAACGAACAAAAAACTTTCTCTATTAAATCCTTTTTAAATGCGTAACTCTCAAAATAATCGTAATCGTTGATCAAAAGATCCAACGGCACCAATTATGTCTCTCATTCTTAGCCCCAGAGACGATCTAAATCATCCCAATCCCAAAAATCATTTATCCTAAGACCCATACGCCACCCTTTTCACTTTCCCCTCTTTTCTCTCCACTCCCATCACTGTGCCTGTCACAAGAACCTTGCACAAATTCGTGCAAGGTCTCAAATCACCCAGATATTCATACCTTATGTCTCTCTTACCCACGATCCCCGCTGAATTCTTTCCCATTTTAGTCTTTAGGATTCAAATGCCCAATCTGAAAAAATCCTAGCTTAAGCATTAAACATCAAATACCTGAATTTCTCTTGTGTTATGATTAATCGAAACATGCATGACTTCGTCTCAGTCTCATAATGAAGAATCTATACCAAGAGGGCAAACGCAGTGACCTCTGGGTTCCCGAGCTTTGTCCGCTGATTTGGCCTTCAACGATTAGCCTTCCTCGCTTAGGTAAATCTTATGATTTTCCACTTTGATTTATTCGATTTTCACTCCTTTCTTGCACCATCTGAACTTTGTCACTCTCCACTATAGATTTGAATTGTTGTTAAACCCTAAGACTTCAATGGCCACTATACATAGGAACCTTCAATGCTCTCACCTACCACAACCTACCTCCTAATACAACGTAGAAAAAATGAAAGAGAATTAAAACCCTAGATTACTCACTGATTTCCTTTTCCTTCTCCAGTTCCGAGTTTTCCTATTGTTCGAGTTTGAGTTTAGATTCTTAACGGCTAAAAACAAGAAGCTCTTTGGTTTGGTTTGCTTCCCAAAAGGCGGTCAGTGAAATGGTTCTCTTATCTCTTGTTAAATGGTTCTATCTCTAATATGTTATTATGGATCATCTCTATATGTTTGTTGTTAATCTATAACTCACTGCATTCTAGAATTATAAGTTCCTTAATATTGTGAAATTAGAGCCATGTATTAATTAGTATTCTCGTAATCCTAATGAACATGTCTTTGGATGACCTGTATAGTTTCTCAGAAAAACAAAGAACTCTCAAATGACCTTAATAGTTATCTTAATCTTCTGATATTCTGTTGTAGCTCTCATGCATTCTATGCTAGTTTGTCTTAGTATTATTGGTATGATTCACTTGATATTTGGCCTAAGTGGATATGAATACATGATATAGAGAATAGGGTTGTCACTTAGTCTAAGCATGGTTGTTTACGGTGCTTGAAATGTCTCCTTATTTAATGTGCTCTTCTAATATTCTATAACCTTAAATAATCAGTGTAAGAACCTTCTATCAGCTTCCATAAATGTTCTATCACATATGTGAACTTCACCGTACGATATATTGCCTCAAAGTAACTGGATTAAGATTTAATGAACATATGTACTTTAGTTTGTCTGCTGCTATCTACTTAGCTCAAGACATGCCTAGAAAGCTGATTGAAGTTTGCACCTACTAAAGTTGAATATCATCTGATGGAACCATGTGTTGCAGAACTTCATTATGACAGACTAATCTACTTCGCTTATTACGGAAATATGCTTGCCTAGTATAAATTTTCACTATTCAAGACCACTATAATGACCATGTAAGTCTAATTCCATGATGTTTGGTACTATGTCATGTTGTAATGTTGTAGTTTGGATGGAATATAACATGTACACGTTTAAATTCCAACCATTGGGAGTTTTGTACTAATCCATGTCGCATAAGGGAAATTTTGTATAAATGTCTAAATGTCTCATCCACGTTTAAATGTCTCATCCATGTGGAATATTACTCTGTATTTATATTTCTATTAAGTATATTTCCATTAAGAATATAGATACGATTAAGTACATGATTACAACTACTGATCTTTATAAGCATGAACCTGTTAGTAGGATTATTGAGAGTAATACACCTGATACCTCCTACACTCCTTTCAACTACATGAATTAACTATTCTAAGTCCTTATATTAATGTGTTGTTGTTTTCTCATTGTTTGCTAGCACCTATAATTAATCCTGTTGAGTTCTCATACGCTTGATAAAAGTACATGATGTTATTACATGCTTGTGTGCAAATTATAAGATGTCTGATGATGTTGTGGTGTTATGAATAGTTATTTGTATGAAATATACCTCTCCTTATATAGGGTCACCACTAAGGTGTTGTAGTTTACATTGAGTGCCTCATTTGCAACTAAACCAACAAAGAAGAGTCAATGTGAGTAGTTAGGGGTATTTGGGAGTAGAATTAAGTTCTTGGTTAAGATACTCTCCTTGATACAAGCAGTGCTCGGGGTCCTTGAGACCCTTGTGAACTTTGAAGTGCCTGGGTTCCAAAGAGTACCTTGGACATGAACGGAATTTTGTCGTAGCCCCTTAATCTATTGACATTTTCTAATCGTTTTAGGTTTAGTGTTCAATGGAAATAAAGTTTCTCACTATAAATTGCTTTACTATATGTGACTTCATATTAATTTTGCATTCTTTATCACTATAGTTTACCTTGGACCTGTATTGGTGTTACTTATATCTGAATAGTATATTGGGCCATATCTCTAATGACTTTCTCTTCTTTTTGTACATGTGTTTAAATTGGGCTTGCCGCTTTATCATAGAACTCAGGCCCAATTTACCTTGAGTCGTCGGAGCTGCTGTTGTTTCTCTTCATTGTATTCTAGGCCCAATTTCTTTCCTTTATCGATTTATTATGTTTACTATTGTTCTCATATGTATATAACAGTGATGATATTTAATTGAATGTCTTTATTTGTTTGAGTTATATTAACCACTTAAGCAAGCCCTAAAGACATAGGTAAAGATAAAAGAAGCATTGTGACTTAGTTAGTAAATAAATCTAATTTCTTAATGTTTTCTATTATTCGGTTCTCAACTCTTACTAACATTTTTTCATGATATTTTTGAAACTAAGACAGATATGCAAAAGTCGACAGCCTTCTCTTTCCAAAAACAGAAAAAGCGAAATCGGAAAGTGATTTTCCAAAGTTGAGCTTTTCTACAAAATCAAACAAACGATGCTGCAAAATAAAAAGCCTTCAAACGATTTCTTCAAATTTGAATGTAAGATTTGAAATCAACATTCAAGGTATATCTAAACCCAACTTCCCCAAATAGTTCTTACTTTATATAAACAACCACTATGTTTCAAATATCAAATGTTTAAACGTAACCATATTTTATTAGTAAAGTAAGTGTTACAAACCTATTTTTCTAAACACTCTTTAAATTTCATAGACATTTCAAAGGCTGTTATCTTAAACAAAACTTACACCTTTTCAAGAATCACACACCACCTCCCCTTCAAAATGATAATTTTTTAAAACGTGACATAAGGTAAGTCATACACATTAAGCACTAAGTAGAATATAGACATCTAATTCAGGGGTGCCTAACACCTTACCCTTAGAAGAACAAGAACCCTCACCCAAATCTCACCGGTTAGTAGACCAATAGGATAATGATTATAATGACTAAAACAGGTACCCTAGTATACCATTGAATATTATGTGGCGCCTCTATTTTATCATAAATAGAGAAACCACTAGTTGAATCTTGTTTTGACTCATGCAAAATAGGGCGCAACAACATGGCGACTCTGCTGGAAGTTCACACTTAGGTTCTGACCTTAGCAGACTTGGACTAGGTTTGGAATTTAGAAATGTTTATATACTACTTTAATTGTGTTTAATTTGCAACTATATGTTTACCTGCCTTACTTTCTAATCATGTACTTATCGGCTTGCTTCAATATTATTATTAACATACCACTATCTGTTACCGATTTATGTATATTGTCATCACATTATTTCCTATTGAGTCTTGGCCGTACGCTATCACACACAATGACATGCAAGGATTGTCTTTTACACCCCTCCGAATCTACTTTCAAAATTCTTTAGTTTCAGAGAATGGCATTGTCAGGTTAATTGACATAACTTCTAGCAGTATTCAGTTCACACAAAATTAAGACACATTCTACTATAGAAAACTTAGATCATGTTGCATAAAGCTTAGGTGAGTCAGTCCTTGGCATCGACACACAATTAGGAAAGCCGCCCTAATGTCAACGGGTCATGCACCTAACGACATGATTTTTGTGGAAAGACGAACTAATCATGACGAGACACTAAAGATCCGAAGCAAATACTTATCAAACCCTTTTCTCTACCCTCTTACAAAATGGAAATTAACCAGAACATCTCCGAAATCAATATGATAATGGGAGCACCACACAAGCTAAAGAAATGGTGGAAGAAAATTCACCGAGAGCATGGAGATGAAATCAGGACGCACCTGGGAGCATTGACTGCCTTCAACATCTGGGCCAATATGGTGCTCACCCGTTCACTGATAGAGTTTTGGGATCCGGCCAAATTGGTTTTTAGGTTTGCTAACAGTGAGTTGATGCCACTGTTAGAATATGTTACCAGCTTTACAGAGCTGCCATTTATAGGGAGGAAGCTGATACTACAGGTCACCATGCCCGGCTACAGTTTCTCGGTGCTTTAGGTTTGGCGGGTAGTGGAGTTTAAGAAATATTAAAGATGGATGGTTAAGCCTGGACCAATTCTTCGACATGTTCGGACATCGTGAGAGCTTTGAAGAATACGTGGGAGAGTTCCAGTGTGATCAAGATACATGGGAAAGTCTTTAGCCTATAGCCTTCTCTTTGATGCTACTAGAATTGCTGGTTTTTACGCAAAGGATAGGACAAATCAATATCAAATTGTTGCATGTGGTCTTGGAAACATTCCGGGGCAACCTCCAAGCCACCTTGGTACCTATGGTGTTAGCAAAAATTCTCCGAGCATTAACTATATGTTCCCGGTGGTGCGATTTCTTCAAGGGCAGGAGCCTGTTACTTCAAATATAGGACACGAGGCACTTCTTTCAATGAGAGGCCATAGTTGACTACTTTGTGGGCATTAGCAATATGATTCAAAGTCAAGGTGAGAGAATGAAGTATTAGGCTTCCTCGATGTAATGACCTGGACGGTCGTTTCGAGAGTTATTGCCCCGTTTTCCCCATTTCTACTTCTTTTTGTTTTATTCAGCTATATTATGTTATATCGGGTTAGTTGGTTCGGGACAAGAGTGGTTTCAGAGTGAATTGAGATACTTAGTCTCTTAAGTAGAAACTTAAGTTGGAAAAATCAACCGGATGTTGACCTATGTGTAAACGATCTTGGATTTGAATTCTGACGGTTCCGTTAGCTCCGTTAGGTGATTTTGGACTTAGGAGTGCATCCGTAATATGGTTTGTAGGTCCGTGGTAGAATTAAGCTTGAATGAGATTTGAAGAGAGAATCAAGGGGATTTCATTGAGGTATGTTACTTGAGCCCTAATACTTGTGTATATGGTGATTTCCCGTAGTTTTAATCATGGTAATTAGTGAAAATGAGGGGTTAGGGCTTGAAATATTTGTAGAGTAATTTAAGGATTTGAAGGACCAAATGATGTCGGATTTTGATGAATTTGGTACGGTTAGACTCGTGAGTGAACGAGCTTTCTAGTTTTGTAAATTTTTTCGGATTTCGAGACATGGGCCAAGAGGCCGGGTCTAATTTTGTAGTTTTCTTGTGGAATTCATTCCATTAGCACGTATTGATGGTATTGTACTGATTGTGAATAGATTCGGAGCATTTGGAGGCCGAGTCCAGAGGTAAGAGCATTGCGGGTTAGATATTTGACTGGTTTGAGGTAAGTAACGATTGTAAATCTAGCCCTGAGGGTATGAAACCCCAGATTTCGTATCATTCTACTATTTTGAAGTGATGCACATGCTAGGTGACTGGCGTGTGGGCGTGCACTGTTGGGAATTTATGACTTGGTCCGTCCCGTAGCAACTGTAATGTTGCATACTTTGTTGAAACCATTTGATACTTATATCTTCTAGAAAGAATTTCCGTAAATTGGGCTGAATGCCATGTTTGGGCCTTGCGCCAAAGCTGTTTGGACCCTTAGGGGTTGTTTCTTACCATCCTCTCATTGTTTTCGATTGAAAATCTATACTCAGTCATGTTTATACTTGTTACCGCATAACTCAGTTTTATGACTCTATTTTGATGCATATAAATGTTTTGGGGCGAATGCCCTGTTTTAATGAAATGCCCGAGTGGGTTGAGAGGTTTATGACTGAGTGAGGCTGAGGGCCTGATTTGTGAGGATGAGTGTGGATCGGGGCTGACCGCCTACAACATATTTATGACTGAGTGAGGCCGAGGGCCTGATTTGTGAGAATGAGTGTGGGTAGGGGCTGCCCGCCTGCAGCATACTTTATTATTATAGCACGTGAGTTGTCCGTGCAGATTATAGCGCTTGGGCTAAAGGAGCCCCTCCGGAGTCTGTACACACCCCCAGTGAGCATAGTAACCTACTGAGTGCGAGTGCCGAGTGATGAGTGACTGGGAGGCATGAGTGATTGTAAGGTATGCCCGAGTGGCAAGAGTGATTGTGAGGTATTCCCGAGTGGCACGAGTGACTGTGAGGTTTGCCCGAGGGGTTGTATATGAGTGATGTTTTGCCCGAGGGGCTATTTATGATTTCATCATTTTTACTCACCTTTGCATTGAGCCTTTGTTTGAAAATCCGTTGGAAAAATGTCTTTAAATGATTTTTTACTAGAACTGGGTTTAAACGAGATGTTTGATTCAAATCTTGATTTTTAAGAGCATGTGGTATTTTATAGAGATTTCCTGATATGAACGTTATATGCTTTATTTCTCGTCACTACTGCTCAGTCTTTATTTATTGTTGTTACCTACTGAGTTGGCGTACTCACGTTACTCCCTGCACCTTGTGTGTAGATTCATGTGTAGCTGGACACGGTAGCGGTTATTGAGTGTTCTGGTTGCATATTTTCTTGGAGATAGCAAGGTAGTTGTTTGGCGTTCGCAGCCCCACTCTTATCCCTCTTTTCTTCCTCTAGTTGTATTTAGCTATTTTTTGGGCTGAGTTAGCCTTGATATTGTTAGACAGATTGTAATAGATGCTCATGTCTAGTGACACCCCGATGTCGGGCTTTTCTTTTCTGCACTTCTGTTTTTCTTTGATTTGAACTCTTTTAATGGAGGTTTTATGTTAAATAACCTTGAAATTATCTTTAAAATGAAAATATCGGTTTGTTTTGGAAATGAGTCAGCTTGCCTAGTTCCACGATAGGCGCCATCACGACAGGGGTTATTTTTGGGTCATGACACCTGCAAGGACAGGAAGAATGGAGAGGGATACTGGCCAACCTAAGCGGATAGTGGATAAACTGGAAGCTGTCATGGCTGAGCAGCAAGGAAATTCTAAGGACTCCATGAAATATTTCATTGAGCTGATAGGACTCGGGGGAATCCAACCATATGCACCCCTATGAGTTCTCAAGCAGGTTATTTGGTTCAGGATATACCACTCTAGACTAGGACGACACTGTATGAAGATGAGTATAATAGCCAGATCCCGATACCAAGGATAAGGAGGATTCAAGAGGAGCGGAATGATCTAATCACGATGCCAATGGGTCAAAATTCGTGGTGCACTCCAAAATACTATGTATAGATCAATGAAGAAGATGAGCTAGCCCGACCAATTAGGGAGGGAATGGCCTGACTGGAACATGCTATGGTGGCTTTACAAATCTATCATGAAATTTTGATGCACTACCCCGTGACTACCTCCATGCACCATCAAATGGTCCCACATAAATTAATCATATGCTTCCACCTCCGGAGGATGACGGCCGAGTATTTGAGTGTATACAAATTGATTCTGAGATAGAACCAGAAAAAGATCCAGAGGAAAAGCCCGAGTTCAATGATGTCGAAAAAGAATATGAAGAAGATCCAGAAGAAGAACTAGAAGAAGAAGAGATGGGGAATGATTTCGGGGATGGTTGTTAGAAGCTGTTTGATTTCACCCCATTTCCCACCTTGTATCTTTTATCTCGAACTTTTCCATTTCCCTAAGGGAAAGTTTGTTGAGCCCATGTAATCTTATGAATATTGAAAAAATGATGTAACATTTGCTCCTGCTTGTTACAATCCAAATATTATGCGCTTCAGATCTGAATGTATCAAATCTAATTGTTTGTCAAAAGTCGCGACTTAAGACCACCTCCGGCAAAGATAAGTCCCTCGAACATTAGGAAACGTTCTTGCTTGAGTACGTGAACTAACTTCTCTATGTGCCTATATTTGTACTAACACAGAAACTGACTTCTATTCTTTTTCTTTTTCTTTTATTTTCTTGTACTACTTTATTATTCCCCCAAAAGAGTAAAATGTTGGTTTGTGTTAACCCTATAACTAGTGGAACCACCCTACAACTTTAGATCGAAAAGGAAGATGTCTGCGACAGATAACCCGACCAAACACGCTCTGATAATAGGTGATAGCCCGGGGTGATCGGGAGAGAAGGATGATACTCGGAATCACGAACATCTTGCTAGAATGGCCCAAGAGATGGAATAATTGAGACAAGAAGTACAATACATTCGGGAATTGTCATATATGGCCGTGACGACGCTCCCATAACCACCCTATTTTCCTTCTCTAGATTTAATCCCTGACCAATTTCCTTCAACTACTCTCCAAGCAAACAATACGGCCGACTTCAGTACCTAACACCCAAATTATACCCAATTAACCACTACGAACCTACCAAACCCTCCTATACATACCCCTTATATACCGCGCACACACGAGTGAAATGTTCCTCCAGTATATGCCATTTCAAAACCCATTTTACAGTGCCCATCACGGTCAGGTTGCCTTATGAAGTTGATCAATGTGCCTAAATGGAAAGGGAAGCTATGTATAAGGA
Organism: Nicotiana tomentosiformis; assembly: GCF_000390325.3. Taxonomy (NCBI): domain Eukaryota; kingdom Viridiplantae; phylum Streptophyta; class Magnoliopsida; order Solanales; family Solanaceae; genus Nicotiana; species Nicotiana tomentosiformis. The sequence continues at coordinate 135,885,146 of NC_090813.1, forward strand.
GGAAGATCGGTATCCGAACAGTTGTGGGCATTGAGGAAACAAATGAAGAACCTTCAGGTCTCCGAGGAAGCAAAACTCTAGATTATAAGGATCTATCTATACACCTTGATGTGGACATGCCGATAGGGTACAAACCTCTGAAGTTTGATATCATTGATGGGATAGGTGATCCCCATGGACACTTGAGAGCCTACTGCTATAAGCTAGTTGAAGTAGGAAGAAACAAGAAGTTTAGAATGAAGCTATTCATAAGGATTTTGATAGGGGAGGCACTTACTTGGTACGCTCGCCAAGATCCCAGAAACTGAAGCGAATGGCAGGATATGGCAGAAGATTTCATGAACCATTTTCGGTTGAACGCATAAATTACCCTAGATTGGTTCCCCGTGGTAAACTTGCATAAGAAGCCGTCAGAATCATTTCAACAGTATGCACGTCGATGGAGGTCAGAGGCCGCTAGAGCACAACCCCAATTAGATGACAGTGAATTTACTAAGTAATTCATCAGAACTCAAAAAGGAATCTACTTTGAGAAAATGATGGGCATGATAGGGCAGAAGTTCCCTGAACTTGTTAAAATGGGAGACATTTTAGAGGAAGGTGTAAAGTCCAGCAAGGTACAATCTATGGCCGCATTGCAAACAACTAGTAAAGCTATTTAATCCAGTTCAATAGGGAGCAGAAAGAAGAAAAAGGAAGACATATCAGCAATCGTTCCCTATTACCAGTACAATCCACACCATGGAAACAACCCTTACTCTCCAAATCCCATTCCCGACACCCACCTACTTATGATCAAGTATACAACACGCAAACATACTACAATCACCAATCTCAATACAACGACCCATCCCGACCATACGCTTCAGTTCAAACTACGACTCATCAAAATCGACCCACCTATGCACCTCGACCTTGCCCAAATTTTGAAGAGAGATGACCCAAAAACTACACCCTGATTGCTGAACCTTTGGCTCAACTATATGAAAGACTGAGGAGAGCTAGCTTGATACATCCGATAGAAGGGAAGGTCCCAGAGCATCCTTCAAATTATTTTGATGCAATCATCCCCAAAATACCACCAACAGGACACTGCCACTATCAGTGATGAAGAGGATCGGGAATAAAAGATAGTACCGTGCACATATCTGTAGAAAGGAAAATCAAATATGATGGATTCTGCAGCGGCTCATGAAATGACCAGGTCACTGAGGTGTTACGCTCCATAGGAAGTAAACAGTGGGAATTTAGGAGGGAATAGATTCACAGAAGGAATATAACTAATCTAGAGGCTACACAATTCTAAAAGAAGATGTCAGCTAAAGAATACTCAATGGAGGAAAAATTAAAGAAAACACTTACGTAAATATCAATCATGGATTTACTGAAGAATTTTGACACTCACAAAGACACAAAGATGCCCTGATGAATGTGTTAAGTGGAGTAAGCATGCTGAGCGACACTACCAACGAGGCACTGGTAGCAACCATCAGGAAGACGGTCGAAGCGAATATGATCACCTTCCGGAGAGATGAACATCTCGTAGAGGGCGTGGGTAACAACAGAGCTTTACACATCACCGTCAAATTTGGAGATATGGTGGTGTCCGGAGTACTTGTTGATGGAGGATCAAGAGTCAATATATGCCCTCTCTACCTTACGAGAGCTCGGTATTCATTTGAGAAAATTTTATTTGATTTGTTGTTCAATTCGTAGTACTAGGTGTTATTTTGGCGAGTTCGTATGATGTCTTAGGACTTGCGTGCATCTTTGGTTTGGATCCCCGAGGGCTCGGGTGAATTTCGGATAGGCTTCAGGGTGTTTTGCACTTAGAAAAATCTGGTTTTTTTGCAGTTTCAGGTGCCTTCTGGTTTCATTCTTCGCGTTCGCAAGAGTGCCTTCGGTTTTTCCTGGGATGGCTCGATTTTTCCTTTTCGCGAACATGAAGGCTGGGTCGCGAATGCGGAGTGATGGGGGCTTTACCCTTCACGAATGCGACCAGCTCAATGCGAACTCGTAGTGTTTGGGACCTGGGTGGGGGGCAGGGGGAGTCAGTCACTCTTCATCGCGAACGCGAGCAAGGACTCGCGAACGCGAAGGCTAGTGGGGCGTAACCTGCGCGAACGCGATAGGAGTTTCGCGATCGCCTAATCTTTGCAAGCTCTGCTCTTCGCGAACACGATGAACACTGTCGCCCAGCTATTAAACTGTCGCATTACGGGACTTAAGCCATTCTTTCAACTTTCCAAAAGCCAAACGGCCTAGAAGCGATTCACCCAAGCTAAATTCTTCCC